>NC_092730.1:1906666-2224444 GCF_047496885.1 Scyliorhinus torazame | reverse complement strand
CAGGGCGAAGCGAGACGAAGGAGCATGAAAGAGAGCGAAACGAGATGCAGGAGGGTAAAAGAGAGCGAAAAGAGAAGAAGGAGGGTGAAAGAGAGCGAAACGAGACAAAGGAGGGTGAAAGGGAGCGAAACGAGACGAAGGAGGGTGAAAGAGAGCGAAACAAGATGATGTAGGGTGAAAGAGAGCGAAACAAGACGAAGGAGGGTGAAAGAGGGCGAAACGAGATGAAGGCGGGTGCAACAGAGCGAAACAAGACGAAGGAGGGTGAAAGAGAGCGAAACGAGACGAAGGAGGGTGAAAGATAGCAAAACGAGACGAAGGAGTGTGAAACAGAGTGAAACGAGACGAAGGAGGATGAAAGAGAGCTAAACGAGACGAAGGAGGGTCAAAGAGAGCGAAACGAGACGAAAGAGTGTAAAAGAGAGAGAAACGAGACGGTGGAGGGTGAAAGAGAGCGAAAGGAGACAAAGGAGGGTGAAAGGGAGCGAAACGAGATGAAGGAGGGTGAAAGAGAGCGAAACGAGATGAAGGAGGGTGAAAGAGAGCGAAACAAGACGAAGGAGGGTGAAAGAGGGCGAAACGAGATGAAGTCGGGTGCAACAGAGCGAAACAAGACGAAGGGGGGTGAACGATGAGCGAAACGAGACGAAGGAGGGTGAAAGAGAGCAAAACGAGTCGAAGGAGTGTGAAACAGAGTAAAACGAGACAAAGGAGGATGAAAGAGAGCTAAACGAGACGAAGGAGTGTCAAAGAGAGCGAAACGAGACGAAGGAGGGTGAAAGAGAGCGAAACAAGACGATGGAGGGTGAAAGAGAGCGAAAAATGAGGAAGGAAGGTGAAAGAGAGCGAAACAAGACGAAGGAGGGTGAAACAGAGCGAAACGAGACGAAAGAGGGTAAAAGAGAGCGAAACGAGACGGTGGAGGGTGAAAGAGAACGAAACGAGACGAAAGAGGGTAAAAGAGAGCGAAACGAGACGGTGAAGGGTGAAAGAGAGCGAAACGAGACGAAGGAGGGTGAAAGAGAGCGAAACGAGTCGAAGGAGGTTGAAAGAGAGGTAAACGAGACGAAGGAGGGCCAAAGAGAGCGAAACGAGATGAAGGAGGGTAAAAGAGAGCGAAAAGAGAAGAAGGAGGGTGAAAGAGAGCGAAACGAGATGAAGGAGGGTGGAAGAGAGCGAAACGAGATGAAGGAGGGTGAAAGCGAGTGAAACGAGATGAAGGAAGGAGAAAGAGAGCTAAACGAGGCAAAGGAGGGTGAAAGGGAGCGAAACGAGACGAAGGAGGGTGAAAGAGAGCGAAACGAGACGATGGAGGGTGAAAGAGAGCGAAACAAGACGAAAGAGGGTGAAAGAGGGCGAAACGAGACGAAGGCGGGTGCAACAGAGCGAAACAAGACGAAGGAGGGTGAAAGAGAGCGAAACGAGATGAATGAGGGTGAAAGAGAGCGAAACAAGACGATGGAGGGTGAAAGAGAGCGAAACGAGAGGAAGGAGGGTGAAAGAGAGCGAAAGGAGATGAAGGAGGGTGAAAGAGAGCGAAATGAGATAAAGGAGGGTGAAAGAGAGCGAAAGGAGTCGAAGGAGGGTGAAAGAGAGTGGAACGAGACGAAGGAGGGTGAAAGAGACCGAAACGAGACGAAGGAGGGTGAAAGAGAGCGAAACGAGACGAAGGAGGGTGAAAGAGAGCGAAAGGAGTCGAAGGAGGGTGAAAGAGGGCGAAACGAGACGAAGGAGGGTGAAAGAGAGCGAAACGAGACAAAGGAGGGTGAAAGGGAGCGAAACGAGACGAAGGAGTGTGAAAGAGAGCAAAACGAGAGGAAGGAGGGTGAAAGAGAGCAAACTGAGACGAAGGAGTGTGAAACAGAGCGAAACGAGATGAAGGAGGGAGAAAGAGAGCAAAACGAGAAGAAGGAGGTTGAAAGAGAGCGAAACGAGACGAAGGAGAGTGAAAGAGACCGAAACGAGACAAAGGAGGGTTAAAGGGAGCGAAACGAGATGAAGGAGGGTGTAAGAGAGCGAAACGAGACGAAGGAGGGTGAAAGAGAGCGAAACGAGATGAAGGAGGATGAAAGAGAGCTAAACGAGACGAAGGAGGGTCAAAGATAGCGAAACGAGGCGAAGGAGGGTGAAAGAGAGCGAAACAAGACGATGGAGGGTGAAAGAGAGCGAAACGAGAGAAAGGAGGGTGAAAGAGAGCGAAACGAGACGATGGAGGGTGAAAGAGAGCGAAAAATGAGGAAGGAAGGTGAAAGAGAGCGAAACAAGACGAAGGAGGGTGAAAGAGAGCGAAACGAGACGAAAGAGGGTAAAAGAGAGCGAAACGAGACGGTGGAGGGTGAAAGAGAACGAAACGAGACGAAAGAGGGTAAAAGAGAGCGAAACGAGACGGTGAAGGGTGAAAGAGAGCGAAACGAGACGAAGGAGGGTGAAAGAGAGCGAAACGAGTCGAAGGAGGATGAAAGAGAGGTAAACGAGACGAAGGAGGGCCAAAGAGAGCGAAACGAGATGAAGGAGGGTTAAAGAGAGCGAAAAGAGAAGAAGGAGGGTGAAAGAGAGCGAAACGAGATGAAGGAGGGTGGAAGAGAGCGAAACGAGATGAAGGAGGGTGAAAGCGAGTGAAACGAGATGAAGGTAGGTGAAAGAGAGCTAAACGAGGCAAAGGAGGGTGAAAGGGAGCGAAACGAGACGAAGGAGGGTGAAAGAGAGCGAAACGAGACGATGGAGGGTGAAAGAGAGCGAAACAAGACGAAAGAGGGTGAAAGAGGGCGAAACGAGACGAAGGCGGGTGCAACAGAGCGAAACAAGATGAAGGAGGGTGAAAGAGAGCGAAACAAGATGAATGAGGGTGAAAGAGAGCGAAACAAGACGATGGAGGGTGAAAGAGAGCGAAACGAGAGGAAGGAGGGTGAAAGAGAGCGAAAGGAGATGAAGGAGGGTGAAAGAGAGCGAAATGAGATAAAGGAGGGTGAAAGAGAGCGAAAGGAGTCGAAGGAGGGTGAAAGAGAGTGGAACGAGACGAAGGAGGGTGAAAGAGACCGAAACGAGACGAAGGAGGGTGAAAGAGAGCGAAACGAGACGAAGGAGGGTGAAAGAGAGCGAAAGGAGTCGAAGGAGGGTGAAAGAGGGCGAAACGAGACGAAGGAGGGTGAAAGAGAGCGAAACGAGACAAAGGAGGGTGAAAGGGAGCGAAACGAGACGAAGGAGTGTGAAAGAGAGCAAAACGAGAGGAAGGAGGGTGAAAGAGAGCAAACTGAGACGAAGGAGTGTGAAACAGAGCGAAACGAGATGAAGGAGGGAGAAAGAGAGCAAAACGAGAAGAAGGAGGTTGAAAGAGAGCGAAACGAGACGAAGGAGAGTGAAAGAGACCGAAACGAGACAAAGGAGGGTTAAAGGGAGCGAAACGAGATGAAGGAGGGTGTAAGAGAGCGAAACGAGACGAAGGAGGGTGAAAGAGAGCGAAACGAGATGAAGGAGGATGAAAGAGAGCTAAACGAGACGAAGGAGGGTCAAAGATAGCGAAACGAGGCGAAGGAGGGTGAAAGAGAGCGAAACAAGACGATGGAGGGTGAAAGAGAGCGAAACGAGAGAAAGGAGGGTGAAAGAGAGCGAAACGAGACGAAGGAGGGTAAAAGAGAGTGAAACGAAACGAAGGAGGGTGAAAAAGAGCGAAACGAGACGAAGGAAGGTGAAAGAGAGCGAAACGAGACGAAGGAGGGTGAAAGAGAGCGAAAGGAGACGAAGCAGGGTGAAAGAGAGCGAAATGAGATGAAGGAGGGTGAAAGAGAGCGAAAGGAGTCGAAGGAGTGTGAAAGAGAGTGGAACGAGACGAGGGAGGGTGAAAGAGACCGAAACGAGACGAAGTAGGGTGAAAGAGAGCGGAACGAGACGAAGGAGGGTGAATGTGAGCGAAACGAGAAGAAGGAGGGTGAAAGAGAGTGAAACGAGACGAAGGAGGGTGAAAGAGAACGAAAAGAGATGAAGGAGGGTCAAAGAGAGCGAAACGAGACAAAGGAGGGTGCAAGAGAGCGAAACGAGAAGAAGGAGGGTGAAAGAGAGCGAAACGAGAGGAAGGAGGGTGAAAGAGACCGAAACGAGACGAAGGAGGGTGAAACAGAGCGAAACGAGATGAAGGAGGGTGAAAGAGAGCAAAACGAGACGAAGGAGTGTGAAAGAGAGCGAAACGAGATGAAGGAGGGTGAAAGAGAGCAAAACGAGATGAAGGAGTGTGAAACAGAGCGAAACGAGACGAAGGAGGGTGAAAGAGAGCAAAATGAGATGAAGGAGGGTGAAAGAGAACGGAACGAGACGAAGGAGGGTGAAAGTGATCGAAACGGGACGCAGGAGCGTGAAAGAGAGCGAAACAAGATTACGGAGGGTGAAAGAGAGCGAAAAGAGATGAAGGAGGGTCAAAGAGAGCGAAACGAGACGAAGGAGGGTGAAAGAGAGCTAAACGAATCGAAGGAGTGTGAAATAGAGCAAAACGAGACGAAGGAGTGTGAAACAGAGCGAAACGAGATGAAGGAGGGTAAAAGAGAGCGAAACGAGATGAAGGAGGGTGAAAGTGAGCGAAACGAGACGAAGGAGCGTGAAAGAGAGCGAAACAAGATGACGGAGGGTGAAACAGAGCAAAACGAGACGAAGGAGGATGAAAGAGAGCGAAAAGAGATGAAGGAGGGTCAAAGAGAGCGAAACGAGACGAAGGAGGGTGAAAGAGAGCGAAACGAGATGAAGGAGGGTGAAAGAGAGCAAAACGAGACGAAGGAGTGTGAAACAGAGCGAAACGAGACGAAGGAGGGTGAAAGAGAGCAAAATGAGATGAAGGAGGGTGAAAGAGAACGGAACGAGACGAAGGAGGGTGAAAGTGATCGAAACGGGACGCAGGAGCGTGAAAGAGAGCGAAACAAGATGACGGAGGGTGAAAGAGAGCGAAAACAGATGAAGGAGGGTCAAAGAGAGCGAAACGAGACGAAGGAGGGTGAAAGAGAGCTAAACGAATCGAAGGAGTGTGAAATAGAGCAAAACGAGACGAAGGAGTGTGAAACAGAGCGAAACGAGATGAAGGAGGGTAAAAGAGAGCGAAACGAGATGAAGGAGGGTGAAAGTGAGCGAAACGAGACGAAGGAGCGTGAAAGAGAGCGAAACAAGATGACGGAGGGTGAAACAGAGCAAAACGAGACGAAGGAGGATGAAAGAGAGCTAAACGAGATGAAGGAGGGTCAAAGAGAGCGAAACGAGACGAAGGAGGGTGAAAGAGAGCGAAACGAGACGAAGGAATGTGAAAGAGAGCAAAACGAGACGAAGGAGGGTGAAAGAGAGCGAAAGGAGACGAAGGAGGGTGAAAGAGAGCGAAATGAGATGAAGGAGGGTGAAAGAGAGCGAAAGGAGTCGAAGGACTGTGAAAGAGAGTGGAACGAGACGAAGGAGGGTGAAAGAGACCGAAACGAGACGAAGGAGGGTGAAAGAGAGCGGAACGAGACGAAGGAGGGTGAAAGTGAGCGAAACGAGAAGAAGGAGGGTAGAAAGAGAGCGAAACGAGACGAAGGAGGGTGAAAGAGAGCGAAAAGAGATGAAGGATGGTCAAAGAGAGCGAAACGAGACAAAGGAGGGTGAAAGAGAGCGAAACGAGAAGAAGGAGGGTGAAAGAGAGCGAAACGAGAGGAAGGAGGGTGAAAGAGACCGAAACGAGACGAAGGAGGGTGAAAGAGGGCGAATCGAGATGAAGGAGGGTGAAAGAGAGCAAAACGAGACGAAGGAGTGTGAAACAGAGCGAAACGAGACGAAGGAGGGTGAAAGTGAGCGAAACGGGACGAAGGAGCGTGAAAGAGAGCGAAACAAGATGACGGGGGGTGAAAGAGAGCGAAAAGAGATGAAGGAGGGTCAAAGAGAGCGAAACGAGATGAAGGAGGGTGAAAGAGAGCTAAACGAGACGAAGGAGGGTGAAAGAGAGCAAAACGAGACGAAGGAGTGTGAAACAGAGCGAAACGAGATGAAGGAGGGTAAAAGAGAGCAAAACGAGATGAAGGAGTGTGAAACAGAGCGAAACGAGATGAAGGAGGGTGAAAGTGAGCGAAACGAGATGAAGGAGCGTGAAAGAGAGCGAAACAAGATGCCGGAGGGTGAAACAGAGCAAAACGATACGAAGGAGGATGAAAGAGAGCTCAACGAGATGAAGGAGGGTCAAAGAGAGCGAAACGAGACGAAGGAGGGTGAAAGAGAGCGAAACGAGATGAAGGAGGGTGAAAGAGAGCAAAACGAGATGAAGGAGTGTGAAACAGAGCGAAACGAGACGAAGGAGGGTGAAAGAGACAAAATGAGATGAAGGAGGGTGAAAGAGAACGGAACGAGACGAAGGAGGGTGAAAGTGATCGAAACGGGACGCAGGAGCGTGAAAGAGAGCGAAACAAGATGACGGAGGGTGAAAGAGAGCGAAAAGAGATGAAGGAGGGTCAAAGAGAGCGAAACGAGACGAAGGAGGGTGAAAGAGAGCTAAACGAATCGAAGGAGTGTGAAATAGAGCAAAACGAGACGAAGGAGTGTGAAACAGAGCGAAACGAGATGAAGGAGGGTAAAAGAGAGCGAAACGAGATGAAGGAGGGTGAAAGTGAGCGAAACGAGACGAAGGAGCGTGAAAGAGAGCGAAACAAGATGACGGAGGGTGAAACAGAGCAAAACGAGATGAAGGAGGATGAAAGAGAGCTAAACGAGATGAAGGAGGGTCAAAGAGAGCGAAACGAGACGAAGGAGGGTGAAAGAGACCGAAACGAGACGAAGGAATGTGAAAGAGAGCAAAACGAGACGAAGGAGGGTGAAAGAGAGCGAAAGGAGACGAAGGAGGGTGAAAGAGAGCGAAATGAGATGAAGGAGGGTGAAAGAGAGCGAAAGGAGTCGAAGGACTGTGAAAGAGAGTGGAACGAGACGAAGGAGGGTGAAAGAGACCGAAACGAGACGAAGGAGGGTGAAAGAGAGCGGAACGAGACGAAGGAGGGTGAAAGTGAGCGAAACGAGAAGAAGGAGGGTAGAAAGAGAGCGAAACGAGACGAAGGAGGGTGAAAGAGAGCGAAAAGAGATGAAGGATGGTCAAAGAGAGCGAAACGAGACAAAGGAGGGTGAAAGAGAGTGAAACGAGAAGAAGGAGGGTGAAAGAGAGCGAAACGAGAGGAAGGAGGGTGAAAGAGAACTAAACGAGACGAAGGAGGGTGAAAGAGGGCGAATCGAGATGAAGGAGGGTGAAAGAGAGCAAAACGAGACGAAGGAGTGTGAAACAGAGCGAAACGAGACGAAGGAGGGTGAAAGTGAGCGAAACGGGACGAAGGAGCGTGAAAGAGAGCGAAACAAGATGACGGGGGGTGAAAGAGAGCGAAAAGAGATGAAGGAGGGTCAAAGAGAGCGAAACGAGATGAAGGAGGGTGAAAGAGAGCTAAACGAGACGAAGGAGGGTGAAAGAGAGCAAAACGAGACGAAGGAGTGTGAAACAGAGCGAAACGAGATGAAGGAGGGTAAAAGAGAGCAAAACGAGATGAAGGAGTGTGAAACAGAGCGAAACGAGATGAAGGAGGGTGAAAGTGAGCGAAACGAGACGAAGGAGCGTGAAAGAGAGCGAAACAAGATGCCGGAGGGTGAAACAGAGCAAAACGATACGAAGGAGGATGAAAGAGAGCTCAACGAGATGAAGGAGGGTCAAAGAGAGCGAAACGAGACGAAGGAGGGTGAAAGAGAGCAAAACGAGATGAAGGAGTGTGAAACAGAGCGAAACGAGATGAAGGAGGGTAAAAAAGAGCAAAACGAGATGAAGGTGTGTGAAACAGAGCGAAACGAGATGTAGGAGGATGAAAGAGAGCTAAACGAGATGAAGGAGAGTCAAAGAGAGCGAAACGAGACGAAAGAGGGTTAAAGAGAGCGAAACGAGATGGTGGAGGGTGTAAGAGAGCGAAACGAGATGAAGTAGGGTGAAAGAGCGCGAAACGAGAGGAAGGAGGGTGAAAGAGAGCGAAAGGAGACGAAGGAGGGTGAAAGAGAGCGGAACGAGACGAAGGAGGGTGAAAGAGAGCGAAAGGAGACGAAGGAGGGTGAAAGAGAGCGAAACGAGAGGAAGGAGGGTGAAAGAGAGCAAAACGAGATGAAGGAGGGTGAAAGAGAGCGAAACGAGACGAAGGAGGGTGAAAGAGAGCGAAACGAGATGAAGGAGGGTAAATGAGATCGAATGGAGTCGAAGGAGGGTGAAAGAGTGCGGAACGAGACGAAGGAGGGTGAAAGAGAATGAAACGAGACGATGGAGTGTGAAAGAGAGCGAAACGAGAGGAAGGAGGGTGAAAGAGAGCGAAACGAGATGAAGGAGGATGAAAGAGAGCGAAACGAGAGGAAGGAGGGTGAAAGAGAGCGAAACGAGAGGAAGGAGGGTGAAAGAGAGCGAAACGAGACGAAGGAGGGTGAAAGAGAGCGAAACGAGACGAAGGAGGGTGAAAGAGAGCGAAACGAGACAAAGGAGGGTGAAAGAGAGCGAAAGGAGTCGAAGGAGGGTGAAAGAGAGCTAAAAGAGATGAAGGAGGGTGAAAGAGAGCGAAAGGAGTCGAAGGAGGGTGAAAGAGAGTGGAACGAGATGAAGGAGGGTGAAAGAGACCGAAACGAGACGAAGGAGGGTGAAAGAGAGCGGAACGAGACGAAGGAGGGTGAAAGTGAGCGAAACGAGAAGAAGGAGGGTGAAAGAGAGCAAAACGAGACGAAGGAGTGTGAAACAGAGCAAAACGAGACAAAGGAGGATGAAAGAGAGCTAAACGAGACGAAGGAGGGTCAAAGAGAGCGAAACGAGACGAAGGAGGGTGAAAGAGAGCGAAACAAGACGATGGAGGGTGAAAGAGAGCGAAAAATGGGGAAGGAGGGTGAAAGAGAGCGAAACAAGACGAAGGAGGGTGAAAGAGAGTGAAACGAGACAAAGGAGGGTGAAAGAGAGCGAACCGAGACGAAAGAGGGTGAAAGAGAGCGAAACGAGACGAAGGAGGGTGAAAGAGAGCGAAACGAGACGAAGAAAGGTGAAAGAGAGCGAAAAGAGACGAAAGAGGGTAAACGGGAGCGAAACGAGACGGTGGAGGGTGAAAGAGAACAAAACGAGACGAAAGATGGTAAAAGAGAGCGAAACAAGACGGTGGAGGGTGAAAGAGAGCGAAACGAGACGAAGGAGGGTGAAAGAGAGCGAAACCAGACGATGGAGGGTGAAAGAGAGCGAAACGAGAGGAAGGAGGGTGAAAGAGAGCGAAACGAGATGAAGGAGGGTGAAAGAGAGCGAAACGAGATGAAGGAGGGTGAAAGAGAGCGAAACGAGACGAAGGAGGTTGAAAGAGAGCGAAAGGAGTCGAAGGAGGGTGAAAGAGGGCGAAACGAGACGAAGGCAGGTGGAACAGAGCGAAACAAGACGAAGGAGGGTGAAAGAGAGCGAAATTAGACGAAGGAGGGTGAAAGAGAGCAAAACGAGACGATGGAGTGTAAAACAGAGCGAAACGAGTCGAAGGAGAATGAAAGAGAGGTAAACGAGACGAAGGAGGGTGAATGGGAGCAAAACGAGATGAAGGAGGGTCAAAGAGGTCGAAACGAGATGAAGGAGGGTGAAACAGGGCGAAGCGAGACGAAGGAGCATGAAAGAGAGCGAAACGAGATGAAGGAGGGTAAAAGAGAGCGAAAAGAGAAGAAGGAGGGTGAAAGAGAGCGAAACGAGATGAAGGAGGGTGGAAGGGTGCGAAACGAGACGAAGGAGGGTGAAAGAGAGCAAACTGAGACGAAGGAGTGTGAAACAGAGCGAAACGAGATGGAGGAGGGAGAAAGAGAGCGAAACGAGAAGAAGGAGGTTGAAAGAGAGCGAAACGAGACGAAGGAGGGTGAAAGAGAGCGAAACGAGACAAAGGAGGGTGAAAGGGAGCGAAACGAGATGAAGGAGGGTGAAAGAGAGCGAAACGAGACGAAGGAGGGTGAGAGAGAGCGAAACAAGATTAAGGAGGGTGAAAGAGGGCAAAACGAGATGAAGGCGGGTGCAACAGAGCGAAACAAGACGAAGGAGGGTGAAAGAGAGCGAAACGAGATGAAGGAGGGTAAAAGAGAGCAAAACGAGATGAAGGAGTGTGAAACAGAGCGAAACAAGACAAAGGAGGGTGAAAGAGAGCTAAACGAGACGAAGGAGGGTCAAAGAGAGCGAAACGAGACGAAAGAGGGTAAAAGAGAGCAAAACGAGACGGTGGAGGGTGAAAGAGAGTGAAACGAGTCGAAGGAGGGTGAAAGAGAGCGAAACAAGACGACGGAGGGTGAAAGAGAGCGAAACGAGAGAAAGGAGGGTGAAAGAGAGCGAAACGAGACAAAGGAGGGTGAAAGGGAGCGAAACGAGACGAAGGAGGGTAAAAGAGAGTGAAACGAGACGAAGGAGGGTGAAAGAGAGCGAAACGAGACGAAGGAAGGTGAAAGAGAGCGAAACGAGACGAAGGAGGGTGAAAGAGAGCGAAAGGAGACGAAGGAGGGTGAAAGAGAGCGAAATGAGACAAAGGAGGGTGAAAGAGAGCGAAAGGAGTCGAAGGAGTGTGAAAGAGAGTGGAACGAGATGAAGGAGGGTGAAAGAGACCGAAACGAGATGAAGGAGGGTGAAAGAGAGCGGAACGAGATGAAGGAGGGTGAAAGTGAGCGAAACGAGAAGAAGGAGGGTGAAAGAGAGCGAAACGAGACGAAGGAGGGTTTAAGAGAGCGAAAAGAGATGAAGGAGGGTCAAAGAGAGCGAAACGAGACAAAGTAGGGTGAAAGAGAGCGAAACGAGAAGAAGGAGGGTGAAAGAGAGCGAAACGAGAGGAAGGAGGGTGAAAGAGACCGAAACGAGACGAAGGAGGGTGAAAGAGAGCGAAACGAGATGATGGAGGGTGAAAGAGAGCAAAACGAGACGAAGGAGTGTGAAACAGAGCGAAACGAGACGAAGGAGGGTGAAAGGGAGCGAAATGAGATGAAGGAGGGTGAAAGAGAGCGAAACGAGAGGAAGGAGGGTGAAAGAGAGAGAAACGAGATGAAGGAGCGTGAAAGAGAGCGAAACAAGGTGACGGAGGGTGAAAGAGAGCGAAAAGAGATGAAGGAGGGTCAAAGAGAGCGAAACGAGACGAAGGAGGATGAAAGAGAGCGAAACGAGATGAAGGAGGGTGAAAGTGAGCGAAAAGAGACGAAGGAGCGTGAAGGAGAGAGAAACAAGATGACGGAGGGTGAAACAGAGAAAAACGAGATGAAGGAGAATGAAAGAGAGCTAAATGAGATGAAGGAGGGTCAAAGAGAGCGAAACGAGACGAAGGAGGGTGAAAGAGAGCAAAACGAGACAAAGGAGTGTGAAACAGAGCGAAACGAGATGAAGGAGGGTAAAAGAGAGCAAAACGAGATGAAGCAGTGTGAAACAGAGCGAAACGAGATGAAGGAGGATGAAAGAGAGCTAAACGAGATGAAGGAGAGTCAAAGAGAGCGAAACGAGATGAAGTAGGGTGAAAGAGAGCGAAACGAGAGGAAGGAGGGTGAAAGAGAGCGAAAGGAGACGAAGGAGGGTGAAAGAGAGCGGAACGAGACGAAGGAGGGTGAAAGTGAGCGAAAGGAGACGAAGGAGGGTGAAAGAGAGCGAAACGAGTGGAAGGAGGGTGAAAGAGAGCAAAACGAGATGAAGGAGGGTGAAAGAGAGCGAAACGAGACGAAGGAGGGTGAAAGAGAGCGAAACGAGACGAAGGAGGGTGAAAGAGTGTGGAACGAGATGAAGGAGGGTGAAAGAGAACGAAACGAGACGATGGAGGGTGAAAGAGAGCGAAACGAGAGGAAGGAGGGTGAAAGAGAGCGAAACGAGACGAAGGAGGGTGAAAGAGAGCGAAACGAGACGAAGGAGGGTAAAAGAGAGCGAAACGAGACGAAGGAGGGTGAAAGAGAGCGAAAGGAGTCGAAGGAGGGTGAAAGAGAGCTAAACGAGATGAAGGAGGGTGAAAGAGAGCGAAAGGAGTCGAAGGAGGGTGAAAGAGAGTGGAACGAGACGAAGGAGGGTGAAAGAGACCCAAACGAGACGAAGGAGGGTGAAAGAGAGCGGAACGAGACGAAGGAGGGTGAAAGTGAGCGAAACGAGAAGAAGGAGGGTGAAAGAGAGCGAAACGAGACGAAGGAGGGTGAAAGAGAGTGAAACGAGATGAAGGAGGGTCAAAGAGAGCGAAACGAGACAAAGGAGGGTGAAAGAGAGCGAAACGAGAAGAAGGAGGGTGAAAGAGAAGGAAACGAGAGGAAGGAGGGTGAAAGAGACCGAAACGAGACGAAGGAGGGTGAAAGAGAGCGAAACGAGTTGAAGGAGGGTGAAAGAGAGCAAAACGAGACGAAGGAGTGTGAAACAGTGTGAAACAAGAAAAAGGAGGGTGAAAGAGAGCGAAATGAGATGAAGGAGGGTGAAAGAGAACGGAACGAGACGAAGGAGGGTGAAAGTTTGCGAAACGAGACGAAGGAGCGTGAAAGAGAGCGAAAAAAGATGACGGAGGGTGACAGAGAGTGAAAAGAGATGAAGGAGGGTCAAAGAGAGCGAAACGAGACGAAGGAGGGTCAAAGAGAGCTAAACGAGACGAAGGAGTGTGAAACAGAGCAAAACGAGACGAAGGAGAATGAAAGAGGGCTAAACGAGATGAAGGAGGGTCAAAGAGAGCAAAACGAGACGAAGGAGGGTGAAAGAGAGCAAAACGAGACGAAGGAATGTGAAACAGAGCGAAACGAGATGAAGGAGGGTAAAAGAGAGCAAAACGAGATGAAGGAGTGTGAAACAGAGCGAAACGAGATGAAGGAGGATGAAAGTGAGCTAAACGAGATGAAGGAGGGTCAAAGAGAGCGAAACGAGATGAAAGAGGGTTAAAGAGAGCGAAACGAGACGGTGGAGGGTGTAAGAGAGCGAAACGAGATGAAGTAGGGTGAAAGAGAACGAAACGAGAGGAATGAGGGTGAAAGAGAACGAAAGGAGACGAAGGAGGGTGAAAGAGACTGAAAAGAGACGAAGGAGAGTGAACGAGCGCGAAACGAGACAAAGGAGGGTGAAAGAGAGCGAAACGAGAAGAAGGAGGGTGAAAGAGAGCGAAAAGAGACGAAGGAGGGTGAAAGAGTGCGAAACGAAAAGAAGGAGGGTGAAAGAGAGCGAAATAAGACCAAAGAGGGTGAAAGAGAGAGAAACGAGATGAAGGAAGGTGAAAGAAAGCGAAACGAGACAAAGGAGGGTGAAAGAGAGTGAAACGAGACGAAGGAGGGTGAAAGAGAGCGAAACGAGATGAAGAAGGGTGAAAGAGAGCGAAACGAGACGAAGGAGGGTGGAAGAGAGCGAAAGGAGTCGAAGGAGGGTGAAAGAGAGCGGAACGAGACGAAGGAGGGTGAAAGAGAGCGAAAGGAGACGAAGGAGGGTCAAAGAGAGCGAAACGAGGATGAAGGAGGGTCAAAGAGGGCGAAACGAGACGAAGGAGGGTGAAACAGGGCGAAACGAGACAAAGGAGCATGAAAGAGAGCGAAACGAGATGAAGGAGGGTAAAAGAGAGTGAAACGAGACGATGGAGGGTGAAAGAGAGCGAAACGAGAGGAAGGAGGGTGAAAGAGAGAGAAACGAGATGAAGGAGGGTGAAAGAGAGCGAAACGAGATGAAGGAGGGTGAAAGAGAGCGAAACGAGAGGAAGGAGGGTGAAAGAGAGCGAAACGAGACGAAGGAGGGTGAAAGAGAGCGAAACGAGACGAAGGAGGGTGATAGAGACCGAAACGAGACGAAGGAGTGTGATAGAGACCGAAACGAGATGAAGGAGGGTGAACGAGCGCGAAACGAGACAAAGGAAGGTGAAAGAGAGCGAAACGAGAAGAAGGAGGGTGAAAGAGAGCGAAACGAGACGAAGGAGGGTGAAAGAGAGCGAAACGAGATGAAGGAGGGTGGAAGAGAGCGAAACGAGACAAAGGAGGGTAAAAGAGAGTGAAACGAGACGAAGGAAGGTGAAAGAGAGCGAAACAAGACCAAAGAGGGTGAAAGAGAGAGAAACGAGATGAAGGAAGGTGAAAGTGAGCGAAAGGAGTCGAAGGAGGGTGAAAGAGAGCGGAACGAGACGAAGGAGGGTGAAAGAGAGCGAAAGGAGACGAAGGAGGGTCAAAGAGAGTGAAACGAGATGAAGGAGGGTCAAAGAGGGCGAAACGAGACGAAGGAGGGTGAAACAGGGCGAAGCGAGACGAAGGAGCATGAAAGAGAGCGAAACGAGATGAAGGAGGGTAAAAGAGAGTGACACGAGACGAAATAGGGTAAAAGAGAGTGAAACGAGACGATGGAGGGTGAAAGAGAGCGAAAGGAGTCGAAGGAGGGTGAAAGAGAGCGGAACGAGATGAAGGAGGGTGAAAGAGAGCGAAAGGAGATGAAGGAGGGTCAAAGAGAGCGAAACGAGGATGAAGGAGGGTCAAAGAGGGCGAAACGAGACGAAGGAGGGTGAAACAGGGCGAAACGAGACGAAGGAGCATGAAAGAGAGCGAAACGAGATGAAGGAGGGTAAAAGAGAGTGAAACGAGACGATGGAGGGTGAAAGAGAGCGAAACGAGAGGAAGGAGGGTGAAAGAGAGAGAAACGAGATGAAGGAGGGTGAAAGCGAGCGAAACGAGATGAAGGAGGGTGAAAGAGAGCGAAACGAGAGGAAGGAGGGTGAAAGAGAGCGAAACGAGACGAAGGAGGGTGAAAGAGAGCGAAACGAGACGAAGGAGGGTGAAAGAGAGCAAAACGAGACGAAGGAGGGTGAAAGAGAGCAAAAGGAGTTGAAGGAGGGTGAAAGAGAGCGGAACGAGACGAAGGAGGGTGATAGAGACCGAAACGAGACGAAGGAGGGTGAAAGAGACCGAAACGAGACGAAGGAGGGTGAACGAGCGCGAAACGAGACAAAGGAAGGTGAAAGAGAGCGAAACGAGAAGAAGGAGGGTGAAAGAGAGCGAAACGAGATGAAGGAGGGTGGAAGAGAGCGAAACGAGACAAAGGAGGGTGAAAGAGAGTGAAACGAGACGAAGGAAGGTGAAAGAGAGCGAAACAAGACCAAAGAGGGTGAAAGAGAGAGAAACGAGATGAAGCAAGGTGAAAGAGAGCGAAACAAGACCAAAGAGGGTGAAAGAGAGAGAAACGAGATGAAGGAAGGTGAAAGTGAGCGAAACGAGACAAAGGAGGGTGAAAGAGAGTGAAACGAGACGAAGGAGGGTGAAAGAGAGCGAAACAAGATGAAGAAGGGTGAAAGAGAGCGAAACGAGATGAAGGAGGGTGAAAGAGAGCGAAAGGAGTCGAAGGAGGGTGAAAGAGAGCGGAACGAGACGAAGGAGGGTGAAAGAGAGCGAAAGGAGACGAAGGAGGGTCAAAGAGAGTGAAACGAGATGAAGGAGGGTCAAAGAGGGCGAAACGAGACGAAGGAGGGTGAAACAGGGCGAAGCGAGACGAAGGAGCATGAAAGAGAGCGAAACGAGATGAAGGAGGGTTAAAGAGAGTGACACGAGACGAAATAGGGTAAAAGAGAGTGAAACGAGACGATGGAGGGTGAAAGAGAGCGAAAAGAGAGGAAGGAGGGTGAAAGAGAGCGAAAGGCGACGAAGGAGGGTGAAAGAGAGCGAAATGAGACGAAGGAGGGTGAAAGAGTGTGAAAGGAGTCGAAGGAGGGTGAAAGAGAGTGGAACGAGACGAAGGAGGGTGAAAGAGAACGAAACGAGAAGAAGGAGGGTGAAAGAGAGCGAAACGAGACGAAGGAGGTTGAAAGAGAGCGAAACGAGAAGAAGGAGGGTGAAAGAGAGCGAAACGATACGAAGGAGGGTGAAAGAGAGCGAAACGAGATGAAGGAGGGTCAAAGAGAGCGAAACGACACGAAGGAGGGTGAAAGAGAGCGAAACCAGACGATGGAGGGTGAAAGAGAGCGAAACGAGAGGAAGGAGGGTGAAAGAGAGCGAAACGAGATGAAGGAGGGTGAAAGAGAGCGAAACGAGACGAAGGAGGGTGAAAGAGAGCGAAACGAGACGAAGGAGGGTGAAAGAGAGCGAAAGGAGTCGAAGGAGGGTGAAAGAGAGCGGAGCGAGACGAAGGAGGGTGAAAGAGAACGAAATGAGACGAAGGAGGGTGAAAGAGAGTGAAACGAGGCGAAGGAGGGTGAAAGAGAGTGAAACGAGACGAAGGAGGGTGAAAGAGGGCGAAACGAGATGAAGGTGGGTGGAACAGAGCGAAACAAGATGAAGGAGGGTGAAAGTGAGCGAAACGAGACGAAGGAGAGTGAAAGACAGCAAAACGAGACGAAGGAGTGTAAAACAGAGCGAAACGAGACGAAGGAGGATGAAAGAGAGCAAATCAAGACGAAGGAGGGTCAAAGAGGGCGAAATGAGACGAAGGAGGGTGAAACAGGGCGAAGCGAGACGACGGAGCATGAAAGAGAGCGAAACGAGATGAAGGAGGGTGAAAGAGAGCGAAACAAGACGAAGGAGGGTGAAACAGTGTGAAACAAGAAAAAGGAGGGTGAAAGAGAGCGAAATGAGATGAAGGAGGGTGAAAGAGAACGGAACGAGACGAAGGAGGGTGAAAGTTTGCGAAACGAGACGAAGGAGCGTGAAAGAGAGCGAAAAAAGATGACGGAGGGTGACAGAGAGTGAAAAGAGATGAAGGAGGGTCAAAGAGAGCGAAACGAGACGAAGGAGGGTCAAAGAGAGCTAAACGAGACGAAGGAGTGTGAAACAGAGCAAAACGAGACGAAGGAGAATGAAAGAGGGCTAAACGAGATGAAGGAGGGTCAAAGAGAGCAAAACGAGACGAAGGAGGGTGAAAGAGAGCAAAACGAGACGAAGGAATGTGAAACAGAGCGAAACGAGATGAAGGAGGGTAAAAGAGAGCAAAACGAGATGAAGGAGTGTGAAACAGAGCGAAACGAGATGAAGGAGGATGAAAGTGAGCTAAACGAGATGAAGGAGGGTCAAAGAGAGCGAAACGAGATGAAAGAGGGTTAAAGAGAGCGAAACGAGACGGTGGAGGGTGTAAGAGAGCGAAACGAGATGAAGTAGGGTGAAAGAGAGCGAAACGAGAGGAATGAGGGTGAAAGAGAACGAAAGGAGACGAAGGAGGGTGAAAGAGACTGAAAAGAGACGAAGGAGAGTGAACGAGCGCGAAACGAGACAAAGGAGGGTGAAAGAGAGCGAAACGAGAAGAAGGAGGGTGAAAGAGAGCGAAAAGAGACGAAGGAGGGTGAAAGAGTGCGAAACGAAAAGAAGGAGGGTGAAAGAGAGCGAAATAAGACCAAAGAGGGTGAAAGAGAGAGAAACGAGATGAAGGAAGGTGAAAGAAAGCGAAACGAGACAAAGGAGGGTGAAAGAGAGTGAAACGAGACGAAGGAGGGTGAAAGAGAGCGAAACGAGATGAAGAAGGGTGAAAGAGAGCGAAACGAGACGAAGGAGGGTGGAAGAGAGCGAAAGGAGTCGAAGGAGGGTGAAAGAGAGCGGAACGAGACGAAGGAGGGTGAAAGAGAGCGAAAGGAGACGAAGGAGGGTCAAAGAGAGCGAAACGAGGATGAAGGAGGGTCAAAGAGGGCGAAACGAGACGAAGGAGGGTGAAACAGGGCGAAACGAGACAAAGGAGCATGAAAGAGAGCGAAACGAGATGAAGGAGGGTAAAAGAGAGTGAAACGAGACGATGGAGGGTGAAAGAGAGCGAAACGAGAGGAAGGAGGGTGAAAGAGAGAGAAACGAGATGAAGGAGGGTGAAAGAGAGCGAAACGAGATGAAGGAGGGTGAAAGAGAGCGAAACGAGAGGAAGGAGGGTGAAAGAGAGCGAAACGAGACGAAGGAGGGTGAAAGAGAGCGAAACGAGACGAAGGAGGGTGATAGAGACCGAAACGAGACGAAGGAGTGTGATAGAGACCGAAACGAGATGAAGGAGGGTGAACGAGCGCGAAACGAGACAAAGGAAGGTGAAAGAGAGCGAAACGAGAAGAAGGAGGGTGAAAGAGAGCGAAACGAGACGAAGGAGGGTGAAAGAGAGCGAAACGAGATGAAGGAGGGTGGAAGAGAGCGAAACGAGACAAAGGAGGGTAAAAGAGAGTGAAACGAGACGAAGGAAGGTGAAAGAGAGCGAAACAAGACCAAAGAGGGTGAAAGAGAGAGAAACGAGATGAAGGAAGGTGAAAGTGAGCGAAAGGAGTCGAAGGAGGGTGAAAGAGAGCGGAACGAGACGAAGGAGGGTGAAAGAGAGCGAAAGGAGACGAAGGAGGGTCAAAGAGAGTGAAACGAGATGAAGGAGGGTCAAAGAGGGCGAAACGAGACGAAGGAGGGTGAAACAGGGCGAAGCGAGACGAAGGAGCATGAAAGAGAGCGAAACGAGATGAAGGAGGGTAAAAGAGAGTGACACGAGACGAAATAGGGTAAAAGAGAGTGAAACGAGACGATGGAGGGTGAAAGAGAGCGAAAGGAGTCGAAGGAGGGTGAAAGAGAGCGGAACGAGATGAAGGAGGGTGAAAGAGAGCGAAAGGAGATGAAGGAGGGTCAAAGAGAGCGAAACGAGGATGAAGGAGGGTCAAAGAGGGCGAAACGAGACGAAGGAGGGTGAAACAGGGCGAAACGAGACGAAGGAGCATGAAAGAGAGCGAAACGAGATGAAGGAGGGTAAAAGAGAGTGAAACGAGACGATGGAGGGTGAAAGAGAGCGAAACGAGAGGAAGGAGGGTGAAAGAGAGAGAAACGAGATGAAGGAGGGTGAAAGCGAGCGAAACGAGATGAAGGAGGGTGAAAGAGAGCGAAACGAGAGGAAGGAGGGTGAAAGAGAGCGAAACGAGACGAAGGAGGGTGAAAGAGAGCGAAACGAGACGAAGGAGGGTGAAAGAGAGCAAAACGAGACGAAGGAGGGTGAAAGAGAGCAAAAGGAGTTGAAGGAGGGTGAAAGAGAGCGGAACGAGACGAAGGAGGGTGATAGAGACCGAAACGAGACGAAGGAGGGTGAAAGAGACCGAAACGAGACGAAGGAGGGTGAACGAGCGCGAAACGAGACAAAGGAAGGTGAAAGAGAGCGAAACGAGAAGAAGGAGGGTGAAAGAGAGCGAAACGAGATGAAGGAGGGTGGAAGAGAGCGAAACGAGACAAAGGAGGGTGAAAGAGAGTGAAACGAGACGAAGGAAGGTGAAAGAGAGCGAAACAAGACCAAAGAGGGTGAAAGAGAGAGAAACGAGATGAAGCAAGGTGAAAGAGAGCGAAACAAGACCAAAGAGGGTGAAAGAGAGAGAAACGAGATGAAGGAAGGTGAAAGTGAGCGAAACGAGACAAAGGAGGGTGAAAGAGAGTGAAACGAGACGAAGGAGGGTGAAAGAGAGCGAAACAAGATGAAGAAGGGTGAAAGAGAGCGAAACGAGATGAAGGAGGGTGAAAGAGAGCGAAAGGAGTCGAAGGAGGGTGAAAGAGAGCGGAACGAGACGAAGGAGGGTGAAAGAGAGCGAAAGGAGACGAAGGAGGGTCAAAGAGAGTGAAACGAGATGAAGGAGGGTCAAAGAGGGCGAAACGAGACGAAGGAGGGTGAAACAGGGCGAAGCGAGACGAAGGAGCATGAAAGAGAGCGAAACGAGATGAAGGAGGGTTAAAGAGAGTGACACGAGACGAAATAGGGTAAAAGAGAGTGAAACGAGACGATGGAGGGTGAAAGAGAGCGAAAAGAGAGGAAGGAGGGTGAAAGAGAGCGAAAGGCGACGAAGGAGGGTGAAAGAGAGCGAAATGAGACGAAGGAGGGTGAAAGAGTGTGAAAGGAGTCGAAGGAGGGTGAAAGAGAGTGGAACGAGACGAAGGAGGGTGAAAGAGAACGAAACGAGAAGAAGGAGGGTGAAAGAGAGCGAAACGAGACGAAGGAGGTTGAAAGAGAGCGAAACGAGAAGAAGGAGGGTGAAAGAGAGCGAAACGATACGAAGGAGGGTGAAAGAGAGCGAAACGAGATGAAGGAGGGTCAAAGAGAGCGAAACGACACGAAGGAGGGTGAAAGAGAGCGAAACCAGACGATGGAGGGTGAAAGAGAGCGAAACGAGAGGAAGGAGGGTGAAAGAGAGCGAAACGAGATGAAGGAGGGTGAAAGAGAGCGAAACGAGACGAAGGAGGGTGAAAGAGAGCGAAACGAGACGAAGGAGGGTGAAAGAGAGCGAAAGGAGTCGAAGGAGGGTGAAAGAGAGCGGAGCGAGACGAAGGAGGGTGAAAGAGAACGAAATGAGACGAAGGAGGGTGAAAGAGAGTGAAACGAGGCGAAGGAGGGTGAAAGAGAGTGAAACGAGACGAAGGAGGGTGAAAGAGGGCGAAACGAGATGAAGGTGGGTGGAACAGAGCGAAACAAGATGAAGGAGGGTGAAAGAGAGCGAAACGAGACGAAGGAGAGTGAAAGACAGCAAAACGAGACGAAGGAGTGTAAAACAGAGCGAAACGAGACGAAGGAGGATGAAAGAGAGCAAATCAAGACGAAGGAGGGTCAAAGAGGGCGAAATGAGACGAAGGAGGGTGAAACAGGGCGAAGCGAGACGACGGAGCATGAAAGAGAGCGAAACGAGATGAAGGAGGGTGAAAGAGAGCGAAACAAGACGAAGGAGGGTGAAAGAGAGCGAAACGAGACGATGGAGGGTGAAAGAGAGCGAAACGAGAGGATGGAATGTGAAAGAGAGCGAAACGAGATGAAGGAGGGTGAAAGAGAGCGAAACGAGAGGAAGGAACGTGAAAGAGAGCGAAACGAGATGAAGGAGTGTGAAAGAGAGCGAAACGAGACGAAGGAGGGTGAAAGATAGCGAAACGAGACGAAGGAGGGTGAAAGAGAGCGAAAGGAGTCGAAGGAGGGTGAAAGCGAGCGGAGCGAGACGAAGGAGGGTGAAAGAGAGCGAAAGGAGTCGAAGGAGGGTGAAAGAGAGCGGAGCGAGACGAAGGAGGGTGAAAGAGAACGAAACGAGACGTAGGAGGGTGAAAGAGAGCAAAACGAGACGAAGGAGTGTGAAACAGAGCGAAACGAGACGAAGGAGGATGAAAGAGAGCTAATAGAGATGAAGGAGGGTCAAAGAGAGCGAAACGAGACGAAAGAGGGTGAAAGAGAGCGAAAGGAGTCGAAGGAGGGTGAAAGAGAGCGAAACGAGACGAAGGAGAGTGAAAGACAGCAAAACGAGGCGAAGGAGTGTAAAACATAGCGAAACGAGACGAAGGAGGATGAAAGAGAGCAAAACAAGACGAAGGAGGGTCAAAGAGAGCGAAACGAGATGAAGGAGGGTCAAAGAGGGCGAAACGAGACGAAGGAGGGTGAAACAGGGCGAAGCGAGACGAAGGAGCATGAAAGAGAGCGAAACGAGATGAAGGAGGGTGAAAGAGAGCGAAACGAGACGATGGAGAGTGAAAGATAGCGAAACGAGACGAAGGAGGGTGGAAGAGAGCAAAACAAGACGAAGGAGGGTGAAAGAGAGCGAAACGAGACGATGGAGGGTGAAAGAGAGCGAAACGAGATGGAGGAGTGTGAAAGAGAGCGAAACGAGACGAAGGAGGGTGAAAGATAGCGAAACGAGACGAAGGAGGGTGAAAGAGAGCGAAAGGAGTCGAAGGAGGGTGAAAGCGAGCGGAGCGAGACGAAGGAGGGTGAAAGAGAGCGAAAGGAGTCGAAGGAGGGTGAAAGAGAGCGGAGCGAGACGAAGGAGGGTGAAAGAGAACGAAACGAGACGAAGGAGGGTGAAAGATAGTGAAACGAGACGAAGGAGGGTGAAAGAGGGCGAAACTAGACGAAGGCGGGTGGAACAGAGCGAAACAAGACGAAGGAGGGTGAAAGAGAGCGAAACGAGATGAAGGAGGGTGAAAGAGAGCAAAACGAGATGAAGGAGTGTAAAACAGGCGAAACGAGATGAAGGAGGATGAAACAGAGCTAAACGAGATGAAGGAGGGTCAAAGAGAGCGAAACGAGATGAAGGATGGTCAAAGAGGGCGAAACGAGATGAAGGAGAGTGAAAAAGAGTGAAACGAGATGAAGGTAGGTGAAAGAGAGCGAAACGAGACCAAAGAGGGTGAAAGAGAGAGAAACGAGACGAAGGAAGGTGAAAGTGAGCGAAACGAGACAAAGGAGGGTGAAAGGGAGCGAAACGAGACGAAGGAGGGTGGAAGAGAGCGAAACGAGAGGAAGGAGGGTGAAAGAGAGCGAAACGAGACGAATGAGGGTGAAAGAGGATGAAACGAGACGAAGGAGGGTGAAACAGGGCGAAGCGAGACGAAGGAGCATGAAAGAGAGGGAAATGAGATGAAGGAGGGTAAAAGAGAGTGAAACGAGACGAAATAGGGTAAAAGAGAGTGAAACGAGACGATGGAGGGTGAAAGAGAGCGAAACGAGAGGAAGGAGGGTGAAAGAGAGCGAAACAAGACGAAGGAGGGTGAAAGAGAGCGAAACGAGACGATGGAGGGTGAAAGAGAGCGAAACGAGAGGATGGAATGTGAAAGAGAGCGAAACGAGATGAAGGAGGGTGAAAGAGAGCGAAACGAGAGGAAGGAACGTGAAAGAGAGCGAAACGAGATGAAGGAGTGTGAAAGAGAGCGAAACGAGACGAAGGAGGGTGAAAGATAGCGAAACGAGACGAAGGAGGGTGAAAGAGAGCGAAAGGAGTCGAAGGAGGGTGAAAGCGAGCGGAGCGAGACGAAGGAGGGTGAAAGAGAGCGAAAGGAGTCGAAGGAGGGTGAAAGAGAGCGGAGCGAGACGAAGGAGGGTGAAAGAGAACGAAACGAGACGTAGGAGGGTGAAAGAGAGCAAAACGAGACGAAGGAGTGTGAAACAGAGCGAAACGAGACGAAGGAGGATGAAAGAGAGCTAATAGAGATGAAGGAGGGTCAAAGAGAGCGAAACGAGACGAAAGAGGGTGAAAGAGAGCGAAAGGAGTCGAAGGAGGGTGAAAGAGAGCGAAACGAGACGAAGGAGAGTGAAAGACAGCAAAACGAGGCGAAGGAGTGTAAAACATAGCGAAACGAGACGAAGGAGGATGAAAGAGAGCAAAACAAGACGAAGGAGGGTCAAAGAGAGCGAAACGAGATGAAGGAGGGTCAAAGAGGGCGAAACGAGACGAAGGAGGGTGAAACAGGGCGAAGCGAGACGAAGGAGCATGAAAGAGAGCGAAACGAGATGAAGGAGGGTGAAAGAGAGCGAAACGAGACGATGGAGAGTGAAAGATAGCGAAACGAGACGAAGGAGGGTGGAAGAGAGCAAAACAAGACGAAGGAGGGTGAAAGAGAGCGAAACGAGACGATGGAGGGTGAAAGAGAGCGAAACGAGATGGAGGAGTGTGAAAGAGAGCGAAACGAGACGAAGGAGGGTGAAAGATAGCGAAACGAGACGAAGGAGGGTGAAAGAGAGCGAAAGGAGTCGAAGGAGGGTGAAAGCGAGCGGAGCGAGACGAAGGAGGGTGAAAGAGAGCGAAAGGAGTCGAAGGAGGGTGAAAGAGAGCGGAGCGAGACGAAGGAGGGTGAAAGAGAACGAAACGAGACGAAGGAGGGTGAAAGATAGTGAAACGAGACGAAGGAGGGTGAAAGAGGGCGAAACTAGACGAAGGCGGGTGGAACAGAGCGAAACAAGACGAAGGAGGGTGAAAGAGAGCGAAACGAGATGAAGGAGGGTGAAAGAGAGCAAAACGAGATGAAGGAGTGTAAAACAGGCGAAACGAGATGAAGGAGGATGAAACAGAGCTAAACGAGATGAAGGAGGGTCAAAGAGAGCGAAACGAGATGAAGGATGGTCAAAGAGGGCGAAACGAGATGAAGGAGAGTGAAAAAGAGTGAAACGAGATGAAGGTAGGTGAAAGAGAGCGAAACGAGACCAAAGAGGGTGAAAGAGAGAGAAACGAGACGAAGGAAGGTGAAAGTGAGCGAAACGAGACAAAGGAGGGTGAAAGGGAGCGAAACGAGACGAAGGAGGGTGGAAGAGAGCGAAACGAGAGGAAGGAGGGTGAAAGAGAGCGAAACGAGACGAATGAGGGTGAAAGAGGATGAAACGAGACGAAGGAGGGTGAAACAGGGCGAAGCGAGACGAAGGAGCATGAAAGAGAGGGAAATGAGATGAAGGAGGGTAAAAGAGAGTGAAACGAGACGAAATAGGGTAAAAGAGAGTGAAACGAGACGATGGAGGGTGAAAGAGAGCGAAACGAGAGGAAGGAGGGTGAAAGAGAGAGAAACGAGATCAAGGAGGGTGAAAGAGAGCGAAACGAGATGAAGGAGGGTGAAAGCGAGCGAAACGAGAGGAAGGAGGGTGAAAGAGAGCGAAATGAGACGAAGGAGGGCGAAAGAGAGCGAAACGAGACGAAGGAGGGTGAAAGAGAGCAAAAGGAGTTGAAGGAGGGTGAAAGAGAGCGGAACGAGACGAAGGAGGGTGATAGAGACCGAAACGAGTCGAAGGAGGGTGAAAGAGACCGAAACGAGACGAAGGAGGGTGAACAAGCGCGAAACGAGACAAAGGAGGGTGAAAGAGAGCGAAATGAGAAGAAGGAGGGTGAAAGAGAGCGAAACGAGACGAAGGAGGGTGAAAGAGAGCGAAACGAGATGAAGGAGGGTGGAAGAGAGCGAAACGAGACAAAGGAGGGTGAAAGAGCGTGAAACGAGACGAAGGAAGGTGAAAGAGAGCGAAACAAGACCAAAGAGGGTGAAAGAGAGAGAAACGAGATGAAGGAAGGTGAAAGTGAGCGAAACGAGACAAAGGAGAGTGAAAGAGAGTGAAACGAGACGAAGGAGGGTGAAAGAGAGCGAAACAAGATGAAGAAGGGTGAAAGAGAGCGAAACGAGATGAAGGAGGGTGAAAGAGAGCGAAAGGAGTCGAAGGAGGGAGAAAGAGAGCGGAATGAGACGAAGGAGGGTGAAAGAGAGCGAAAGGAGACGAAGGAGGGTCAAAGAGAGCGAAACGAGATGAAGGAGGATCAAAGAGGGCGAAACGAGACGAAGGAGGGTGAAACAGGGCGAAGCGAGACGAAGGTGCATGAAAGAGAGCGAAATGAGATGAAGGAGGGTAAAAGAGAGTGACACGAGACGAAATCGGGTAAAAGAGAGTGAAACGAGACGATGGAGGGTGAAAGAGAGCGAAAAGAGAGGAAGGAGGGTGAAAGAGAGCGAAAGGAGACGAAGGAGGGTGAAAGAGAACGAAATGAGACGAAGGAGGGTGAAAGAGTGTGAAAGGAGTCGAAGGAGGGTGAAAGAGAGTGGAACGAGACGAAGGAGGGTGAAAGAGAACGAAACGAGACGAAGGAGGGTGAAAGAGAGCGAAACGAGACGAAGGAGGTTGAAAGAGAGCGAAACGAGAAGAAGGAGGGTGAAAGAGAACGAAACGATACGAAGGAGGGTGAAAGAGAGCGAAACGAGATGAAGGAGGGTCAAAGAGAACGAAACGACACGAAGGAGGGTGAAAGAGAGCGAAACCAGACGATGGAGGGTGAAAGAGAACAAAACGAGAGGAAGGAGGGTGAAAGAGAGCGAAACGAGATGAAGGAGGGTGAAAGAGAGCGAAACGAGTCGAAGGAGGGTGAAAGATAGCGAAACGAGACGAAAGAGGGTGAAAGAGAGCGAAAGGAGTCGAAGGAGGGTGAAAGCGAGCGGAGCGAGACGAAGGAGGGTGAAAGAGAGCGAAAGGAGTCGAAGGAGGGTGAAAGAGAGCGGAGCGAGACGAAGGAGGGTGAAAGAGAACGAAACGAGACGAAGGAGGGTGAAAGATAGTGAAACGAGACGAAGGAGGGTGAAAGAGGGCGAAACTAGACGAAGGCGGGTGGAACAGAGCGAAACAAGACGAAGGAGGGTGAAAGAGAGCGAAACGAGATGAAGGAGGGTGAAAGAGAGCAAAACGAGATGAAGGAGTGTAAAACAGGCGAAACGAGATGAAGGAGGATGAAACAGAGCTAAACGAGATGAAGGAGGGTCAAAGAGAGCGAAACGAGATGAAGGATGGTCAAAGAGGGCGAAACGAGATGAAGGAGAGTGAAAAAGAGTGAAACGAGATGAAGGTAGGTGAAAGAGAGCGAAACGAGACCAAAGAGGGTGAAAGAGAGAGAAACGAGACGAAGGAAGGTGAAAGTGAGCGAAACGAGACAAAGGAGGGTGAAAGGGAGCGAAACGAGACGAAGGAGGGTGGAAGAGAGCGAAACGAGAGGAAGGAGGGTGAAAGAGAGCGAAACGAGACGAATGAGGGTGAAAGAGGATGAAACGAGACGAAGGAGGGTGAAACAGGGCGAAGCGAGACGAAGGAGCATGAAAGAGAGGGAAATGAGATGAAGGAGGGTAAAAGAGAGTGAAACGAGACGAAATAGGGTAAAAGAGAGTGAAACGAGACGATGGAGGGTGAAAGAGAGCGAAACGAGAGGAAGGAGGGTGAAAGAGAGAGAAACGAGATGAAGGAGGGTGAAAGAGAGCGAAACGAGATGAAGGAGGGTGAAAGCGAGCGAAACGAGAGGAAGGAGGGTGAAAGAGAGCGAAATGAGACGAAGGAGGGCGAAAGAGAGCGAAACGAGACGAAGGAGGGTGAAAGAGAGCAAAAGGAGTTGAAGGAGGGTGAAAGAGAGCGGAACGAGACGAAGGAGGGTGATAGAGACCGAAACGAGACGAAGGAGGGTGAAAGAGACCGAAACGAGACGAAGGAGGGTGAACAAGCGCGAAACGAGACAAAGGAGGGTGAAAGAGAGCGAAATGAGAAGAAGGAGGGTGAAAGAGAGCGAAACGAGACGAAGGAGGGTGAAAGAGAGCGAAACGAGATGAAGGAGGGTGGAAGAGAGCGAAACGAGACAAAGGAGGGTGAAAGAGCGTGAAACGAGACGAAGGAAGGTGAAAGAGAGCGAAACAAGACCAAAGAGGGTGAAAGAGAGAGAAACGAGATGAAGGAAGGTGAAAGTGAGCGAAACGAGACAAAGGAGAGTGAAAGAGAGTGAAACGAGACGAAGGAGGGTGAAAGAGAGCGAAACAAGATGAAGAAGGGTGAAAGAGAGCGAAACGAGATGAAGGAGGGTGAAAGAGAGCGAAAGGAGTCGAAGGAGGGAGAAAGAGAGCGGAATGAGACGAAGGAGGGTGAAAGAGAGCGAAAGGAGACGAAGGAGGGTCAAAGAGAGCGAAACGAGATGAAGGAGGATCAAAGAGGGCGAAACGAGACGAAGGAGGGTGAAACAGGGCGAAGCGAGACGAAGGTGCATGAAAGAGAGCGAAATGAGATGAAGGAGGGTAAAAGAGAGTGACACGAGACGAAATCGGGTAAAAGAGAGTGAAACGAGACGATGGAGGGTGAAAGAGAGCGAAAAGAGAGGAAGGAGGGTGAAAGAGAGCGAAAGGAGACGAAGGAGGGTGAAAGAGAACGAAATGAGACGAAGGAGGGTGAAAGAGTGTGAAAGGAGTCGAAGGAGGGTGAAAGAGAGTGGAACGAGACGAAGGAGGGTGAAAGAGAACGAAACGAGACGAAGGAGGGTGAAAGAGAGCGAAACGAGACGAAGGAGGTTGAAAGAGAGCGAAACGAGAAGAAGGAGGGTGAAAGAGAACGAAACGATACGAAGGAGGGTGAAAGAGAGCGAAACGAGATGAAGGAGGGTCAAAGAGAACGAAACGACACGAAGGAGGGTGAAAGAGAGCGAAACCAGACGATGGAGGGTGAAAGAGAACAAAACGAGAGGAAGGAGGGTGAAAGAGAGCGAAACGAGATGAAGGAGGGTGAAAGAGAGCGAAACGAGTCGAAGGAGGGTGAAAGAGAGCGAAACGAGACGAAGGAGGGTGAAAGAGAGCGAAAGGAGTCGAAGGAGGGTGAAAGAGAGCGGAGCGAGACGAAGGAGGGTGAAAGAGAACAAAATGAGACGAAGGAGGGTGAAAGAGAGCGAAACGAGACGATGGAGGGTGAAAGATAGCGAAATGAGACGAAGGAGGGTGAAAGAGAGCGCAACAAGACGAAGGAGGGTGAAAGAGAGCGAAACGAGACGATGGAGGGTGAAAGAGAGCGAAACGAGAGGATGGAATGTGAAAGAGAGCGAAACGAGACGAAGGAGGGTGAAAGAGAGCGAAACAAGACGAAGGAGGGTGAAAGAGAGCGAAACGATAAGATGGAGGGTGAAAGAGAGCGAAACGAGAGGATGGAATGTGAAAGAGAGCGAAACGAGACGAAGGAGGGTGAAAGAGAGCGAAACGAGAGGAAGGAAGGTGAAAGAGAGCGAAACGAGATGAATGAGTGTGAAAGAGAGCGAAACGAGACGAAGGAGGGTGAAAGAGAGCGAAAGGAGTCGAAGGAGGGTGAAAGAGAGCGGAGCGAGACGAAGGAGGGTGAAAGAGAACGAAACGAGACGAAGGAGGGTGAAAGAGACCGAAACGAGACGAAGGAGGGTGAACGAGCGCGAAACGAGACAAAGGAGGGTGAAAGAGAGCGAAACGAGAAGAAGGAGGGTGAAAGAGAGCGAAACGAGAAGAAGGAGGGTGAAAGAGAGCGAAACGAGATGAAGGAGGGTGGAAGAGAGCGAAACGAGACAAAGGAGGGTGAAAGAGCGTGAAACGAGACGAAGGAAGGTGAAAGAGAGCGAAACAAGACCAAAGAGGGTGAAAGAGAGAGAAACGAGATGAAGGAAGGTGAAAGTGAGCGAAACGAGACAAAGGAGAGTGAAAGAGAGTGAAACGAGACGAAGGAGGGTGAAAGAGAGCGAAACAAGATGAAGAAGGGTGAAAGAGAGCGAAACGAGATGAAGGAGGGTGAAAGAGAGCGAAACGAGAAGAAGGAGGGTGAAAGAGAGCGAAACGATACGAAGGAGGGTGAAAGAGAGCGAAACGATACGAAGGAGGGTGAAAGAGAGCGAAACGAGATGAAGGAGGGTCAAAGAGAGCGAAACGACACGAAGGAGGGTGAAAGAGAGCGAAACCAGACGATGGAGGGTGAAAGAGAGCGAAACGAGAGGAAGGAGGGTGAAAGAGAGCGAAACGAGATGAAGGAGGGTGAAAGAGAGCGAAAGGAGTCGAAGGAGGTTGAAAGAGAGCGGAGCGAGATGAAGGAGGGTGAAAGAGAACAAAATGAGACGAAGGAGGGTGAAAGAGAGCGAAACGAGACGATGGAGGGTGAAAGAGAGCGAAACGAGAGGATGGAATGTGAAAGAGAGCGAAACGAGACGAAGGAGGGTGAAAGAGAGCGAAACGAGAGGAAGGAAGGTGAAAGAGAGCGAAACGAGATGAATGAGTGTGAAAGAGAGCGAAACGAGACGAAGGAGGGTGAAAGACAGCGAAACGAGACGAAGGAGGGTGAAAGAGAGCGAAAGGAGTCGAAGGAGGGTGAAAGCGAGCGGAGCGAGACGAAGGAGGGTGAAAGAGAGCGAAAGGAGTCGAAGGAGGGTGAAAGAGAGCGGAGCGAGACGAAGGAGGGTGAAAGAGAGCGAAAGGAGTCGAAGGAGGGTGAAAGAGAGCGGAGCGAGACGAAGGAGGGTGAAAGAGAACGAAACGAGACGAAGGAGGGTGAAAGAGAGTGAAACGAGACGAAGGAGGGTGAAAGAGGGCGAAACTAGACGAAGGTGGGTGGAACAGAGCGAAACAAAACGAAGGAGGGTGAAAGAGAGCGAAACGAGATGAAGGAGGGTGAAAGAGAGCAAAACGAGATGAAGGAGTGTAAAACAGAGCGAAACGAGACGAAGGAGGATGAAACAGAGCTAAATGAGATGAAGGAGGGTCAAAGAGAGCGAAACGAGATGAAGGATGGTCAAAGAGGGCGAAACGAGATGAAGGAGATTGAAAGAGAGTGAAACACGATGAAGGTAGGTGAAAGAGAGCGAAACGAGACCAAAGAGGGTGAAAGAGAGAGAAACGAGACGAAGGAAGGTGAAAGAGAGCGAAACGAGACAAAGGAGGGTGAAAGGGAGCGAAACGAGACGAAGGAGGGTGGAAGAGAGCGAAACGAGAGGAAGGAGGGTGAAAGAGAGCGAAACGAGATGAAGGAGGATGAAACAGAGCTAAATGAGATGAAGGAGGGTCAAAGAGAGCGAAACGAGATGCAGGATGGTCAAAGAGAGCAAAACGAGATGAAGGAGTGTAAAACAGAGCGAAACGAGACGAAGGAGGATGAAACAGAGCTAAATGAGATGAAGGAGGGTCAAAGAGAGCGAAACGAGATGAAGGATGGTCAAAGAGGGCGAAACGAGATGAAGGAGAGTGAAAGAGAGTGAAACACGATGAAGGTAGGTGAAAGAGAGCGAAACGAGACCAAAGAGGGTGAAAGAGAGAGAAACGAGACGAAGGAAGGTGAAAGAGAGCGAAACGAGACAAAGGAGGGTGAAAGGGAGCGAAACGAGACGAAGGAGGGTGGAAGAGAGCGAAACGAGAGGAAGGAGGGTGAAAGAGAGCGAAACGAGATGAAGGAGGGTGAAAGAGGCTGAAACGAGACGAAGGAGGGTGAAACAGGGCGAAGCGAGACGAAGGAGCATGAAAGAGAGGGAAACGAGACGAAGGAGGGTAAAAGAGAGTGAAACGAGACGAAATAGGGTAAAAGAGAGTGAAACGAGACGATGGAGGGTGAAAGAGAGCGAAAAGTGAGGAAGGAGGTGAAAGAGAGCGAAAGGAGTCGAAGGAGGGTGAAAGAGAGTGGAACGAGACGAAGGAGGGTGAAAGAGAACGAAACGAGACGAAGGAGGGTGAAAGAGAGCGAAACGAGACGAAGGAGGTTGAAAGAGAGCGAAACGAGAAGAAGGAGGGTGAAAGAGAACGAAACGATACGAAGGAGGGTGAAAGAGAGCGAAACGAGATGAAGGAGGGTCAAAGAGAACGAAACGACACGAAGGAGGGTGAAAGAGAGCGAAACCAGACGATGGAGGGTGAAAGAGAACAAAACGAGAGGAAGGAGGGTGAAAGAGAGCGAAACGAGATGAAGGAGGGTGAAAGAGAGCGAAACGAGTCGAAGGAGGGTGAAAGAGAGCGAAACGAGACGAAGGAGGGTGAAAGAGAGCGAAAGGAGTCGAAGGAGGGTGAAAGAGAGCGGAGCGAGACGAAGGAGGGTGAAAGAGAACAAAATGAGACGAAGGAGGGTGAAAGAGAGCGAAACGAGACGATGGAGGGTGAAAGATAGCGAAATGAGACGAAGGAGGGTGAAAGAGAGCGCAACAAGACGAAGGAGGGTGAAAGAGAGCGAAACGAGACGATGGAGGGTGAAAGAGAGCGAAACGAGAGGATGGAATGTGAAAGAGAGCGAAACGAGACGAAGGAGGGTGAAAGAGAGCGAAACAAGACGAAGGAGGGTGAAAGAGAGCGAAACGATAAGATGGAGGGTGAAAGAGAGCGAAACGAGAGGATGGAATGTGAAAGAGAGCGAAACGAGACGAAGGAGGGTGAAAGAGAGCGAAACGAGAGGAAGGAAGGTGAAAGAGAGCGAAACGAGATGAATGAGTGTGAAAGAGAGCGAAACGAGACGAAGGAGGGTGAAAGAGAGCGAAAGGAGTCGAAGGAGGGTGAAAGAGAGCGGAGCGAGACGAAGGAGGGTGAAAGAGAACGAAACGAGACGAAGGAGGGTGAAAGAGACCGAAACGAGACGAAGGAGGGTGAACGAGCGCGAAACGAGACAAAGGAGGGTGAAAGAGAGCGAAACGAGAAGAAGGAGGGTGAAAGAGAGCGAAACGAGAAGAAGGAGGGTGAAAGAGAGCGAAACGAGATGAAGGAGGGTGGAAGAGAGCGAAACGAGACAAAGGAGGGTGAAAGAGCGTGAAACGAGACGAAGGAAGGTGAAAGAGAGCGAAACAAGACCAAAGAGGGTGAAAGAGAGAGAAACGAGATGAAGGAAGGTGAAAGTGAGCGAAACGAGACAAAGGAGAGTGAAAGAGAGTGAAACGAGACGAAGGAGGGTGAAAGAGAGCGAAACAAGATGAAGAAGGGTGAAAGAGAGCGAAACGAGATGAAGGAGGGTGAAAGAGAGCGAAACGAGAAGAAGGAGGGTGAAAGAGAGCGAAACGATACGAAGGAGGGTGAAAGAGAGCGAAACGATACGAAGGAGGGTGAAAGAGAGCGAAACGAGATGAAGGAGGGTCAAAGAGAGCGAAACGACACGAAGGAGGGTGAAAGAGAGCGAAACCAGACGATGGAGGGTGAAAGAGAGCGAAACGAGAGGAAGGAGGGTGAAAGAGAGCGAAACGAGATGAAGGAGGGTGAAAGAGAGCGAAAGGAGTCGAAGGAGGTTGAAAGAGAGCGGAGCGAGATGAAGGAGGGTGAAAGAGAACAAAATGAGACGAAGGAGGGTGAAAGAGAGCGAAACGAGACGATGGAGGGTGAAAGAGAGCGAAACGAGAGGATGGAATGTGAAAGAGAGCGAAACGAGACGAAGGAGGGTGAAAGAGAGCGAAACGAGAGGAAGGAAGGTGAAAGAGAGCGAAACGAGATGAATGAGTGTGAAAGAGAGCGAAACGAGACGAAGGAGGGTGAAAGACAGCGAAACGAGACGAAGGAGGGTGAAAGAGAGCGAAAGGAGTCGAAGGAGGGTGAAAGCGAGCGGAGCGAGACGAAGGAGGGTGAAAGAGAGCGAAAGGAGTCGAAGGAGGGTGAAAGAGAGCGGAGCGAGACGAAGGAGGGTGAAAGAGAGCGAAAGGAGTCGAAGGAGGGTGAAAGAGAGCGGAGCGAGACGAAGGAGGGTGAAAGAGAACGAAACGAGACGAAGGAGGGTGAAAGAGAGTGAAACGAGACGAAGGAGGGTGAAAGAGGGCGAAACTAGACGAAGGTGGGTGGAACAGAGCGAAACAAAACGAAGGAGGGTGAAAGAGAGCGAAACGAGATGAAGGAGGGTGAAAGAGAGCAAAACGAGATGAAGGAGTGTAAAACAGAGCGAAACGAGACGAAGGAGGATGAAACAGAGCTAAATGAGATGAAGGAGGGTCAAAGAGAGCGAAACGAGATGAAGGATGGTCAAAGAGGGCTAAACGAGATGAAGGAGATTGAAAGAGAGTGAAACACGATGAAGGTAGGTGAAAGAGAGCGAAACGAGACCAAAGAGGGTGAAAGAGAGAGAAACGAGACGAAGGAAGGTGAAAGAGAGCGAAACGAGACAAAGGAGGGTGAAAGGGAGCGAAACGAGACGAAGGAGGGTGGAAGAGAGCGAAACGAGAGGAAGGAGGGTGAAAGAGAGCGAAACGAGATGAAGGAGGATGAAACAGAGCTAAATGAGATGAAGGAGGGTCAAAGAGAGCGAAACGAGATGCAGGATGGTCAAAGAGAGCAAAACGAGATGAAGGAGTGTAAAACAGAGCGAAACGAGACGAAGGAGGATGAAACAGAGCTAAATGAGATGAAGGAGGGTCAAAGAGAGCGAAACGAGATGAAGGATGGTCAAAGAGGGCGAAACGAGATGAAGGAGAGTGAAAGAGAGTGAAACACGATGAAGGTAGGTGAAAGAGAGCGAAACGAGACCAAAGAGGGTGAAAGAGAGAGAAACGAGACGAAGGAAGGTGAAAGAGAGCGAAACGAGACAAAGGAGGGTGAAAGGGAGCGAAACGAGACGAAGGAGGGTGGAAGAGAGCGAAACGAGAGGAAGGAGGGTGAAAGAGAGCGAAACGAGATGAAGGAGGGTGAAAGAGGCTGAAACGAGACGAAGGAGGGTGAAACAGGGCGAAGCGAGACGAATGAGCATGAAAGAGAGGGAAACGAGACGAAGGAGGGTAAAAGAGAGTGAAACGAGACGAAATAGGGTAAAAGAGAGTGAAACGAGACGATGGAGGGTGAAAGAGAGCGAAAAGTGAGGAAGGAGGTGAAAGAGAGCGAAAGGAGTCGAAGGAGGGTGAAAGAGAGCGAAACGAGACGAAGGAGGTTGAAAGAGAGCGAAACGAGAAGAAGGAGGGTGAAAGAGAGCGAAATGATACGAAGGAGGGTGAAAGAGTGCGAAACGAGATGAAGGAGGGTCAAAGAGAGCGAAACGAGACGAAGGAGGGTGAAAGAGAGCGAAACCAGACGATGGAGAGTGAAAGAGAGCGAAACGAGAGGAAGGAGGGTGAAAGAGAGCGAAACGAGACGAAGGAGGGTGAAAGAGAGCGAAAGGAGTCGAAGGAGGGTGAAAGAGAGCGGAGCGAGACGAAGGAGGGTGAAAGAGAACGAAACGAGACGAAGGAGGGTGAAAGAGAGTGAAACGAGACGAAGGAGGGTGAAAGAGGGCGAAACGAGATGAAGGTGGGTGGAACAGAGCGAAACAAGATGAAGGAGTGTGAAAGAGAGCGAAACGAGACGAAGGAGGGTGAAAGACAGCAAAACGAGACGAAGGAGTGTAAAACAGAGCGAAACGAGACGAAGGAGGATGAAAGAGAGCGAAACGAGACGAAGGAGGTTGAAAGAGAGCGAAACGAGAAGAAGGAGGGTGAAAGAGAGCGAAACGATACGAAGGAGGGTGAAAGAGAGCGAAAACAGACGATGGAGGGTGAAAGAGAGCGAAACGAGAAGATGGAGGGTGAAAGAGAGCGAAACGAGATGAAGGAGGGTGAAAGAGAGCGAAACGAGACGAAGGAGGGTGAAAGAGAGCGAAACGACACGAAGGTGGGTGAAAGAGAGCGAAAGGAGTCGAAGGAGGGTGAAAGAGAGCGGAGCGAGACGAAGGAGGTTGAAAGAGAACGAAATGAGACGAAGGAGGGTGAAAGAGAGTGAAACGAGACGAAGGAGGGTGAAAGAGGGCGAAACGAGATGAAGGTGGGTGGAACAGAGCGAAACAAGATGAAGGAGGGTGAAAGAGAGCGAAACGAGACGAAGGAGGGTGAAAGAGAGCGAAACGAGACGAAGGAGGGTGAAAGAGAGCGAAAGGAGTCGAAGGAGGGTGAAAGAGAGCGGAGCGAGACGAAGGAGGTTGAAAGAGAACGAAATGAGACGAAGGAGGGTGAAAGAGAGCAAAACGAGATGAAGGAGGGTCAAAGAGAGTGAAACGAGATGAAGGAGGGTCAAAAAGGGCGAAACGAGACGAAGGAGGCTGAAACAGGGTGAAGCGAGACGAAGGAGCATGAAAGAGAGCGAAACGAGATGAAGGAGGGTAAAGGAGAGCGAGACGAGACGTAAGAGTGTAAAAGAGAGCAAAACAAGACGGGGGAGGGTGAAAGAGAGCAAAACAAGATGAAGGAGGGTGAAAGAGAGCGAAACGAGACGATGGAGGGTGAAAGAGAGCGAAACGAGACGATGGAATGTGAAAGAGAGCGAAACGAGCCGAAGGAGGGTGAAAGAGAGCGAAACGAGAGGAAGGAAGGTGAAAGAGAGCGAAACGAGACGAAGGAGTGTGAAAGAGAGAGAAACGAGACGAAGGAGGGTGAAAGATAGCGAAACGAGATGAAGGAGGGTGAAAGAGAGCGAAAGGAGTCGAAGGAGGGTGAAAGCGAGCGGAGCGAGACGAAGGAGGGTGAAAGAGAGCGAAAGGAGTCGAAGGAGGGTGAAAGAGAGCGGAGCGAGACGAAGGAGGGTGAAAGAGAACGAAACGAGACGAAGGAGGGTGAAAGAGAGTGAAATGAGACGAAGGAGGGTGAAAGAGGGCGAAACGAGACGAAGGCGGGTGGAACAGAGCGAAACAAGACGAAGGAGGGTGAAAGAGAGCGAAACGAGATGAAGGAGGGTGAAAGAGAGCAAAACGAGACGAAGGAGTGTAAAACAGAGCGAAACGAGACGAAGGAGGATGAAACAGAGCGAAACGAGATGAAGGAGGGTCAAAGAGAGCGAAACGAGATGAAGGATGGTCAAAGAGGGCGATACGAGATGAAGGAGGGTGAAAGAGAGCGAAACGAGACGAAGGAGTGTGAAAGAGAGCGAAAGTAGTCGAAATGGGGTGAAAGAGAGCGGAACGAGACGAAGGAGGATGAAAGAGACCGAAACGAGGAGAAGGAGGGTGAAAGAGAACGAAACAAGATGAAGGTGGGTGAAAGAGAGTGAAACAAGACAAAGGAGTGTGAAAGAGACCGAAACGAGATGAAGGAGTGTGAAAGAGACCGAAACGAGACCAAAGAGGGTGAAAGAGAGAGAAACGAGACGAAGGAAGGTGAAAGAGAGCGAAACGAGACAAAGGAGGGTGAAAGGGAGCGAAACGAGACGAAGGAGGGTGGAAGAGAGCGAAACGAGAGGAAGGAGGGTGAAAGAGAGCGAAACGAGACGAAGGAGTGTGAAAGAGAGCAACATGAGACGAAGGAGTGTGAAACAGAGAGAAACGAGACGAAGGAGGGTGAAAGAGAGCGAAACGAGAGGAAGGAGGGTGAAAGAGAGCGAAACGAGACGAAGGAGGTTGAAAGAGAGCGAAACGAAAAGAAGGAGGGTGAAAGAGAGCGAAACGAGACGAAGGAGGGTGAAAGAGAGCGAAACGATATGAAGGAGGGTCAAAGAGAGCGAAACCAGACGATGGAGGGTGAAAAAGAGCGAAACGAGAGGAAGGAGGGTGAAAGAGAGCGAAACGAGACGAAGGGGGGTGAAAGAGAGTGAAACGAGACGAAGGAGGGTGAAAGAGGGCGAAACGAGACGAAGGCGGGTGGAACAGAGCGAAACAAGGTGAAGGAGGGTGAAAGAGAGCGAAACGAGACGAAGGAAGGTGAAAGAGAGCAAAACTAGACGAAGGAGTGTAGAACAGAGCGAAACGAGACGAAGGAGGGTCAAAGAGAGCGAAACGAGATGAAGGAAGGTCAAAGAGGGCGATACGAGATGAAGGAGGGTGAAAGAGAGCGAAACGAGACGAAGGAGTGTGAAAGAGAGCGAAAGTAGTCGAAATGGGGTGAAAGAGAGCGGAACGAGACGAAGGAGGATGAAAGAGACCGAAACGAGGAGAAGGAGGGTGAAAGAGAACGAAACAAGATGAAGGTGGGTGAAAGAGAGCGAAACAAGACGAAGGAGTGTAGAACAGAGCGAAACGAGACGAAGGAGGGTCAAAGAGAGCGAAACGAGATGAAGGAAGGTCAAAGAGGGCGATACGAGATGAAGGAGGGTGAAACAGGGCGAAGCGAGACGAAGGAGCATGAAAGAGAGTGAAACGAGATGAAGGAGGGTAAAAGAGAGCGAAACAAGACGAAAGAGTGTAAAAGAGAGCGAAACAAGATGGGGGAGGTGGAAAGAGAGCGAAACAAGATGAAGGAGGGTGAAAGAGAGTGAAACGAGATGAATGAGGGTGAAAGAGAGCGAAACGAGAGGAAGGAGGGTGAAAGAAAGCAAAACGAGACGAAGGAGTGTAAAACAGAGCGAAACGAGACGAAGGAGGATGAAACAGAGCGAAACGAGATGAAGGAGGGTCAAAGAGAGCGAAACGAGATGAAGGATGGTCAAAGAGGGCGATACGAGATGAAGGAGGGTGAAAGAGAGCGAAACGAGACGAAGGAGTGTGAAAGAGAGCGAAAGTAGTCGAAATGGGGTGAAAGAGAGCGGAACGAGACGAAGGAGGATGAAAGAGACCGAAACGAGGAGAAGGAGGGTGAAAGAGAACGAAACAAGATGAAGGTGGGTGAAAGAGAGCGAAACAAGACAAAGGAGTGTGAAAGAGACCGAAACGAGATGAAGGAGTGTGAAAGAGAGCGAAACGAGGCAAAGGTGGGTGAAAGAGAGCGAAACGAGAAGAAGAAGGGTGAAAGAGAGCGAAATGAGACGAAGGAGGGTGAAAGAGAGCGAAATGAGATGAAGGAGGGTGGAAGAGAGCGAAACGAGATGAAGGAGGGTGAAAGAGAGTGAAACGAGATGAAGGTAGGTGAAAGAGAGTGAAACGAGACCAAAGAGGGTGAAAGAGGGAGAAACGAGACGAAGGAAGGTGAAAGAGAGCGAAACGAGACAAAGGAGGGTGAAAGGGAGCGAAACGAGATGAAGGAGGGTGGAAGAGAGCGAAACGAGAGGAAGGAGGGTGAAAGAGAGCGAAACGAGACGAAGGAGTGTGAAAGAGAGCAACATGAGACGAAGGAGTGTGAAACAGAGAGAAACGAGACGAAGGAGGGTGAAAGAGAGCGAAACGAGAAGAAGGAGGGTGAAAGAGAGCGAAACGAGACAAAGGAGGGTGAAAGGGAGCGAAACGAGACGAAGGAGGGTGAAAGAGAGCGAAACGAGACAAAGGAGGGTGAAAGAGAGCGAAACAAGACGAAGGAGGGTGAAAGAGGGCGAAACGAGATGATGGCGGGTGCAACAGAGCGAAACAAGATGAAGGAGGGTGAAAGAGAGCGAAACGAGACGAAGGAGGGTGAAAGAGAGCAAAACGAGATGAAGGAGTGTGAAACAGAGCGAAACGAGACGAAGGAGGATGAAAGGGAGCGAAACGAGACGAAGGAGGGTAAAAGAGAGCGAAACGAGATGAAGGAGGGTGGAAGAGAGCGAAACGAGACGAAGAAAGGTGAAAGAGAGCGAAACGAGATGAAGGAGGGTGAAAGAGACCGAAACGAGACGAAGGAGGGTGAAAGAGAGCGAAATGAGATGAAGGAGGGTGAAAGAGAGCGGAATGAGACAAAGGAGGGTGAAAGTGAGCGAATCGAGAAGAAGGAGGGTGAAAGAGAGCGAAACGAGATGAAGGAGGGTGAAAGAGAGCGAAAAGAGATGAAGGAGGGTCAAAGAGAGCGAAACGAGACGAAGGAGGGTGAAAGAGAGCGAAACGAGACGAAGGAGGGTGAAAGAGAGCGAAACAAGACGATGGAGGGTGAAAGAGAGCGAAAAAAGAGGAAGGAGGGTGAAAGAGAGCGAAACGAGACAAAGGAGGGTGAAAGAGAGCGAAACGAGACGAAGGAGGGTGAAAGAGAGCGAAACGAGATGAAGGAGGGTGAAAGAGAGCGAAACGAGACGAAGAAAGGTGAAAGAGAGCGAAACGAGACGAAGGAGGGTGAAAGAGAGCGAAACGAGAAGATGGAGGGTGAAAGAGAGCGAAACGAGATGAAGGAGGGTGAAAGAGAGCGAAACGAGACGAAGGAGGGTGAAAGAGAGCGAAACGACACGAAGGTGGGTGAAAGAGAGCGAAAGGAGTCGAAGGAGGGTGAAAGAGAGCGGAGCGAGACGAAGGAGGTTGAAAGAGAACGAAATGAGACGAAGGAGGGTGAAAGAGAGTGAAACGAGACGAAGGAGGGTGAAAGAGGGCGAAACGAGATGAAGGTGGGTGGAACAGAGCGAAACAAGATGAAGGAGGGTGAAAGAGAGCGAAACGAGACGAAGGAGGGTGAAAGAGAGCGAAACGAGACGAAGGAGGGTGAAAGAGAGCGAAAGGAGTCGAAGGAGGGTGAAAGAGAGCGGAGCGAGACGAAGGAGGTTGAAAGAGAACGAAATGAGACGAAGGAGGGTGAAATAGAGCAAAACGAGATGAAGGAGGGTCAAAGAGAGTGAAACGAGATGAAGGAAGGTCAAAAAGGGCGAAACGAGACGAAGGAGGCTGAAACAGGGTGAAGCGAGACGAAGGAGCATGAAAGAGAGCGAAACGAGATGAAGGAGGGTAAAGGAGAGCGAGACGAGACGTAAGAGTGTAAAAGAGAGCAAAACAAGACGGGGGAGGGTGAAAGAGAGCGAAACAAGATGAAGGAGGGTGAAAGAGAGCGAAACGAGACGATGGAGGGTGAAAGAGAGCGAAACGAGACGATGGAATGTGAAAGAGAGCGAAACGAGCCGAAGGAGGGTGAAAGAGAGCGAAACGAGAGGAAGGAAGGTGAAAGAGAGCAAAACGAGACGAAGGAGTGTGAAAGAGAGAGAAACGAGACGAAGGAGGGTGAAAGATAGCGAAACGAGATGAAGGAGGGTGAAAGAGAGCGAAAGGAGTCGAAGGAGGGTGAAAGCGAGCGGAGCGAGACGAAGGAGGGTGAAAGAGAGCGAAAGGAGTCGAAGGAGGGTGAAAGAGAGCGGAGCGAGACGAAGGAGGGTGAAAGAGAACGAAACGAGACGAAGGAGGGTGAAAGAGAGTGAAATGAGACGAAGGAGGGTGAAAGAGGGCGAAACGAGACGAAGGCGGGTGGAACAGAGCGAAACAAGACGAAGGAGGGTGAAAGAGAGCGAAACGAGATGAAGGAGGGTGAAAGAGAGCAAAACGAGACGAAGGAGTGTAAAACAGAGCGAAACGAGACGAAGGAGGATGAAACAGAGCGAAACGAGATGAAGGAGGGTCAAAGAGAGCGAAACGAGATGAAGGATGGTCAAAGAGGGCGATACGAGATGAAGGAGGGTGAAAGAGAGCGAAACGAGACGAAGGAGTGTGAAAGAGAGCGAAAGTAGTCGAAATGGGGTGAAAGAGAGCGGAACGAGACGAAGGAGGATGAAAGAGACCGAAACGAGGAGAAGGAGGGTGAAAGAGAACGAAACAAGATGAAGGTGGGTGAAAGAGAGCGAAACAAGACAAAGGAGTGTGAAAGAGACCGAAACGAGATGAAGGAGTGTGAAAGAGAGCGAAACGAGACCAAAGAGGGTGAAAGAGAGAGAAACGAGACGAAGGAAGGTGAAAGAGAGCGAAACGAGACAAAGGAGGGTGAAAGGGAGCGAAACGAGACGAAGGAGGGTGGAAGAGAGCGAAACGAGAGGAAGGAGGGTGAAAGAGAGCGAAACGAGACGAAGGAGTGTGAAAGAGAGCAACATGAGACGAAGGAGTGTGAAACAGAGAGAAACGAGACGAAGGAGGGTGAAAGAGAGCGAAACGAGAGGAAGGAGGGTGAAAGAGAGCGAAACGAGACGAAGGAGGTTGAAAGAGAGCGAAACGAAAAGAAGGAGGGTGAAAGAGAGCGAAACGAGACGAAGGAGGGTGAAAGAGAGCGAAACGATATGAAGGAGGGTCAAAGAGAGCGAAACGAGACGAAGGAGGGTGAAAGAGAGCGAAACCAGACGATGGAGGGTGAAAAAGAGCGAAACGAGAGGAAGGAGGGTGAAAGAGAGCGAAACGAGACGAAGGGGGGTGAAAGAGAGTGAAACGAGACGAAGGAGGGTGAAAGAGGGCGAAACGAGACGAAGGCGGGTGGAACAGAGCGAAACAAGGTGAAGGAGGGTGAAAGAGAGCGAAACGAGACGAAGGAAGGTGAAAGAGAGCAAAACTAGACGAAGGAGTGTAGAACAGAGCGAAACGAGACGAAGGAGGGTCAAAGAGAGCGAAACGAGATGAAGGAAGGTCAAAGAGGGCGAAACGAGATGAAGGAGGGTGAAACAGGGCGAAGCGAGACGAAGGAGCATGAAAGAGAGTGAAACGAGATGAAGGAGGGTAAAAGAGAGCGAAACAAGACGAAAGAGTGTAAAAGAGAGCGAAACAAGATGGGGGAGGTGGAAAGAGAGCGAAACAAGATGAAGGAGGGTGAAAGAGAGTGAAACGAGATGAATGAGGGTGAAAGAGAGCGAAACGAGAGGAAGGAGGGTGAAAGAAAGCAAAACGAGACGAAGGAGTGTAAAACAGAGCGAAACGAGACGAAGGAGGATGAAACAGAGCGAAACGAGATGAAGGAGGGTGAAAGAGAGCGAAACGAGACGAAGGAGTGTGAAAGAGAGCGAAAGTAGTCGAAATGGGGTGAAAGAGAGCGGAACGAGACGAAGGAGGATGAAAGAGACCGAAACGAGGAGAAGGAGGGTGAAAGAGAACGAAACAAGATGAAGGTGGGTGAAAGAGAGCGAAACAAGACAAAGGAGTGTGAAAGAGACCGAAACGAGATGAAGGAGTGTGAAAGAGAGCGAAACGAGGCAAAGGTGGGTGAAAGAGAGCGAAACGAGAAGAAGAAGGGTGAAAGAGAGCGAAATGAGACGAAGGAGGGTGAAAGAGAGCGAAATGAGATGAAGGAGGGTGGAAGAGAGGGAAACGAGATGAAGGAGGGTGAAAGAGAGTGAAACGAGATGAAGGTAGGTGAAAGAGAGTGAAACGAGACCAAAGAGGGTGAAAGAGGGAGAAAAGAGACGAAGGAAGGTGAAAGAGAGCGAAACGAGACAAAGGAGGGTGAAAGGGAGCGAAACGAGACGAAGGAGGGTGGAAGAGAGCGAAACGAGAGGAAGGAGGGTGAAAGAGAGCGAAACGAGACGAAGGAGTGTGAAAGAGAGCAACATGAGACGAAGGAGTGTGAAACAGAGAGAAACGAGACGAAGGAGGGTGAAAGAGAGCGAAACGAGAAGAAGGAGGGTGAAAGAGAGCGAAACGAGACAAAGGAGGGTGAAAGGGAGCGAAACGAGACGAAGGAGGGTGAAAGAGAGCGAAACGAGACAAAGGAGGGTGAAAGAGAGCGAAACAAGACGAAGGAGGGTGAAAGAGGGCGAAACGAGATGATGGCGGGTGCAACAGAGCGAAACAAGATGAAGGAGGGTGAAAGAGAGTGAAACGAGACGAAGGAGGGTGAAAGAGAGCAAAACGAGATGAAGGAGTGTGAAACAGAGCGAAACGAGACGAAGGAGGATGAAAGGGAGCGAAACGAGACGAAGGAGGGTAAAAGAGAGCGAAACGAGATGAAGGAGGGTGGAAGAGAGCGAAACGAGACGAAGAAAGGTGAAAGAGAGCGAAACGAGATGAAGGAGGGTGAAAGAGACCGAAACGAGACGAAGGAGGGTGAAAGAGAGCGAAATGAGATGAAGGAGGGTGAAAGAGAGCGGAACGAGACAAAGGAGGGTGAAAGTGAGCGAATCGAGAAGAAGGAGGGTGAAAGAGAGCGAAACGAGATGAAGGAGGGTGAAAGAGAGCGAAAAGAGATGAAGGAGGGTCAAAGAGAGCGAAACGAGACGAAGGAGGGTGAAAGAGAGCGAAACGAGACGAAGGAGGGTGAAAGAGAGCGAAACAAGACGATGGAGGGTGAAAGAGAGCGAAAAAAGAGGAAGGAGGGTGAAAGAGAGCGAAACGAGACAAAGGAGGGTGAAAGAGAGCGAAACGAGACGAAGGAGGGTGAAAGAGAGCGAAACGAGATGAAGGAGGGTGAAAGAGAGCGAAACGAGACGAAGAAAGGTGAAAGAGAGCGAAACGAGACGAAGGAGGGTGAAAGAGAGCGAAAGGAGACGAAGGAGGGTGAAAGAGTGCGAAATGAGACGAAGGAGGGTGAAAGAGAGCGAAAGGAGACGAAGGAGGGTGAAAGAGTGCGAAATGAGACGAAGGAGGGTGAAAGAGAGTGAAATGAGACGAAGGAGGGAGAAAGAGGGCGAAACGAGACGAAGGCGTGTGGAACAGAGCGAAACAAGACGAAGGAGGGTGAAAGAGAGCGAAACGAGATGAAGGAGGGTGAAAGAGAGCAAAACGAGACGAAGGAGTGTAAAACAGAGCGAAACGAGACGAAGGAGGATGAAACAGAGCTAAACGAGATGAAGGAGGGTCAAAGAGAGCGAAACGAGATGAAGGATGGTCAAATAGGGCGATACGAGATGAAGGAGGGTGAAAGAGAGCGAAACGAGTCGAAGCAGGGTGAAAGAGAGCGGAACGAGACGAAGGAGGATGAAAGAGACCGAAACGAGGAGAAGGAGGGTGAAAGAGAGCGAAACAAGATGAAGGTGGGTGAAAGAGAGCGAAACAAGACAAAGGAGTGTGAAAGAGACCGAAACGAGATGAAGGAGGGTGAAAGAGAGCGAAACGAGGCGAAGGTGGGTGAAAGAGAGCGAAACGAGAAGAAGGAGGGTGAAAGAGAGCGAAATGAGACGAAGGAGGGTGAAAGAGAGCGAAATGAGATGAAGGAGGGTGGACGAGAGCGAAACGAGATGAAGGAGGGTGAAAGAAAGTGAAACGAGATGAAGGTAGGTGAAAGAGAGCGAATCGAGATGAAGGAGGGTAAAGGAGAGCGAGACGAGACGTAAGAGTGTAAAAGAGAGGAAAACAAGACGGGGAGGGTGAAAGAGAGCGAAACAAGACGAAGGAGGGTGAAAGAGAGCGAAACGAGACGATGGAGGGTGAAAGAGAGCGAAACGAGAGGATGGAATGTGAAAGAGAGCGAAACGAGACGAAGGAGGGTGAAAGAGAGCGAAACGAGAGGAAGTAAGGTGAAAGAGAGCGAAACGAGACGAAGGAGTGTGAAAGAGAGCGAAACGAGACGAAGGAGGGTGAAAGATAGCGAAACGAGACGAAGGAGGGCGAAAGAGAGCGAAAGGAGTCGAAGGAGGGTGAAAGAGAGCGGAGCGAGACGAAGGAGGGTGAAAGAGAGCGAAAGGAGTCGAAGGAGGGTGAAAGAGAGCGGAGCGAGACGAAGGAGGGTGAAAGAGAACGAAACGAGACGAAGGAGGGTGAAAGAGAGTGAAATGAGACGAAGGAGGGTGAAAGAGGGCGAAACGAGACGAAGGCGTGTGGAACAGAGCGAAACAAGACGAAGGAGGGTGAAAGAGAGCGAAACGAGATGAAGGAGGGTGAAAGAGAGCAAAACGAGACGAAGGAGTGTAAAACAGAGCGAAACGAGACGAAGGAGGATGAAACAGAGCTAAACGAGATGAAGGAGGGTCAAAGAGAGCGAAACGAGATGAAGGATGGTCAAAGAGGGCGATACGAGATGAAGGAGGGTGAAAGAGAGCGAAACGAGTCGAAGGTGGGTGAAAGAGAGCGAAACAAGACAAAGGAGTGTGAAAGAGACCGAAACGAGATGAAGGAGTGTGAAAGAGAGCGAAACGAGGCAAAGGTGGGTGAAAGAGAGCGAAACGAGAAGAAGAAGGGTGAAAGAGAGCGAAATGAGACGAAGGAGGGTGAAAGAGAGCGAAATGAGATGAAGGAGGGTGGAAGAGAGGGAAACGAGATGAAGGAGGGTGAAAGAGAGTGAAACGAGATGAAGGTAGGTGAAAGAGAGTGAAACGAGACCAAAGAGGGTGAAAGAGGGAGAAAAGAGACGAAGGAAGGTGAAAGAGAGCGAAACGAGACAAAGGAGGGTGAAAGGGAGCGAAACGAGACGAAGGAGGGTGGAAGAGAGCGAAACGAGAGGAAGGAGGGTGAAAGAGAGCGAAACGAGACGAAGGAGTGTGAAAGAGAGCAACATGAGACGAAGGAGTGTGAAACAGAGAGAAACGAGACGAAGGAGGGTGAAAGAGAGCGAAACGAGAAGAAGGAGGGTGAAAGAGAGCGAAACGAGACAAAGGAGGGTGAAAGGGAGCGAAACGAGACGAAGGAGGGTGAAAGAGAGCGAAACGAGACAAAGGAGGGTGAAAGAGAGCGAAACAAGACGAAGGAGGGTGAAAGAGGGCGAAACGAGATGATGGCGGGTGCAACAGAGCGAAACAAGATGAAGGAGGGTGAAAGAGAGTGAAACGAGACGAAGGAGGGTGAAAGAGAGCAAAACGAGATGAAGGAGTGTGAAACAGAGCGAAACGAGACGAAGGAGGATGAAAGGGAGCGAAACGAGACGAAGGAGGGTAAAAGAGAGCGAAACGAGATGAAGGAGGGTGGAAGAGAGCGAAACGAGACGAAGAAAGGTGAAAGAGAGCGAAACGAGATGAAGGAGGGTGAAAGAGACCGAAACGAGACGAAGGAGGGTGAAAGAGAGCGAAATGAGATGAAGGAGGGTGAAAGAGAGCGGAACGAGACAAAGGAGGGTGAAAGTGAGCGAATCGAGAAGAAGGAGGGTGAAAGAGAGCGAAACGAGATGAAGGAGGGTGAAAGAGAGCGAAAAGAGATGAAGGAGGGTCAAAGAGAGCGAAACGAGACGAAGGAGGGTGAAAGAGAGCGAAACGAGACGAAGGAGGGTGAAAGAGAGCGAAACAAGACGATGGAGGGTGAAAGAGAGCGAAAAAAGAGGAAGGAGGGTGAAAGAGAGCGAAACGAGACAAAGGAGGGTGAAAGAGAGCGAAACGAGACGAAGGAGGGTGAAAGAGAGCGAAACGAGATGAAGGAGGGTGAAAGAGAGCGAAACGAGACGAAGAAAGGTGAAAGAGAGCGAAACGAGACGAAGGAGGGTGAAAGAGAGCGAAAGGAGACGAAGGAGGGTGAAAGAGTGCGAAATGAGACGAAGGAGGGTGAAAGAGAGCGAAAGGAGACGAAGGAGGGTGAAAGAGTGCGAAATGAGACGAAGGAGGGTGAAAGAGAGTGAAATGAGACGAAGGAGGGAGAAAGAGGGCGAAACGAGACGAAGGCGTGTGGAACAGAGCGAAACAAGACGAAGGAGGGTGAAAGAGAGCGAAACGAGATGAAGGAGGGTGAAAGAGAGCAAAACGAGACGAAGGAGTGTAAAACAGAGCGAAACGAGACGAAGGAGGATGAAACAGAGCTAAACGAGATGAAGGAGGGTCAAAGAGAGCGAAACGAGATGAAGGATGGTCAAATAGGGCGATACGAGATGAAGGAGGGTGAAAGAGAGCGAAACGAGTCGAAGCAGGGTGAAAGAGAGCGGAACGAGACGAAGGAGGATGAAAGAGACCGAAACGAGGAGAAGGAGGGTGAAAGAGAGCGAAACAAGATGAAGGTGGGTGAAAGAGAGCGAAACAAGACAAAGGAGTGTGAAAGAGACCGAAACGAGATGAAGGAGGGTGAAAGAGAGCGAAACGAGGCGAAGGTGGGTGAAAGAGAGCGAAACGAGAAGAAGGAGGGTGAAAGAGAGCGAAATGAGACGAAGGAGGGTGAAAGAGAGCGAAATGAGATGAAGGAGGGTGGACGAGAGCGAAACGAGATGAAGGAGGGTGAAAGAAAGTGAAACGAGATGAAGGTAGGTGAAAGAGAGCGAATCGAGATGAAGGAGGGTAAAGGAGAGCGAGACGAGACGTAAGAGTGTAAAAGAGAGGAAAACAAGACGGGGAGGGTGAAAGAGAGCGAAACAAGACGAAGGAGGGTGAAAGAGAGCGAAACGAGACGATGGAGGGTGAAAGAGAGCGAAACGAGAGGATGGAATGTGAAAGAGAGCGAAACGAGACGAAGGAGGGTGAAAGAGAGCGAAACGAGAGGAAGTAAGGTGAAAGAGAGCGAAACGAGACGAAGGAGTGTGAAAGAGAGCGAAACGAGACGAAGGAGGGTGAAAGATAGCGAAACGAGACGAAGGAGGGCGAAAGAGAGCGAAAGGAGTCGAAGGAGGGTGAAAGAGAGCGGAGCGAGACGAAGGAGGGTGAAAGAGAGCGAAAGGAGTCGAAGGAGGGTGAAAGAGAGCGGAGCGAGACGAAGGAGGGTGAAAGAGAACGAAACGAGACGAAGGAGGGTGAAAGAGAGTGAAATGAGACGAAGGAGGGTGAAAGAGGGCGAAACGAGACGAAGGCGTGTGGAACAGAGCGAAACAAGACGAAGGAGGGTGAAAGAGAGCGAAACGAGATGAAGGAGGGTGAAAGAGAGCAAAACGAGACGAAGGAGTGTAAAACAGAGCGAAACGAGACGAAGGAGGATGAAACAGAGCTAAACGAGATGAAGGAGGGTCAAAGAGAGCGAAACGAGATGAAGGATGGTCAAAGAGGGCGATACGAGATGAAGGAGGGTGAAAGAGAGCGAAACGAGTCGAAGGAGGGTGAAAGAGAGCGGAACGAGACGAAGGAGGATGAAAGAGACCGAAACGAGGAGAAGGAGGGTGAATGAGAGCGAAACAAGATGAAGGTGGGTGAAAGAGAGCGAAACAAGACAAAGGAGTGTGAAAGAGACCGAAACGAGATGAAGGAGGGTGAAAGAGAGCGAAACGAGGCGAAGCTGGGTGGAAGAGAGCGAAACGAGAAGAAGGAGGGTGAAAGAGAGCGAAATGAGACGAAGGAGGGTTAAAGAGAGCGAAATGAGATGAAGGAGGGTGGACGAGAGCGAAACGAGATGAAGGAGGGTGAAAGAGAGTGAAACGAGATGAAGGTAGGTGAAAGAGAGCGAAACGAGACCAAAGAGGGTGAAAGAGAGAGAAACGAGACGAAGGAAATTGAAAGAGAGCGAAACGAGACAAAGGAGGGTGAAAGGGAGCGAAACGAGACGAAGGAGGGTGGAAGAGAGCGAAACGAGAGGAAGGAGGGTGAAAGAGAGCGAAACGAGACGAAGGAGGGTGAAAGAGAGCAACATGAGACGAAGGAGTGTGAAACAGAGAGAAACGAGACGAAGGAGGGTGAAAGAGAGCGAAACGAGAAGAAGGAGGGTGAAAGAGAGCGAAACGAGACAAAGGAGGGTGAAAGGGAGCGAAACGAGACGAAGGAGGGTGAAAGAGAGCGAAACGAGACGAAGGAGAGTGAAAGAGAGCGAAACAAGACGAAGGAGGGTGAAAGAGGGCGAAACGAGATGATGGCGGGTGCAACAGAGCGAAACAAGATGAAGGAGGGTGAAAGAGAGCGAAACGAGATGAAGGAGGGTAAAGGAGAGCGAGACGAGACGTAAGAGTGTAAAAGAGAGGAAAACAAGACGGGGAGGGTGAAAGAGAGCGAAACAAGACGAAGGAGGGTGAAAGAGAGCGAAACGAGACGATGGAGGGTGAAAGAGAGCGAAACGAGAGGATGGAATGTGAAAGAGAGCGAAACGAGACGAAGGAGGGTGAAAGAGAGCGAAACGAGAGGAAGGAAGGTGAAAGAGAGCGAAACGAGACGAAGGAGTGTGAAAGAGAGCGAAACGAGACGAAGGAGGGTGAAAGATAGCGAAACGAGACGAAGGAGGGCGAAAGAGAGCGAAAGGAGTTGAAGGAGGGTGAAAGCGAGCGGAGCGAGACGAAGGAGGGTGGAAGAGAGCGAAAGGAGTCGAAGGAGGGTGAAAGAGAGCGGAGCGAGACGAAGGAGGGTGAAAGAGAACGAAACGAGACGAAGGAGGGTGAAAGAGAGTGAAATGAGACGAAGGAGGGAGAAAGAGGGCGAAACGAGACGAAGGCGTGTGGAACAGAGCGAAACAAGACGAAGGAGGGTGAAAGAGAGCGAAACGAGATGAAGGAGGGTGAAAGAGAGCAAAACGAGACGAAGGAGTGTAAAACAGAGCGAAACGAGACGAAGGAGGATGAAACAGAGCTAAACGAGATGAAGGAGGGTCAAAGAGAGCGAAACGAGATGAAGGATGGTCAAATAGGGCGATACGAGATGAAGGAGGGTGAAAGAGAGCGAAACGAGTCGAAGGAGGGTGAAAGAGAGCGGAACGAGACGAAGGAGGATGAAAGAGACCGAAACGAGGAGAAGGAGGGTGAAAGAGAGCGAAACAAGATGAAGGTGGGTGAAAGAGAGCGAAACAAGACAAAGGAGTGTGAAAGAGACCGAAACGAGATGAAGGAGGGTGAAAGAGAGCGAAATGAGACGAAGGAGGGTGAAAGAGAGCGAAATGAGATGAAGGAGGGTGGACGAGAGCGAAACGAGATGAAGGAGGGTGAAAGAAAGTGAAACGAGATGAAGGTAGGTGAAAGAGAGCGAATCGAGATGAAGGAGGGTAAAGGAGAGCGAGACGAGACGTAAGAGTGTAAAAGAGAGGAAAACAAGACGGGGAGGGTGAAAGAGAGCGAAACAAGACGAAGGAGGGTGAAAGAGAGCGAAACGAGACGATGGAGGGTGAAAGAGAGCGAAACGAGAGGATGGAATGTGAAAGAGAGCGAAACGAGACGAAGGAGGGTGAAAGAGAGCGAAACGAGAGGAAGTAAGGTGAAAGAGAGCGAAACGAGACGAAGGAGTGTGAAAGAGAGCGAAACGAGACGAAGGAGGGTGAAAGATAGCGAAACGAGACGAAGGAGGGCGAAAGAGAGCGAAAGGAGTCGAAGGAGGGTGAAAGAGAGCGAAAGGAGTCGAAGGAGGGTGAAAGAGAGCGGAGCGAGACGAAGGAGGGTGAAAGAGAACGAAACGAGACGAAGGAGGGTGAAAGAGAGTGAAATGAGACGAAGGAGGGTGAAAGAGGGCGAAACGAGACGAAGGCGTGTGGAACAGAGCGAAACAAGACGAAGGAGGGTGAAAGAGAGCGAAACGAGATGAAGGAGGGTGAAAGAGAGCAAAACGAGACGAAGGAGTGTAAAACAGAGCGAAACGAGACGAAGGAGGATGAAACAGAGCTAAACGAGATGAAGGAGGGTCAAAGAGAGCGAAACGAGATGAAGGATGGTCAAAGAGGGCGATACGAGATGAAGGAGGGTGAAAGAGAGCGAAACGAGTCGAAGGAGGGTGAAAGAGAGCGGAACGAGACGAAGGAGGATGAAAGAGACCGAAACGAGGAGAAGGAGGGTGAATGAGAGCGAAACAAGATGAAGGTGGGTGAAAGAGAGCGAAACAAGACAAAGGAGTGTGAAAGAGACCGAAACGAGATGAAGGAGGGTGAAAGAGAGCGAAACGAGGCGAAGGTGGGTGAAAGAGAGCGAAACGAGAAGAAGGAGGGTGAAAGAGAGCGAAATGAGACGAAGGAGGGTGAAAGAGAGCGAAATGAGATGAAGGAGGGTGGACGAGAGCGAAACGAGATGAAGGAGGGTGAAAGAGAGTGAAACGAGATGAAGGTAGGTGAAAGAGAGCGAAATGAGATGAAGGAGGGTGAAAGAGAGCGAAACAAGACGAAGGAGGGTGAAAGAGGGCGAAACGAGATGATGGCGGGTGCAACAGAGCGAAACAAGATGAAGGAGGGTGAAAGAGAGCGAAACGAGATGAAGGAGGGTAAAGGAGAGCGAGACGAGACGTAAGAGTCTAAAAGAGAGGAAAACAAGACGGGGGAGGGTGAAAGAGAGCGAAACAAGATGAAGGAGGGTGAAAGAGAGCAAAACGAGACGATGGAGGGTGAAAGAGAGCGAAACGAGAGGATGGAATGTGAAAGAGAGCGAAACGAGACGAAGGAGGGTGAAAGAGAGCGAAACGAGAGGAAGGAAGGTGAAAGAGAGCGAAACGAGACGAAGGAGTGTGAAAGAGAGCGAAACGAGACGAAGGTGGGTGAAAGATAGCGAAACGAGACGAAGGAGGGCGAAAGAGAGCGAAAGGAGTCGAAGGAGGGTGAAAGCGAGCGGAGCGAGTCGAAGGAGGGTGAAAGAGAGCGAAAGGAGTCGAAGGAGGGTGAAAGAGAGCGGAGCGAGACGAAGGAGGGTGAAAGAGAACGAAACGAGACGAAGGAGGGTGAAAGAGAGTGAAATGAGACGAAGGAGGGTGAAAGAGGGCGAAACGAGACGAAGGCGTGTGGAACAGAGCGAAACAAGACAAAGGAGGGTGAAAGAGAGCGAAACGAGATGAAGGAGGGTGAAAGAGAGCAAAACGAGACGAAGGAGTGTAAACCAGAGCGAAACGAGACGAAGGAGGATGAAACAGAGCTAAACGAGATGAAGGAGGGTCAAAGAGAGCGAAACGAGATGAAGGATGGTCAAAGAGGGCGATACGAGATGAAGGAGGGTGAAAGAGAGCGAAACGAGTCGAAGGAGGGTGAAAGAGAGCGGAACGAGACGAAGGAGGATGAAAGAGACCGAAACGAGGAGAAGGAGGGTGAAAGAGAGCGAAACAAGATGAAGGTGGGTGAAAGAGAGCGAAACAAGACGAAGGAGTGTGAAAGAGACCGAAACGAGATGAAGGAGGGTGAAAGAGAGCGAAACGAGGCGAAGGTGGGTGAAAGAGAGCGAAACGAGAAGAAGGAGGGTGAAAGAGAGCGAAATGAGACGAAGGAGGGTGAAAGAGAGCGAAATGAGATGAAGGAGGGTGGACGAGAGCGAAACGAGATGAAGGAGGGTGAAAGAAAGTGAAACGAGATGAAGGTAGGTGAAAGAGAGCGAATCGAGATGAAGGAGGGTAAAGGAGAGCGAGACGAGACGTAAGAGTGTAAAAGAGAGGAAAACAAGACGGGGAGGGTGAAAGAGAGCGAAACAAGACGAAGGAGGGTGAAAGAGAGCGAAACGAGACGATGGAGGGTGAAAGAGAGCGAAACGAGAGGATGGAATGTGAAAGAGAGCGAAACGAGACGAAGGAGGGTGAAAGAGAGCGAAACGAGAGGAAGTAAGGTGAAAGAGAGCGAAACGAGACGAAGGAGTGTGAAAGAGAGCGAAACGAGACGAAGGAGGGTGAAAGATAGCGAAACGAGACGAAGGAGGGCGAAAGAGAGCGAAAGGAGTCGAAGGAGGGTGAAAGAGAGCGGAGCGAGACAAAGGAGGGTGAAAGAGAGCGAAAGGAGTCGAAGGAGGGTGAAAGAGAGCGGAGCGAGACGAAGGAGGGTGAAAGAGAACGAAACGAGACGAAGGAGGGTGAAAGAGAGTGAAATGAGACGAAGGAGGGTGAAAGAGGGCGAAACGAGACGAAGGCGTGTGGAACAGAGCGAAACAAGACGAAGGAGGGTGAAAGAGAGCGAAACGAGATGAAGGAGGGTGAAAGAGAGCAAAACGAGACGAAGGAGTGTAAAACAGAGCAAAACGAGACGAAGGAGGATGAAACAGAGCTAAACGAGATGAAGGAGGGTCAAAGAGAGCGAAACGAGATGAAGGATGGTCAAAGAGGGCGATACGAGATGAAGGAGGGTGAAAGAGAGCGAAACGAGTCGAAGGAGGGTGAAAGAGAGCGGAACGAGACGAAGGAGGATGAAAGAGACCGAAACGAGGAGAAGGAGGGTGAAAGAGAGCGAAACAAGATGAAGGTGGGTGAAAGAGAGCGAAACAAGACAAAGGAGTGTGAAAGAGACCGAAACGAGATGAAGGAGGGTGAAAGAGAGCGAAACGAGGCGAAGGTGGGTGAAAGAGAGCGAAACGAGAAGAAGGAGGGTGAAAGAGAGCAAAATGAGACGAAGGAGGGTGAAAGAGAGCGAAATGAGATGAAGGAGGGTGGACGAGAGCGAAACGAGATGAAGGAGGGTGAAAGAGAGTGAAACGAGATGAAGGTAGGTGAAAGAGAGCGAAATGAGATGAAGGAGGGTGAAAGAGAGCGAAACAAGACGAAGGAGGGTGAAAGAGGGCGAAACGAGATGATGGCGGGTGCAACAGAGCGAAACAAGATGAAGGAGGGTGAAAGAGAGCGAAACGAGATGAAGGAGGGTAAAGGAGAGCGAGACGAGACGTAAGAGTGTAAAAGAGAGGAAAACAAGACGGGGGAGGGTGAAAGAGAGCGAAACAAGACGAAGGAGGGTGAAAGAGAGCGAAACGAGACGATGGAGGGTGAAAGAGAGCGAAACGAGAGGATGGAATGTGAAAGAGAGCGAAACGAGACGAAGGAGGGTGAAAGAGAGCGAAACGAGAGGAAGGAAGGTGAAAGAGAGCGAAACGAGACGAAGGAGTGTGAAAGAGAGCGAAACGAGACGAAGGAGGGTGAAAGATAGCGAAACGAGATGAAGGAGGGCGAAAGAGAGCGAAAGGAGTCGAAGGAGGGTGAAAGCGAGCGGAGCGAGTCGAAGGAGGGTGAAAGAGAGCGAAAGGAGTCGAAGGAGGGTGAAAGAGAGCGGAGCGAGACGAAGGAGGGTGAAAGAGAACGAAACGAGACGAAGGAGGGTGAAAGAGAGTGAAATGAGACGAAGGAGGGTGAAAGAGGGCGAAACGAGACGAAGGCGTGTGGAACAGAGCGAAACAAGACAAAGGAGGGTGAAAGAGAGCGAAACGAGATGAAGGAGGGTGAAAGAGAGCAAAACGAGACGAAGGAGTGTAAAACAGAGCGAAACGAGACGAAGGAGGATGAAACAGAGCTAAACGATGTGAAGGAGGGTCAAAGAGAGCGAAACGAGATGAAGGATGGTCAAAGAGGGCGATACGAGATGAAGGAGGGTGAAAGAGAGCGAAACGAGACGAAGGAGTGTGAAAGAGAGCGAAAGGAGTCGAAGGAGGGTGAAAGAGAGCGGAACGAGACGAAGGAGGATGAAAGAGACCGAAACGAGGAGAAGGAGGGTGAAAGAGAGCGAAACAAGATGTAGGTGGGTGAAAGAGAGCGAAACAAGACAAAGGAGTGTGAAAGAGACCGAATCGAAATGAAGGAGGGTGAAAGAGAGCGAAATGAGATGAAGGAGGGTGGAAGAGAGCGAAACGAGATGAAGGAGGGTGAAAGAGAGTGAAACGAGATGAAGGTAGGTGAAAGAGAGCGTAACGAGACCAAAGAGGGTGAAAGAGAGAGAAACGAGACGAAGGAAGGTGAAAGAGAGCGAAACGAGACAAAGGAGGGTGAAAGGGAGCGAAACGAGACGAAGGAGGGTGGAAGAGGGCGAAACGAGACGAAGGCGTGTGGAACAGAGCGAAACAAGACAAAGGAGGGTGAAAGAGAGCGAAACGCGATGAACGAGGGTGAAAGAGAGCAAAACGAGACGAAGGAGTGTAAAACAGAGCGAAACGAGACGAAGGAGGATGAAACAGAGCTAAACGAGATGAAGGAGGGTCAAAGAGAGCGAAACGAGATGAAGGATGGTCAAAGAGGGCGATACGAGATGAAGGAGGGTGAAAGAGAGCGAAACGAGTCGAAGGAGGGTGAAAGAGAGCGGAACGAGACGAAGGAGGATGAAAGAGACCGAAACGAGGAGAAGGAGGGTGAAAGAGAGCGAAACAAGATGAAGGTGGGTGAAAGAGAGCGAAACAAGACAAAGGAGTGTGAAAGAGACCGAAACGAGATGAAGGAGGGTGAAAGAGAGCGAAACGAGGCGAAGGTGGGTGAAAGAGAGCGAAACGAGAAGAAGGAGGGTGAAAGAGAGCGAAATGAGATGAAGGAGGGTGGACGAGAGCGAAACGAGATGAAGGAGGGTGAAAGAAAGTGAAACGAGATGAAGGTAGGTGAAAGAGAGCGAATCGAGATGAAGGAGGGTAAAGGAGAGCGAGACGAGACGTAAGAGTGTAAAAGAGAGGAAAACAAGACGGGGAGGGTGAAAGAGAGCGAAACAAGACGAAGGAGGGTGAAAGAGAGCGAAACGAGACGATGGAGGGTGAAAGAGAGCGAAACGAGAGGATGGAATGTGAAAGAGAGCGAAACGAGACGAAGGAGGGTGAAAGAGAGCGGAACGAGAGGAAGTAAGGTGAAAGAGAGCGAAACGAGACGAAGGAGTGTGAAAGAGAGCGTAACGAGACCAAAGAGGGTGAAAGAGAGAGAAACGAGACGAAGGAAGGTGAAAGAGAGCGAAACGAGACAAAGGAGGGTGAAAGGGAGCGAAACGAGACGAAGGAGGGTGGAAGAGAGCGAAACGAGAGGAAGGAGGGTGAAAGAGAGCGAAACGAGACGAAGGAGGGTGAAAGAGAGCAACATGAGACGAAGGAGTGTGAAGCAGAGAGAAACGAGACGAAGGAGGGTGAAAGAGAACGAAACGAGAAGAAGGAGGGTGAAAGAGAGCGAAACGAGACAAAGGAGGGTGAAAGGGAGCGAAACGTGACGAAGGAGGGTGAAAGAGAGCGAAACAAGACGAAGGAGGGTGAAAGAGGGCGAAACGAGATGATGGCGGGTGCAACAGTGCGAAACAAGATGAAGGAGGGTGAAAGAGAGCGAAACGAGACGAAGGAGGGTGAAAGAGAGCAAAACGAGATGAAGGAGTGTGAAACAGAGCGAAACGAGACGAAGGAGGATGAACGGGAGCGAAACGAGATGAAGGAGGGTAAAAGAGAGCGAAACGAGATGAAGGAGGGTGGAAGAGAGCGAAACGAGACGAAGAAAGGTGAAAGAGAGCGAAACGAGACGAAGGAGGGTGAAAGAGACCGAAACGAGACGAAGGAGGGTGAAAGAGAGCGAAATGAGATGAAGGAGGGTGAAAGAGTGCGGAACGAGACAAAGGATGGTGAAAGTGAGCGAATCGAGAAGAAGGAGGGTGAAAGAGAGCGAAACGAGATGAAGGAGGGTGAAAGAGAGCGAAAAGAGATGAAGGAGGGTCAAAGAGAGCGAAACGAGACGAAGGAGGGTGAAAGAGAGCGAAACGAGACGAAGGAGGGTAAAAGAGAGCGAAACAAGACGATGGAGGGTGAAAGAGAGCGAAAAAAGAGGAAGGAGGGTGAAAGAGAGCGAAACGAGACAAAGGAGGGTGAAAGAGAGCGAAACGAGACGAAGGAGGGCGAAAGAGAGCGAAACGAGATGAAGGAGGGTGAAAGAGAGCGAAACGAGACGAAGAAAGGTGAAAGAGAGTGAAACGAGACGAAGGAGGGTGAAAGAGAGCGAAAGGAGACGAAGGAGGATGAAAGAGTGCGAAATGAGATGAAGGAGGGTGAAAGAGAGCGAAAGGAGTCGAAGGAGGGTGAAAGAGAGTGGAGCGAGACGAACGAGGGTGAAAGAGACCGAAACGAGATGAAGGAGGGTGAAAGAGAGCGAAACGAGATGAAGGAGGTTGAAAGAGAGCGAAACGAAAAGAAGGAGGATGAAAGAGAGAGAAACGAGACGAAGGAGGGTGAAAGAGCGAAACGATATGAAGGAGGGTCAAAGAGAGCGAAACGAGACGAAGGAGGGTGAAAGAGAGTGAAACCAGACGATGGAGGGTGAAAAAGAGCGAAACGAGAGGAAGGAGGGTGAAAGAGAGTGAAACGAGATGAAGGTAGGTGAAAGAGAGCGAAACGAGACCAAAGAGGGTGAAAGAGAGAGAAACGAGACCAAAGAGGGTGAAAGAGAGAGAAACGAGACGAAGGAAGGTGAAAGAGAGCGAAACGAGACAAAGGAGGGTGAAAGGGAGCGAAACGAGGCGAAGGAGGGTGGAAGAGAGCGAAACGAGAGGAAGGAGGGTGAAAGAGAGCGAAACGAGACGAAGGAGGGTGAAAGAGAGCAACATGAGACGAAGGAGTGTGAAACAGAGAGAAACGAGACGAAGGAGGGTGAAAGAGAGCAAAACGAGACGATGGAGGGTGAAAGAGAGCGAAACGAGAGGATGGAATGTGAAAGAGAGCGAAACGAGACGAAGGAGGGTGAAAGAGAGCGAAACGAGAGGAAGGAAGGTGAAAGAGAGCGAAACGAGACGAAGGAGTGTGAAAGAGAGCGAAACGAGACGAAGGTGGGTGAAAGATAGCGAAACGAGACGAAGGAGGGCGAAAGAGAGCGAAAGGAGTCGAAGGAGGGTGAAAGCGAGCGGAGCGAGTCGAAGGAGGGTGAAAGAGAGCGAAAGGAGTCGAAGGAGGGTGAAAGTGAGCGGAGCGAGACGAAGGAGGGTGAAAGAGAACGAAACGAGACGAAGGAGGGTGAAAGAGAGTGAAATGAGACGAAGGAGGGTGAAAGAGGGCGAAACGAGACGAAGGCGTGTGGAACAGAGCGAAACAAGACAAAGGAGGGTGAAAGAGAGCGAAACGAGATGAAGGAGGGTGAAAGAGAGCAAAACGAGACGAAGGAGTGTAAAACAGAGCGAAACGAGACGAAGGAGGATGAAACAGAGCTAAACGAGATGAAGGAGGGTCAAAGAGAGCGAAACGAGATGAAGGATGGTCAAAGAGGGCGATACGAGATGAAGGAGGGTGAAAGAGAGCGAAACGAGTCGAAGGAGGGTGAAAGAGAGCGGAACGAGACGAAGGAGGATGAAAGAGACCGAAACGAGGAGAAGGAGGGTGAAAGAGAGCGAAACAAGATGAAGGTGGGTGAAAGAGAGCGAAACAAGACAAAGGAGTGTGAAAGAGACCGAAACGAGATGAAGGAGGGTGAAAGAGAGCGAAACGAGGCGAAGGTGGGTGAAAGAGAGCGAAACGAGAAGAAGGAGGGTGAAAGAGAGCGAAATGAGACGAAGGAGGGTGAAAGAGAGCGAAATGAGATGAAGGAGGGTGGACGAGAGCGAAACGAGATGAAGGAGGGTGAAAGAAAGTGAAACGAGATGAAGGTAGGTGAAAGAGAGCGAATCGAGATGAAGGAGGGTAAAGGAGAGCGAGACGAGACGTAAGAGTGTAAAAGAGAGGAAAACAAGACGGGGAGGGTGAAAGAGAGCGAAACAAGACGAAGGAGGGTGAAAGAGAGCGAAACGAGACGATGGAGGGTGAAAGAGAGCGAAACGAGAGGATGGAATGTGAAAGAGAGCGAAACGAGACGAAGGAGGGTGAAAGAGAGCGAAACGAGAGGAAGTAAGGTGAAAGAGAGCGAAACGAGACGAAGGAGTGTGAAAGAGAGCGAAACGAGACGAAGGAGGGTGAAAGATAGCGAAACGAGACGAAGGAGGGCGAAAGAGAGCGAAAGGAGTCGAAGGAGGGTGAAAGAGAGCGGAGCGAGACAAAGGAGGGTGAAAGAGAGCGAAAGGAGTCGAAGGAGGGTGAAAGAGAGCGGAGCGAGACGAAGGAGGGTGAAAGAGAACGAAACGAGACGAAGGAGGGTGAAAGAGAGTGAAATGAGACGAAGGAGGGTGAAAGAGGGCGAAACGAGACGAAGGCGTGTGGAACAGAGCGAAACAAGACGAAGGAGGGTGAAAGAGAGCGAAACGAGATGAAGGAGGGTGAAAGAGAGCAAAACGAGACGAAGGAGTGTAAAACAGAGCGAAACGAGACGAAGGAGGATGAAACAGAGCTAAACGAGATGAAGGAGGGTCAAAGAGAGCGAAACGAGATGAAGGATGGTCAAAGAGGGCGATACGAGATGAAGGAGGGTGAAAGAGAGCGAAACGAGTCGAAGGAGGGTGAAAGAGAGCGGAACGAGACGAAGGAGGATGAAAGAGACCGAAACGAGGAGAAGGAGGGTGAAAGAGAGCGAAACAAGATGAAGGTGGGTGAAAGAGAGCGAAACAAGACAAAGGAGTGTGAAAGAGACCGAAACGAGATGAAGGAGGGTGAAAGAGAGCGAAACGAGGCGAAGGTGGGTGAAAGAGAGCGAAACGAGAAGAAGGAGGGTGAAAGAGAGCAAAATGAGACGAAGGAGGGTGAAAGAGAGCGAAATGAGATGAAGGAGGGTGGACGAGAGCGAAACGAGATGAAGGAGGGTGAAAGAGAGTGAAACGAGATGAAGGTAGGTGAAAGAGAGCGAAATGAGATGAAGGAGGGTGAAAGAGAGCGAAACAAGACGAAGGAGGGTGAAAGAGGGCGAAACGAGATGATGGCGGGTGCAACAGAGCGAAACAAGATGAAGGAGGGTGAAAGAGAGCGAAACGAGATGAAGGAGGGTAAAGGAGAGCGAGACGAGACGTAAGAGTGTAAAAGAGAGGAAAACAAGACGGGGGAGGGTGAAAGAGAGCGAAACAAGACGAAGGAGGTTGAAAGAGAGCGAAACGAGACGATGGAGGGTGAAAGAGAGCGAAACGAGAGGATGGAATGTGAAAGAGAGCGAAACGAGACGAAGGAGGGTGAAAGAGAGCGAAACGAGAGGAAGGAAGGTGAAAGAGAGCGAAACGAGACGAAGGAGTGTGAAAGAGAGCGAAACGAGACGAAGGAGGGTGAAAGATAGCGAAACGAGATGAAGGAGGGCGAAAGAGAGCGAAAGGAGTCGAAGGAGGGTGAAAGCGAGCGGAGCGAGTCGAAGGAGGGTGAAAGAGAGCGAAAGGAGTCGAAGGAGGGTGAAAGAGAGCGGAGCGAGACGAAGGAGGGTGAAAGAGAACGAAACGAGACGAAGGAGGGTGAAAGAGAGTGAAATGAGACGAAGGAGGGTGAAAGAGGGCGAAACGAGACGAAGGCGTGTGGAACAGAGCGAAACAAGACAAAGGAGGGTGAAAGAGAGCGAAACGAGATGAAGGAGGGTGAAAGAGAGCAAAACGAGACGAAGGAGTGTAAAACAGAGCGAAACGAGACGAAGGAGGATGAAACAGAGCTAAACGATGTGAAGGAGGGTCAAAGAGAGCGAAACGAGATGAAGGATGGTCAAAGAAGGCGATACGAGATGAAGGAGGGTGAAAGAGAGCGAAACGAGACGAAGGAGTGTGAAAGAGAGCGAAAGGAGTCGAAGGAGGGTGAAAGAGAGCGGAACGAGACGAAGGAGGATGAAAGAGACCGAAACGAGGAGAAGGAGGGTGAAAGAGAGCGAAACAAGATGTAGGTGGGTGAAAGAGAGCGAAACAAGACAAAGGAGTGTGAAAGAGACCGAATCGAAATGAAGGAGGGTGAAAGAGAGCGAAATGAGATGAAGGAGGGTGGAAGAGAGCGAAACGAGATGAAGGAGGGTGAAAGAGAGTGAAACGAGATGAAGGTAGGTGAAAGAGAGCGTAACGAGACCAAAGAGGGTGAAAGAGAGAGAAACGAGACGAAGGAAGGTGAAAGAGAGCGAAACGAGACAAAGGAGGGTGAAAGGGAGCGAAACGAGACGAAGGAGGGTGGAAGAGGGCGAAACGAGACGAAGGCGTGTGGAACAGAGCGAAACAAGACAAAGGAGGGTGAAAGAGAGCGAAACGAGATGAACGAGGGTGAAAGAGAGCAAAACGAGACGAAGGAGTGTAAAACAGAGCGAAACGAGACGAAGGAGGATGAAACAGAGCTAAACGAGATGAAGGAGGGTCAAAGAGAGCGAAACGAGATGAAGGATGGTCAAAGAGGGCGATACGAGATGAAGGAGGGTGAAAGAGAGCGAAACGAGTCGAAGGAGGGTGAAAGAGAGCGGAACGAGACGAAGGAGGATGAAAGAGACCGAAACGAGGAGAAGGAGGGTGAAAGAGAGCGAAACAAGATGAAGGTGGGTGAAAGAGAGCGAAACAAGACAAAGGAGTGTGAAAGAGACCGAAACGAGATGAAGGAGGGTGAAAGAGAGCGAAACGAGGCGAAGGTGGGTGAAAGAGAGCGAAACGAGAAGAAGGAGGGTGAAAGAGAGCGAAATGAGATGAAGGAGGGTGGACGAGAGCGAAACGAGATGAAGGAGGGTGAAAGAAAGTGAAACGAGATGAAGGTAGGTGAAAGAGAGCGAATCGAGATGAAGGAGGGTAAAGGAGAGCGAGACGAGACGTAAGAGTGTAAAAGAGAGGAAAACAAGACGGGGAGGGTGAAAGAGAGCGAAACAAGACGAAGGAGGGTGAAAGAGAGCGAAACGAGACGATGGAGGGTGAAAGAGAGCGAAACGAGAGGATGGAATGTGAAAGAGAGCGAAACGAGACGAAGGAGGGTGAAAGAGAGCGGAACGAGAGGAAGTAAGGTGAAAGAGAGCGAAACGAGACGAAGGAGTGTGAAAGAGAGCGTAACGAGACCAAAGAGGGTGAAAGAGAGAGAAACGAGACGAAGGAAGGTGAAAGAGAGCGAAACGAGACAAAGGAGGGTGAAAGGGAGCGAAACGAGACGAAGGAGGGTGGAAGAGAGCGAAACGAGAGGAAGGAGGGTGAAAGAGAGCGAAACGAGACGAAGGAGGGTGAAAGAGAGCAACATGAGACGAAGGAGTGTGAAGCAGAGAGAAACGAGACGAAGGAGGGTGAAAGAGAACGAAACGAGAAGAAGGAGGGTGAAAGAGAGCGAAACGAGACAAAGGAGGGTGAAAGGGAGCGAAACGTGACGAAGGAGGGTGAAAGAGAGCGAAACAAGACGAAGGAGGGTGAAAGAGGGCGAAACGAGATGATGGCGGGTGCAACAGTGCGAAACAAGATGAAGGAGGGTGAAAGAGAGCGAAACGAGACGAAGGAGGGTGAAAGAGAGCAAAACGAGATGAAGGAGTGTGAAACAGAGCGAAACGAGACGAAGGAGGATGAACGGGAGCGAAACGAGATGAAGGAGGGTAAAAGAGAGCGAAACGAGATGAAGGAGGGTGGAAGAGAGCGAAACGAGACGAAGAAAGGTGAAAGAGAGCGAAACGAGACGAAGGAGGGTGAAAGAGACCGAAACGAGACGAAGGAGGGTGAAAGAGAGCGAAATGAGATGAAGGAGGGTGAAAGAGTGCGGAACGAGACAAAGGATGGTGAAAGTGAGCGAATCGAGAAGAAGGAGGGTGAAAGAGAGCGAAACGAGATGAAGGAGGGTGAAAGAGAGCGAAAAGAGATGAAGGAGGGTCAAAGAGAGCGAAACGAGACGAAGGAGGGTGAAAGAGAGCGAAACGAGACGAAGGAGGGTAAAAGAGAGCGAAACAAGACGATGGAGGGTGAAAGAGAGCGAAAAAAGAGGAAGGAGGGTGAAAGAGAGCGAAACGAGACAAAGGAGGGTGAAAGAGAGCGAAACGAGACGAAGGAGGGCGAAAGAGAGCGAAACGAGATGAAGGAGGGTGAAAGAGAGCGAAACGAGACGAAGAAAGGTGAAAGAGAGTGAAACGAGACGAAGGAGGGTGAAAGAGAGCGAAAGGAGACGAAGGAGGATGAAAGAGTGCGAAATGAGATGAAGGAGGGTGAAAGAGAGCGAAAGGAGTCGAAGGAGGGTGAAAGAGAGTGGAGCGAGACGAACGAGGGTGAAAGAGACCGAAACGAGATGAAGGAGGGTGAAAGAGAGCGAAACGAGATGAAGGAGGTTGAAAGAGAGCGAAACGAAAAGAAGGAGGATGAAAGAGAGAGAAACGAGACGAAGGAGGGTGAAAGAGCGAAACGATATGAAGGAGGGTCAAAGAGAGCGAAACGAGACGAAGGAGGGTGAAAGAGAGTGAAACCAGACGATGGAGGGTGAAAAAGAGCGAAACGAGAGGAAGGAGGGTGAAAGAGAGTGAAACGAGATGAAGGTAGGTGAAAGAGAGCGAAACGAGACCAAAGAGGGTGAAAGAGAGAGAAACGAGACCAAAGAGGGTGAAAGAGAGAGAAACGAGACGAAGGAAGGTGAAAGAGAGCGAAACGAGACAAAGGAGGGTGAAAGGGAGCGAAACGAGGCGAAGGAGGGTGGAAGAGAGCGAAACGAGAGGAAGGAGGGTGAAAGAGAGCGAAACGAGACGAAGGAGGGTGAAAGAGAGCAACATGAGACGAAGGAGTGTGAAACAGAGAGAAACGAGACGAAGGAGGGTGAAAGAGAGCGAAACGAGAAGAAGGAGGGTGAAAGAGAGCGAAACGAGACAAAGGAGGGTAAAAGGGAGCGAAACGAGACGAAGGAGGGTGAAAGAGAGCGAAACGAGACGAAGGAGGGTTAAAGAGAGCGAAACAAGATGAAGGAGGGTGAAAGAGGGCGAAACGAGATGATGGCGGGTGCAACAGAGCGAAACAAGATGAAGGAGGGTGAAAGAGAGCGAAACGAGACGAAGGAGGGTGAAAGAGAGCAAAACGAGATGAAGGAGTGTGAAACAGAGCGAAACGAGACGAAGGAGGATGAAAGGGAGCGAAACGAGATGAAGGAGGGTCAAAGAGAGCGAAACGAGACGAAGGAGGGTGAAAGAGAGCGAAACGAGACGAAGGAGGGTGAAAGAGAGCGAAACAAGACGATGGAGGGTGAAGGAGAGCGAAAAAAGAGGAAGGAGGGTGAAAGAGAGCGAAACGAGACAAAGGAGGGTGAAAGAGAGCGAAACGAGACGAAGGAGGGTGAAAGAGAGCGAAACGAGATGAAGGAGGGTGAAAGAGAGCGAAACGAGACGAAGGAGGGTGAAAGAGAGCGAAAGGAGACGAAGGAGGGTGAAAGAGTGCGAAATGAGACGAAGGAGGGTGAAAGAGAGCGAAAGGAGTCGAAGGAGGGTGAAAGAGAGTGGAGCGAGACGAAGGAGGGTGAAAGAGACCGAAACGAGATGAAGGAGGGTGAAAGAGAGCGAAACGAGACGAAGGAGGTTGAAAGAGAGCGAAACGAAAAGAAGGAGGGTGAAAGAGAGCGAAACGAGACGAAGGAGGGTGAAAGAGCGAAACGATATGAGGGAGGGTCAAAGAGAGCGAAACGAGACGAAGGAGGGTGAAAGAGAGCGAAACCAGACGATGGAGGGTGAAAAAGAGCGAAACGAGAGGAAGGAGGGTGAAAGAGAGCGAAACGAGACGAAGGGGGGTGAAAGAGAGTGAAACGAGACGAAGGAGGGTGAAAGAGGGCGAAACAAGACGAAGGCGGGTGAAACAGAGCGAAACAAGGTGAAGGAGGGTGAAAGAGAGCGAAACGAGACAAAGGAAGGTGAAAGAGAGCAAAACTAGACGAAGGAGTGTAGATCAGAGCGAAACGAGACGAAGGAGGGTCAAAGAGAGCGAAACGAGATGAAGGAAGGTCAAAGAGGGCGAAACGAGATGAAGGAGGGTGAAACAGGGCGAAGCGAGACGAAGGAGCATGAAAGAAAGCAAAACGAGATGAAGGAGGGTAAAAGAGAGCGAAACAAGACGAAAGAGTGTAAAAGAGAGCGAAACAAGACGGGGAGGTGGAAAGAGAGCGAAACAAGACGAAGGAGATGAAAGAGAGTGAAACGAGATGAATGAGGGTGAAAGAGAGCGAAACGAGAGGAAGGAGGGTGAAGGAGAGCGAAACGAGATGAAGGACGGTGAAAGAGAGCAACATGAGACGAAGGAGTGTGAAACAGAGCGAAACGAGACGATGGAGGGTGAAAGAGAGCGAAACGAGAGGATGGAATGTGAAAGAGAGCGAAACGAGACGAAGGAGGGTGAACGAGAGCGTCACGAGAGGAAGGAAGGTGAAAGAGAGCGAAACGAGACGAAGGAGTGTGAAAGAGAGCGAAACGAGATGAAGGAGGGTGAAAGATAGCGAAACGAGACGAAGGAGGGTGAAAGAGAGCGAAAGGAGTCAAAGGAGGGTGAAAGCGAGCAGAGCGAGACGAAGGAGGGTGAAAGAGAGCGAAAGGAGTCGAAGGAGGGTGAAAGAGAGCGGAGCGAGACGAAGGAGGGTGAAAGAGAACGAAACGAGACGAAGGAGGGTGAAAGAGAGTGAAATGAGACGAAGGAGGGTGAAAGAGGGCGAAACGAGACGAAGGCGGGTGGAACAGAGCGAAACAAGACGAAGGAGGGTGAAAGAGAGCGAAACGAGATGAAGGAGGGTGAAAGAGAGCAAAACGAGACGAAGGAGTGTAAAACAGAGCGAAACGAGACGAAGGAGGATGAAACAGAGCGAAACGAGATGAAGGATGGTCAAAGAGGGCGATACGTGATGAAGGAGGGTGAAAGAGAGCGAAACGAGACGAAGGAGTGTGAAAGAGAGCGAAACGAGACGAAGGAGGGTGAAAGAGAGCGAAAGGAGACGAAGGAGGGTGAAAGAGAGCGAAAGGAGTCGAAGGAGGGTGAAAGAGAGTGGAGCGAGACGAAGGAGGGTGAAAGAGACCGAAACGAGATGAAGGAGGGTGAAAGAGAGCGAAACGAGACGAAGGAGGGTCAAAGAGAACGAAACGAGACGAAGGAGGGTGAAAGAGAGCGAAACCAGACGATGGAGGGTGAAAAAGTGCGAAACGAGAGGAAGGAGGGTGAAAGAGAGCGAAACGAGACGAAGGGGGGTGAAAGAGAGTGAAACGAGACGAAGGAGGGTGAAAGAGGGCGAAGCGAGACGAAGGCGTGTGGAACAGATCGAAACAAGACGAAGGAGGGTGAAAGAGAGCGAAACGAGATGAAGGAGGGTGAAAGAGAGCAAAACGAGACGAAGGAGTGTAAAACAGAGCGAAAGGAGACGAAGGAGGATGAAACAGAGCGAAACGAGATGAAGGATGGTCAAAGAGGTCGATACGTGATGAAGGAGGGTGAAAGAGAGCGAAAGGAGACGAAGGAGGGTGAAAGAGCGAAACGATATGAAGGAGGGTCAAAGAGAGCGAAACGAGACGAAGGAGGGTGAAAGAGAGCGAAACCAGACGATGGAGGGTGAAAAAGAGCGAAACGAGAGGAAGGAGGGTGAAAGAGAGCGAAACGAGACGAAGGGGGGTGAAAGAGAGTGAAACGAGACGAAGGAGGGTGAAAGAGGGCGAAACAAGACGAAGGCGGGTGAAACAGAGCGAAACAAGGTGAAGGAGGGTGAAAGAGAGCGAAACGAGACAAAGGAAGGTGAAAGAGAGCAAAACTAGACGAAGGAGTGTAGATCAGAGCGAAACGAGACGAAGGAGGGTCAAAGAGAGCGAAACGAGATGAAGGAAGGTCAAAGAGGGCGAAACGAGATGGAGGAGGGTGAAACAGGGCGAAGCGAGACGAAGGAGCATGAAAGAAAGCGAAACGAGATGAAGGAGTGTAAAAGAGAGCGAAACAAGACGAAAGAGTGTAAAAGAGAGCGAAACAAGACGGGGGAGGTGGAAAGAGAGCGAAACAAGACGAAGGAGATGAAAGAGAGTGAAACGAGATGAATGAGGGTGAAAGAGAGCGAAACGAGAGGAAGGAGGGTGAAAGAGAGCGATACGAGATGAAGGACGGTGAAAGAGAGCAACATGAGACGAAGGAGTGTGAAACAGAGCGAAACGAGACGATGGAGGGTGAAAGAGAGCGAAACGAGAGGATGGAATGTGAAAGAGAGCGAAACGAGACGAAGGAGGGTGAACGAGAGCGTCACGAGAGGAAGGAAGGTGAAAGAGAGCGAAACGAGACGAAGGAGTGTGAAAGAGAGCGAAACGAGACGAAGGAGGGTGAAAGATAGCGAAATGAGACGAAGGAGGGTGAAAGAGAGCGAAAGGAGTCAAAGGAGGGTGAAAGCGAGCAGAGCGAGACGAAGGAGGGTGAAAGAGAGCGAAAGGAGTCGAAGGAGGGTGAAAGAGAGCGGAGCGAGACGAAGGAGGGTGAAAGAGAACGAAACGAGACGAAGGAGGGTGAAAGAGAGTGAAATGAGACGAAGGAGGGTGAAAGAGGGCGAAACGAGACGAAGGCGGGTGGAACAGAGCGAAACAAGACGAAGGAGGGTGAAACGAGATGAAGGAGGGTGAAAGAGAGCAAAACGAGACGAAGGAGTGTAAAACAGAGCGAAACGAGACGAAGGAGGATGAAACAGAGCGAAACGAGATGAAGGATGGTCAAAGAGGGCGATACGTGATGAAGGAGGGTGAAAGAGGGCGAAACGAGACGAAGGAGTGTGAAAGAGAGCGAAACGAGACGAACGAGGGTGAAAGAGAGCGAAAGGAGACGAAGGAGGGTGAAAGAGAGCGAAAGGAGTCGAAGGAGGGTGAAAGAGAGTGGAGCGAGACGAAGGAGGGTGAAAGAGACCGAAACGAGATGAAGGAGGGTGAAAGAGAGCGAAACGAGACGAAGGAGGGTCAAAGAGAACGAAACGAGACGAAGGAGGGTGAAAGAGAGCGAAACCAGACGATGGAGGGTGAAAAAGTGCGAAACGAGAGGAAGGAGGGTGAAAGAGAGCGAAACGAGACGAAGGGGGGTGAAAGAGAGTGAAACGAGACGAAGGAGGGTGAAAGAGGGCGAAACGAGACGAAGGCGGGTGGAACAGAGCGAAACAAGGTGAAGGAGGGTGAAAGAGAGCGAAACGAGATGAAGGAGGGTGAAAGAGAGCAAAACGAGACGAAGGAGTGTAAAACAGAGCGAAACGAGACGAAGGAGGATGAAACAGAGCGAAACGAGATGAAGGATGGTCAAAGAGGGCGATACGTGATGAAGGAGGGTGAAAGAGAGCGAAAGGAGACGAAGGAGGGTGAAAGAGTGCGAAATGAGACGAAGGAGGGTGATAGAGAGCGAAAGGAGTCGAAGGAGGGTGAAAGAGAGTGGAGCGAGACGAAGGAGGGTCAAAGAGAGCGAAACGAGATGAAGGAAGGTCAAAGAGGGCGAAACGAGATGAAGGAGGGTGAAACAGGGCGAAGCGAGACGAAGGAGCATGAAAGAGAGCGAAACGAGATGAAGGAGGGTAAAAGAGAGCGAAACAAGACGAAAGAGTGTAAAAGAGAGCGAAACAAGACGGGGGAGGTGGAAAGAGAGCGAAACAAGATGAAGGAGGGTGAAAGAGAGCGAAACGAGAGGAAGGAGGGTGAAAGAGAGCGAAATGAGACGAAGGAGGGTGAAAGAGAGCAACATGAGTCGAAGGAGTGTGAAACAGAGCGAAACGAGACGATGGAGGGTGAAAGAGAGCGAAACGAGAGGATGGAATGTGAAAGAGAGCGAAACGAGACGAAGGAGGGTGAACGAGAGCGAAACGAGAGGAAGGAAGGTGAAAGAGAGCGAAACGAGACGAAGGAGTGTGAAAGAGAGCGAAACGAGACGAAGGAGGGTGAAAGATAGCGAAACGAGAAGAAGGAGGGTGAAATAGAGCGAAAGGAGTCGAAGGAGGGTGAAAGCGAGCAGAGCAAGACGAAGCAGGGTGAAAGAGAGCGAAAGGAGTCGAAGGAGGGTGAAAGAGAGTGAAATGAGATGAAGGAGGGTGAAAGAGGGCGAAACGAGACGAAGGCGGGTGGAAAAGAGCGAAACAAGACGAAGTCGGGTGGAACAGAGCGAAACAAGACGAAGGAGGGTGATAGAGAGCGAAACGAGATGAAGGAGAGTGAAAGAGAGCAAAACGAGACGAAGGAGTGTAAAACAGAGCGAAACGAGACGAAGGAGGATGAAACAGAGCGAAACGAGATGAAGGATGGTCAAAGAGGGCGATACGAGATGAAGGAGGGTGAAAGAGAGCGAAACGAGTCGAAGGAGGGTGAAAGGGAGCGAAACGTGACGAAGGAGGGTGAAAGAGAGCGAAACAAGACGAAGGAGGGTGAAAGAGGGCGAAACGAGATGATGGCGGGTGCAACAGTGCGAAACAAGATGAAGGAGGGTGAAAGAGAGCGAAACGAGACGAAGGAGGGTGAAAGAGAGCAAAACGAGATGAAGGAGTGTGAAACAGAGCGAAACGAGACGAAGGAGGATGAACGGGAGCGAAACGAGATGAAGGAGGGTAAAAGAGAGCGAAACGAGATGAAGGAGGGTGGAAGAGAGCGAAACGAGACGAAGAAAGGTGAAAGAGAGCGAAACGAGACGAAGGAGGGTGAAAGAGACCGAAACGAGACGAAGGAGGGTGAAAGAGAGCGAAATGAGATGAAGGAGGGTGAAAGAGTGCGGAACGAGACAAAGGATGGTGAAAGTGAGCGAATCGAGAAGAAGGAGGGTGAAAGAGAGCGAAACGAGATGAAGGAGGGTGAAAGAGAGCGAAAAGAGATGAAGGAGGGTCAAAGAGAGCGAAACGAGACGAAGGAGGGTGAAAGAGAGCGAAACGAGACGAAGGAGGGTAAAAGAGAGCGAAACAAGACGATGGAGGGTGAAAGAGAGCGAAAAAAGAGGAAGGAGGGTGAAAGAGAGCGAAACGAGACAAAGGAGGGTGAAAGAGAGCGAAACGAGACGAAGGAGGGCGAAAGAGAGCGAAACGAGATGAAGGAGGGTGAAAGAGAGCGAAACGAGACGAAGAAAGGTGAAAGAGAGTGAAACGAGACGAAGGAGGGTGAAAGAGAGCGAAAGGAGACGAAGGAGGATGAAAGAGTGCGAAATGAGATGAAGGAGGGTGAAAGAGAGCGAAAGGAGTCGAAGGAGGGTGAAAGAGAGTGGAGCGAGACGAACGAGGGTGAAAGAGACCGAAACGAGATGAAGGAGGGTGAAAGAGAGCGAAACGAGATGAAGGAGGTTGAAAGAGAGCGAAACGAAAAGAAGGAGGATGAAAGAGAGAGAAACGAGACGAAGGAGGGTGAAAGAGCGAAACGATATGAAGGAGGGTCAAAGAGAGCGAAACGAGACGAAGGAGGGTGAAAGAGAGTGAAACCAGACGATGGAGGGTGAAAAAGAGCGAAACGAGAGGAAGGAGGGTGAAAGAGAGTGAAACGAGATGAAGGTAGGTGAAAGAGAGCGAAACGAGACCAAAGAGGGTGAAAGAGAGAGAAACGAGACCAAAGAGGGTGAAAGAGAGAGAAACGAGACGAAGGAAGGTGAAAGAGAGCGAAACGAGACAAAGGAGGGTGAAAGGGAGCGAAACGAGGCGAAGGAGGGTGGAAGAGAGCGAAACGAGAGGAAGGAGGGTGAAAGAGAGCGAAACGAGACGAAGGAGGGTGAAAGAGAGCAACATGAGACGAAGGAGTGTGAAACAGAGAGAAACGAGACGAAGGAGGGTGAAAGAGAGCGAAACGAGAAGAAGGAGGGTGAAAGAGAGCGAAACGAGACAAAGGAGGGTAAAAGGGAGCGAAACGAGACGAAGGAGGGTGAAAGAGAGCGAAACGAGACGAAGGAGGGTTAAAGAGAGCGAAACAAGATGAAGGAGGGTGAAAGAGGGCGAAACGAGATGATGGCGGGTGCAACAGAGCGAAACAAGATGAAGGAGGGTGAAAGAGAGCGAAACGAGACGAAGGAGGGTGAAAGAGAGCAAAACGAGATGAAGGAGTGTGAAACAGAGCGAAACGAGACGAAGGAGGATGAAAGGGAGCGAAACGAGATGAAGGAGGGTCAAAGAGAGCGAAACGAGACGAAGGAGGGTGAAAGAGAGCGAAACGAGACGAAGGAGGGTGAAAGAGAGCGAAACAAGACGATGGAGGGTGAAGGAGAGCGAAAAAAGAGGAAGGAGGGTGAAAGAGAGCGAAACGAGACAAAGGAGGGTGAAAGAGAGCGAAACGAGACGAAGGAGGGTGAAAGAGAGCGAAACGAGATGAAGGAGGGTGAAAGAGAGCGAAACGAGACGAAGGAGGGTGAAAGAGAGCGAAAGGAGACGAAGGAGGGTGAAAGAGTGCGAAATGAGACGAAGGAGGGTGAAAGAGAGCGAAAGGAGTCGAAGGAGGGTGAAAGAGAGTGGAGCGAGACGAAGGAGGGTGAAAGAGACCGAAACGAGATGAAGGAGGGTGAAAGAGAGCGAAACGAGACGAAGGAGGTTGAAAGAGAGCGAAACGAAAAGAAGGAGGGTGAAAGAGAGCGAAACGAGACGAAGGAGGGTGAAAGAGCGAAACGATATGAAGGAGGGTCAAAGAGAGCGAAACGAGACGAAGGAGGGTGAAAGAGAGCGAAACCAGACGATGGAGGGTGAAAAAGAGCGAAACGAGAGGAAGGAGGGTGAAAGAGAGCGAAACGAGACGAAGGGGGGTGAAAGAGAGTGAAACGAGACGAAGGAGGGTGAAAGAGGGCGAAACAAGACGAAGGCGGGTGAAACAGAGCGAAACAAGGTGAAGGAGGGTGAAAGAGAGCGAAACGAGACAAAGGAAGGTGAAAGAGAGCAAAACTAGACGAAGGAGTGTAGATCAGAGCGAAACGAGACGAAGGAGGGTCAAAGAGAGCGAAACGAGATGAAGGAAGGTCAAAGAGGGCGAAACGAGATGAAGGAGGGTGAAACAGGGCGAAGCGAGACGAAGGAGCATGAAAGAAAGCAAAACGAGATGAAGGAGGGTAAAAGAGAGCGAAACAAGACGAAAGAGTGTAAAAGAGAGCGAAACAAGACGGGGAGGTGGAAAGAGAGCGAAACAAGACGAAGGAGATGAAAGAGAGTGAAACGAGATGAATGAGGGTGAAAGAGAGCGAAACGAGAGGAAGGAGGGTGAAGGAGAGCGAAACGAGATGAAGGACGGTGAAAGAGAGCAACATGAGACGAAGGAGTGTGAAACAGAGCGAAACGAGACGATGGAGGGTGAAAGAGAGCGAAACGAGAGGATGGAATGTGAAAGAGAGCGAAACGAGACGAAGGAGGGTGAACGAGAGCGTCACGAGAGGAAGGAAGGTGAAAGAGAGCGAAACGAGACGAAGGAGTGTGAAAGAGAGCGAAACGAGATGAAGGAGGGTGAAAGATAGCGAAACGAGACGAAGGAGGGTGAAAGAGAGCGAAAGGAGTCAAAGGAGGGTGAAAGCGAGCAGAGCGAGACGAAGGAGGGTGAAAGAGAGCGAAAGGAGTCGAAGGAGGGTGAAAGAGAGCGGAGCGAGACGAAGGAGGGTGAAAGAGAACGAAACGAGACGAAGGAGGGTGAAAGAGAGTGAAATGAGACGAAGGAGGGTGAAAGAGGGCGAAACGAGACGAAGGCGGGTGGAACAGAGCGAAACAAGACGAAGGAGGGTGAAAGAGAGCGAAACGAGATGAAGGAGGGTGAAAGAGAGCAAAACGAGACGAAGGAGTGTAAAACAGAGCGAAACGAGACGAAGGAGGATGAAACAGAGCGAAACGAGATGAAGGATGGTCAAAGAGGGCGATACGTGATGAAGGAGGGTGAAAGAGAGCGAAACGAGACGAAGGAGTGTGAAAGAGAGCGAAACGAGACGAAGGAGGGTGAAAGAGAGCGAAAGGAGACGAAGGAGGGTGAAAGAGAGCGAAAGGAGTCGAAGGAGGGTGAAAGAGAGTGGAGCGAGACGAAGGAGGGTGAAAGAGACCGAAACGAGATGAAGGAGGGTGAAAGAGAGCGAAACGAGACGAAGGAGGGTCAAAGAGAACAAAACGAGACGAAGGAGGGTGAAAGAGAGCGAAACCAGACGATGGAGGGTGAAAAAGTGCGAAACGAGAGGAAGGAGGGTGAAAGAGAGCGAAACGAGACGAAGGGGGGTGAAAGAGAGTGAAACGAGACGAAGGAGGGTGAAAGAGGGCGAAGCGAGACGAAGGCGTGTGGAACAGATCGAAACAAGACGAAGGAGGGTGAAAGAGAGCGAAACGAGATGAAGGAGGGTGAAAGAGAGCAAAACGAGACGAAGGAGTGTAAAACAGAGCGAAAGGAGACGAAGGAGGATGAAACAGAGCGAAACGAGATGAAGGATGGTCAAAGAGGTCGATACGTGATGAAGGAGGGTGAAAGAGAGCGAAAGGAGACGAAGGAGGGTGAAAGAGCGAAACGATATGAAGGAGGGTCAAAGAGAGCGAAACGAGACGAAGGAGGGTGAAAGAGAGCGAAACCAGACGATGGAGGGTGAAAAAGAGCGAAACGAGAGGAAGGAGGGTGAAAGAGAGCGAAACGAGACGAAGGGGGGTGAAAGAGAGTGAAACGAGACGAAGGAGGGTGAAAGAGGGCGAAACAAGACGAAGGCGGGTGAAACAGAGCGAAACAAGGTGAAGGAGGGTGAAAGAGAGCGAAACGAGACAAAGGAAGGTGAAAGAGAGCAAAACTAGACGAAGGAGTGTAGATCAGAGCGAAACGAGACGAAGGAGGGTCAAAGAGAGCGAAACGAGATGAAGGAAGGTCAAAGAGGGCGAAACGAGATGGAGGAGGGTGAAACAGGGCGAAGCGAGACGAAGGAGCATGAAAGAAAGCGAAACGAGATGAAGGAGTGTAAAAGAGAGCGAAACAAGACGAAAGAGTGTAAAAGAGAGCGAAACAAGACGGGGGAGGTGGAAAGAGAGCGAAACAAGACGAAGGAGATGAAAGAGAGTGAAACGAGATGAATGAGGGTGAAAGAGAGCGAAACGAGAGGAAGGAGGGTGAAAGAGAGCGATACGAGATGAAGGACGGTGAAAGAGAGCAACATGAGACGAAGGAGTGTGAAACAGAGCGAAACGAGACGATGGAGGGTGAAAGAGAGCGAAACGAGAGGATGGAATGTGAAAGAGAGCGAAACGAGACGAAGGAGGGTGAACGAGAGCGTCACGAGAGGAAGGAAGGTGAAAGAGAGCGAAACGAGACGAAGGAGTGTGAAAGAGAGCGAAACGAGACGAAGGAGGGTGAAAGATAGCGAAATGAGACGAAGGAGGGTGAAAGAGAGCGAAAGGAGTCAAAGGAGGGTGAAAGCGAGCAGAGCGAGACGAAGGAGGGTGAAAGAGAGCGAAAGGAGTCGAAGGAGGGTGAAAGAGAGCGGAGCGAGACGAAGGAGGGTGAAAGAGAACGAAACGAGACGAAGGAGGGTGAAAGAGAGTGAAATGAGACGAAGGAGGGTGAAAGAGGGCGAAACGAGACGAAGGCGGGTGGAACAGAGCGAAACAAGACGAAGGAGGGTGAAACGAGATGAAGGAGGGTGAAAGAGAGCAAAACGAGACGAAGGAGTGTAAAACAGAGCGAAACGAGACGAAGGAGGATGAAACAGAGCGAAACGAGATGAAGGATGGTCAAAGAGGGCGATACGTGATGAAGGAGGGTGAAAGAGGGCGAAACGAGACGAAGGAGTGTGAAAGAGAGCGAAACGAGACGAACGAGGGTGAAAGAGAGCGAAAGGAGACGAAGGAGGGTGAAAGAGAGCGAAAGGAGTCGAAGGAGGGTGAAAGAGAGTGGAGCGAGACGAAGGAGGGTGAAAGAGACCGAAACGAGATGAAGGAGGGTGAAAGAGAGCGAAACGAGACGAAGGAGGGTCAAAGAGAACGAAACGAGACGAAGGAGGGTGAAAGAGAGCGAAACCAGACGATGGAGGGTGAAAAAGTGCGAAACGAGAGGAAGGAGGGTGAAAGAGAGCGAAACGAGACGAAGGGGGGTGAAAGAGAGTGAAACGAGACGAAGGAGGGTGAAAGAGGGCGAAACGAGACGAAGGCGGGTGGAACAGAGCGAAACAAGGTGAAGGAGGGTGAAAGAGAGCGAAACGAGATGAAGGAGGGTGAAAGAGAGCAAAACGAGACGAAGGAGTGTAAAACAGAGCGAAACGAGACGAAGGAGGATGAAACAGAGCGAAACGAGATGAAGGATGGTCAAAGAGGGCGATACGTGATGAAGGAGGGTGAAAGAGAGCGAAAGGAGACGAAGGAGGGTGAAAGAGTGCGAAATGAGACGAAGGAGGGTGATAGAGAGCGAAAGGAGTCGAAGGAGGGTGAAAGAGAGTGGAGCGAGACGAAGGAGGGTCAAAGAGAGCGAAACGAGATGAAGGAAGGTCAAAGAGGGCGAAACGAGATGAAGGAGGGTGAAACAGGGCGAAGCGAGACGAAGGAGCATGAAAGAGAGCGAAACGAGATGAAGGAGGGTAAAAGAGAGCGAAACAAGACGAAAGAGTGTAAAAGAGAGCGAAACAAGACGGGGGAGGTGGAAAGAGAGCGAAACAAGATGAAGGAGGGTGAAAGAGAGCGAAACAAGAGGAAGGAGGGTGAAAGAGAGCGAAATGAGACGAAGGAGGGTGAAAGAGAGCAACATGAGTCGAAGGAGTGTGAAACAGAGCGAAACGAGACGATGGAGGGTGAAAGAGAGCGAAACGAGAGGATGGAATGTGAAAGAGAGCGAAACGAGACGAAGGAGGGTGAACGAGAGCGAAACGAGAGGAAGGAAGGTGAAAGAGAGCGAAACGAGACGAAGGAGTGTGAAAGAGAGCGAAACGAGACGAAGGAGGGTGAAAGATAGCGAAACGAGAAGAAGGAGGGTGAAATAGAGCGAAAGGAGTCGAAGGAGGGTGAAAGCGAGCAGAGCAAGACGAAGCAGGGTGAAAGAGAGCGAAAGGAGTCGAAGGAGGGTGAAAGAGAGTGAAATGAGATGAAGGAGGGTGAAAGAGGGCGAAACGAGACGAAGGCGGGTGGAAAAGAGCGAAACAAGACGAAGTCGGGTGGAACAGAGCGAAACAAGACGAAGGAGGGTGATAGAGAGCGAAACGAGATGAAGGAGAGTGAAAGAGAGCAAAACGAGACGAAGGAGTGTAAAACAGAGCGAAACGAGACGAAGGAGGATGAAACAGAGCGAAACGAGATGAAGGATGGTCAAAGAGGGCGATACGAGATGAAGGAGGGTGAAAGAGAGCGAAACGAGTCGAAGGAGGGTGAAAGAGAGCGGAACGAGACGAAGGAGGATGAAAGAGACCGAAACGAGGAGAAGGAGGGTGAAAGAGAGCGAAACAAGATGAAGATGGGTGAAAGAGAGCGAAACAAGACAAAGGAGTGTGAAAGAGACCGAAACGAGATGAAGGAGGGTGAAAGAGAGCGAAACGAGGCGAAGGTGGGTGAAAGAGAGCGAAACGAGAAGAAGGAGGGTGAAAGAGAGCGAAATGAGATGAAGGAGGGTGAAAGAGAGCGAAATGAGATGAAGGAGGGTGGACGAGAGCGAAACGAGATGAAGGAGGGTGAAAGAGAGTGAAACGAGATGAAGGTAGGTGAAAGAGAGCGAAACGAGACCAAAGAGGGTGAAAGAGAGAGAAACGAGACGAAGGAAGGTGAAAGAGAGCGAAACGAGACAAAGGAGGGTGAAAGGGAGCGAAACGAGACTAAGGAGGGTGGAAGAGAGCGAAACGAGAGGAAGGAGGGTGAAAGAGAGCGAAACGAGACGAAGGAGGGTGAAAGAGAGCAACATGAGACGAAGGAGTGTGAAACAGAGAGAAACGAGACGAAGGAGGGTGAAAGAGAGCGAAACGAGAAGAAGGAGGGTGAAAGAGAGCGAAACGAGACAAAGGAGGGTGAAAGGGAGCGAAACGAGACGAAGGAGGGTGAAAGAGAGCGAAACGAGACGAAGGAGAGTGAAAGAGAGCGAAACAAGAGTAAGGAGGGTAAAGGAGAGCGAGACGAGACGTAAGAGTGTAAAAGAGAGGAAAACAAGAGCGGGGAGGGTGAAAGAGAGCGAAACAAGACGAAGGAGGGTGAAAGAGAGCGAAACGAGACGATGGAGGGTGAAAGAGAGCGAAACGAGAGGATGGAATGTGAAAGAGAGCGAAACGAGACGAAGGAGGGTGAAAGAGAGCGAAACGAGAGGAAGGAAGGTGAAAGAGCGCGAAACGAGACGAAGGAGTGTGAAAGAGAGCGAAACGAGACGAAGGAGCGTGAAAGATAGCGAAACGAGACGAAGGAGGGCGAAAGAGAGCGAAAGGAGTCGAAGGAGGGTGAAAGCGAGCGGAGCGAGACGAAGGAGGGTGAAAGAGAGCGAAAGGAGTCGAAGGAGGGTGAAAGAGAGCGGAGCGAGACGAAGGAGGGTGAAAGAGAACGAAACGAGACGAAGGAGGGTGAAAGAGAGTGAAATGAGACGAAGGAGGGTGAAAGATAGCGAAACGAGACGAAGGAGGGCGAAAGAGAGCGAAAGGAGTCGAAGGAGGGTGAAAGCGAGCGGAGCGAGACGAAGGAGGGTGAAAGAGAGCGAAAGGAGTCGAAGGAGGGTGAAAGAGAGCGGAGCGAGACGAAGGAGGGTGAAAGAGAACGAAACGAGACGAAGGAGGGTGAAAGAGAGTGAAATGAGACGAAGGAGGGTGAAAGAGGGCGAAACGAGACGAAGGAGTGTAAAACAGAGCGAAACGAGACGAAGGAGGATGAAACAGAGCTAAACGAGATGAAGGAGGGTCAAAGAGAGCGAAACGAGATGAAGGATGGTCAAAGAGGGCGATACGAGATGAAGGAGTGTGAAAGAGAGCGAAACGAGACGAAGGAGTGTGAAAGAGAGCGAAAGGAGTCGCAGGAGGGTGAAAGAGAGCGGAACGAGACGAAGGAGGATGAAAGAGACCGAAACGAGGAGAAGGAGGGTGAAAGAGAGCGAAACAAGATGAAGGAGGGTGAAAGAGAGCAAAACGAGACGAAGGAGTGTAAAACAGAGCGAAACGAGACGAAGGAGGATGAAACAGAGCTAAACGAGATGAAGGAGGGTCAAAGAGAGCGAAACGAGATGAAGGATGGTCAAAGAGGGCGATACGAGATGGAGGAGGGTGAAACAGGGCGAAGCGAGACGAAGGAGCATGAAAGAAAGCGAAACGAGATGAAGGAGTGTAAAAGAGAACGAAACGAGACGAAGGAGGGTGAAAGAGAGTGAAATGAGACGAAGGAGGGTGAAAGAGGGCGAAACGGGACGAAGCCGTGTGGAACAGAGCGAAACAAGACGAAGGAGGGTGAAAGAGAGCGAAACGAGATGAAGGAGGGTGAAAGAGAGCAAAACGAGACGAAGGAGTGTAAAACAGAGCGAAACGAGACGAAGGAGGATGAAACAGAGCTAAACGAGGTGAAGGAGGGTCAAAGAGAGCGAAACGAGATGAAGGATGGTCAAAGAGGGCGATACGAGATGAAGGAGGGTGAAAGAGAGCGAAACGAGTCGAAGGAGGGTGAAAGAGAGCGGAACGAGACGAAGGAGGATGAAAGAGACCGAAACGAGGAGAAGGAGGGTGAAAGAGAGCGAAACAAGATGAAGGTGGGTGAAAGAGAGCGAAACAAGACAAAGGAGTGTGAAAGAGACCGAAACGAGATGAAGGAGGGTGAAAGAGAGCGAAACGAGGCGAAGGTGGGTGAAAGAGAGCGAAACGAGAAGAAGGAGGGTGAAAGAGAGCAAAATGAGACGAAGGAGGGTGAAAGAGAGCGAAATGAGATGAAGGAGGGTGGACGAGAGCGAAACGAGATGAAGGAGGGTGAAAGAGAGTGAAACGAGATGAAGGTAGGTGAAAGAGAGCGAAATGAGATGAAGGAGGGTGAAAGAGAGCAAAACAAGACGAAGGAGGGTGAAAGAGGGCGAAACGAGATGATGGCGGGTGCAACAGAGCGAAACAAGATGAAGGAGGGTGAAAGAGAGCGAAACGAGATGAAGGAGGGTAAAGGAGAGCGAGACGAGACGTAAGAGTGTAAAAGAGAGGAAAACAAGACGGGGGAGGGTGAAAGAGAGCGAAACAAGACGAAGGAGGGTGAAAGAGAGCGAAACGAGACGATGGAGGGTGAAAGAGAGCGAAACGAGAGGATGGAATGTGAAAGAGAGCGAAACGAGACGAAGGAGGGTGAAAGAGAGCGAAACGAGAGGAAGGAAGGTGAAAGAGAGCGAAACGAGACGAAGGAGTGTGAAAGAGAGCGAAACGAGACGAAGGAGGGTGAAAGATAGCGAAACGAGATGAAGGAGGGCGAAAGAGAGCGAAAGGAGTCGAAGGAGGGTGAAAGCGAGCGGAGCGAGTCGAAGGAGGGTGAAAGAGAGCGAAATGAGTCGAAGGAGGGTGAAAGAGAGCGGAGCGAGACGAAGGAGGGTGAAAGAGAACGAAACGAGACGAAGGAGGGTGAAAGAGAGTGAAATGAGACGAAGGAGGGTGAAAGAGGGCGAAACGAGACGAAGGCGTGTGGAACAGAGCGAAACAAGACAAAGGAGGGTGAAAGAGAGCGAAACGAGATGAAGGAGGGTGAAAGAGAGCAAAACGAGACGAAGGAGTGTAAAACAGAGCGAAACGAGACGAAGGAGGATGAAACAGAGCTAAACGATGTGAAGGAGGGTCAAAGAGAGCGAAACGAGATGAAGGATGGTCAAAGAGGGCGATACGAGATGAAGGAGGGTGAAAGAGAGCGAAACGAGACGAAGGAGTGTGAAAGAGAGCGAAAGGAGTCGAAGGAGGGTGAAAGAGAGCGGAACGAGACGAAGGAGGATGAAAGAGACCGAAACGAGGAGAAGGAGGGTGAAAGAGAGCGAAACAAGATGAAGGTGGGTGAAAGAGAGCGAAACAAGTCAAAGGAGTGTGAAAGAGACCGAATCGAGATGAAGGAGGGTGAAAGAGAGCGAAACGAGGCGAAGGTGGGTGAAAGAGAGCGAAACGAGAAGGAGGAGGATAAAAAAGAGAGCGAAATGAGACGAAGGAGGGTGAAAGAGAGCGAAATGAGATGAAGGAGGGTGGAAGAGAGCGAAACGAGATGAAGGAGGGTGAAAGAGAGTGAAACGAGATGAAGGTAGGTGAAAGAGAGCGTAACGAGACCAAAGAGGGTGAAAGAGAGAGAAACGAGACGAAGGAAGGTGAAAGAGAGCGAAACGAGACAAAGGAGGGTGAAAGGGAGCGAAACGAGACGAAGGAGGGTGGAAGAGAGTGAAACGAGAGGAAGGAGGGTGAAAGAGAGCGAAACGAGACGAAGGAGGGTGAAAGAGAGCAACATGAGACGAAGGAGTGTGAAACAGAGAGAAACGAGACGAAGGAGGGTGAAAGAGAACGAAACGAGAAGAAGGAGGGTGAAAGAGAGCGAAACGAGACAAAGGAGGGTGAAAGGGAGCGAAACGTGACGAAGGAGGGTGAAAGAGAGCGAAACAAGACGAAGGAGGGTGAAAGAGGGCGAAACGAGATGATGGCGGGTGCAACAGTGCGAAACAAGATGAAGGAGGGTGAAAGAGAGCGAAACGAGACGAAGGAGGGTGAAAGAGAGCAAAACGAGATGAAGGAGTGTGAAACAGAGCGAAACGAGACGAAGGAGGATGAAAGGGAGCGAAACGAGATGAAGGAGGGTAAAAGAGAGCGAAACGAGATGAAGGAGGGTGGAAGAGAGCGAAACGAGACGAAGAAAGGTGAAAGAGAGCGAAACGAGACGAAGGAGGGTGAAAGAGACCGAAACGAGACGAAGGAGGGTGAAAGAGAGCGAAATGAGATGAAGGAGGGTGAAAGAGTGCGGAACGAGACAAAGGATGGTGAAAGTGAGCGAATCGAGAAGAAGGAGGGTGAAAGAGAGCGAAACGAGATGAAGGAGGGTGAAAGAGAGCGAAAAGAGATGAAGGAGGGTCAAAGAGAGCGAAACGAGACGAAGGAGGGTGAAAGAGAGCGAAACGAGACGAAGGAGGGTGAAAGAGAGCGAAACAAGACGATGGAGGGTGAAAGAGAGCGAAAAAAGAGGAAGGAGGGTGAAAGAGAGCGAAACGAGACAAAGGAGGGTGAAAGAGAGCGAAACGAGACGAAGGAGGGCGAAAGAGAGCGAAACGAGATGAAGGAGGGTGAAAGAGAGCGAAACGAGACGAAGAAAGGTGAAAGAGAGTGAAACGAGACGAAGGAGGGTGAAAGAGAGCGAAAGGAGACGAAGGAGGATGAAAGAGTGCGAAATGAGACGAAGGAGGGTGAAAGAGAGCGAAAGGAGTCGAAGGAGGGTGAAAGAGAGTGGAGCGAGACGAAGGAGGGTGAAAGAGACCGAAACGAGATGAAGGAGGGTGAAAGAGAGCGAAACGAGATGAAGGAGGTTGAAAGAGAGCGAAACGAAAAGAAGGAGGATGAAAGAGAGAGAAACGAGACGAAGGAGGGTGAAAGAGCGAAACGATATGAAGGAGGGTCAAAGAGAGCGAAACGAGACGAAGGAGGGTGAAAGAGAGCGAAACCAGACGATGGAGGGTGAAAAAGAGCGAAACGAGAGGAAGGAGGGTGAAAGAGAGCGAAATGAGATGAAGGAGGGTGGAAGAGAGCGAAACGAGATGAAGGAGGGTGAAAGAGAGTGAAACGAGATGAAGGTAGGTGAAAGAGAGCGAAACGAGACCAAAGAGGGTGAAAGAGAGAGAAACGAGACGAAGGAAGGTGAAAGAGAGCGAAACGAGACAAAGGAGGGTGAAAGGGAGCGAAACGAGGCGAAGGAGGGTGGAAGAGAGCGAAACGAGAGGAAGGAGGGTGAAAGAGAGCGAAACGAGACGAAGGAGGGTGAAAGAGAGCAACATGAGACGAAGGAGTGTGAAACAGAGAGAAACGAGACGAAGGAGGGTGAAAGAGAGCGAAACGAGAAGAAGGAGGGTGAAAGAGAGCGAAACGAGACAAAGGAGGGTAAAAGGGAGCGAAACGAGACGAAGGAGGGTGAAAGAGAGCGAAACGAGACGAAGGAGGGTTAAAGAGAGCGAAACAAGATGAAGGAGGGTGAAAGAGGGCGAAACGAGATGATGGCGGGTGCAACAGAGCGAAACAAGATGAAGGAGGGTGAAAGAGAGCGAAACGAGATGAAGGAGGGTGAAAGAGAGCAAAACGAGATGAAGGAGTGTGAAACAGAGCGAAACGAGACGAAGGAGGATGAAAGGGAGCGAAACGAGATGAAGGAGGGTCAAAGAGAGCGAAACGAGACGAAGGAGGGTGAAAGAGAGCGAAACGAGACGAAGGAGGGTGAAAGAGAGCGAAACAAGACGATGGAGGGTGAAGGAGAGCGAAAAAAGAGGAAGGAGGGTGAAAGAGAGCGAAACGAGACAAAGGAGGGTGAAAGAGAGCGAAACGAGACGAAGGAGGGTGAAAGAGAGCGAAACGAGATGAAGGAGGGTGAAAGAGAGCGAAACGAGACGAAGGAGGGTGAAAGAGAGCGAAAGGAGACGAAGGAGGGTGAAAGAGTGCGAAATGAGACGAAGGAGGGTGAAAGAGAGCGAAAGGAGTCGAAGGAGGGTGAAAGAGAGTGGAGCGAGACGAAGGAGGGTGAAAGAGACCGAAACGAGATGAAGGAGGGTGAAAGAGAGCGAAACGAGACGAAGGAGGTTGAAAGAGAGCGAAACGAAAAGAAGGAGGGTGAAAGAGAGCGAAACGAGACGAAGGAGGGTGAAAGAGCGAAACGATATGAAGGAGGGTCAAAGAGAGCGAAACGAGACGAAGGAGGGTGAAAGAGAGCGAAACCAGACGATGGAGGGTGAAAAAGAGCGAAACGAGAGGAAGGAGGGTGAAAGAGAGCGAAACGAGACGAAGGGGGGTGAAAGAGAGTGAAACGAGACGAAGGAGGGTGAAAGAGGGCGAAACAAGACGAAGGCGGGTGAAACAGAGCGAAACAAGGTGAAGGAGGGTGAAAGAGAGCGAAACGAGACAAAGGAAGGTGAAAGAGAGCAAAACTAGACGAAGGAGTGTAGATCAGAGCGAAACGAGACGAAGGAGGGTCAAAGAGAGCGAAACGAGATGAAGGAAGGTCAAAGAGGGCGAAACGAGATGAAGGAGGGTGAAACAGGGCGAAGCGAGACGAAGGAGCATGAAAGAAAGCAAAACGAGATGAAGGAGGGTAAAAGAGAGCGAAACAAGACGAAAGAGTGTAAAAGAGAGCGAAACAAGACGGGGAGGTGGAAAGAGAGCGAAACAAGACGAAGGAGATGAAAGAGAGTGAAACGAGATGAATGAGGGTGAAAGAGAGCGAAACGAGAGGAAGGAGGGTGAAGGAGAGCGAAACGAGATGAAGGACGGTGAAAGAGAGCAACATGAGACGAAGGAGTGTGAAACAGAGCGAAACGAGACGATGGAGGGTGAAAGAGAGCGTAACGAGAGGATGGAATGTGAAAGAGAGCGAAACGAGACGAAGGAGGGTGAACAAGAGCGTCACGAGAGGAAGGAAGGTGAAAGAGAGCGAAACGAGACGAAGGAGTGTGAAAGAGAGCGAAACGAGATGAAGGAGGGTGAAAGATAGCGAAACGAGACGAAGGAGGGTGAAAGAGAGCGAAAGGAGTCAAAGGAGGGTGAAAGCGAGCAGAGCGAGACGAAGGAGGGTGAAAGAGAGCGAAAGGAGTCGAAGGAGGGTGAAAGAGAGCGGAGCGAGACGAAGGAGGGTGAAAGAGAACGAAACGAGACGAAGGAGGGTGAAAGAGAGTGAAATGAGACGAAGGAGGGTGAAAGAGGGCGAAACGAGACGAAGGCGGGTGGAACAGAGCGAAACAAGACGAAGGAGGGTGAAAGAGAGCGAAACGAGATGAAGGAGGGTGAAAGAGAGCAAAACGAGACGAAGGAGTGTAAAACAGAGCGAAACGAGACGAAGGAGGATGAAACAGAGCGAAACGAGATGAAGGATGGTCAAAGAGGGCGATACGTGATGAAGGAGGGTGAAAGAGAGCGAAACGAGACGAAGGAGTGTGAAAGAGAGCGAAACGAGACGAAGGACGGTGAAAGAGAGCGAAAGGAGACGAAGGAGGGTGAAAGAGAGCGAAAGGAGTCGAAGGAGGGTGAAAGAGAGTGGAGCGAGACGAAGGAGGGTGAAAGAGACCGAAACGAGATGAAGGAGGGTGAAAGAGAGCGAAACGAGACGAAGGAGGGTCAAAGAGAACGAAACGAGACGAAGGAGGGTGAAAGAGAGCGAAACCAGACGATGGAGGGTGAAAAAGTGCGAAACGAGAGGAAGGAGGGTGAAAGAGAGCGAAACGAGACGAAGGGGGGTGAAAGAGAGTGAAACGAGACGAAGGAGGGTGAAAGAGGGCGAAGCGAGACGAAGGCGTGTGGAACAGATCGAAACAAGACGAAGGAGGGTGAAAGAGAGCGAAACGAGATGAAGGAGGGTGAAAGAGAGCAAAACGAGACGAAGGAGTGTAAAACAGAGCGAAAGGAGACGAAGGAGGATGAAACAGAGCGAAACGAGATGAAGGATGGTCAAAGAGGGCGATACGTGATGAAGGAGGGTGAAAGAGAGCGAAAGGAGACGAAGGAGGGTGAAAGAGCGAAACGATATGAAGGAGGGTCAAAGAGAGCGAAACGAGACGAAGGAGGGTGAAAGAGAGCGAAACCAGACGATGGAGGGTGAAAAAGAGCGAAACGAGAGGAAGGAGGGTGAAAGAGAGCGAAACGAGACGAAGGGGGGTGAAAGAGAGTGAAACGAGACGAAGGAGGGTGAAAGAGGGCGAAACAAGACGAAGGCGGGTGAAACAGAGCGAAACAAGGTGAAGGAGGGTGAAAGAGAGCGAAACGAGACAAAGGAAGGTGAAAGAGAGCAAAACTAGACGAAGGAGTGTAGATCAGAGCGAAACGAGACGAAGGAGGGTCAAAGAGAGCGAAACGAGATGAAGGAAGGTCAAAGAGGGCGAAACGAGATGGAGGAGGGTGAAACAGGGCGAAGCGAGACGAAGGAGCATGAAAGAAAGCGAAACGAGATGAAGGAGTGTAAAAGAGAGCGAAACAAGACGAAAGAGTGTAAAAGAGAGCGAAACAAGACGGGGGAGGTGGAAAGAGAGCGAAACAAGACGAAGGAGATGAAAGAGAGTGAAACGAGATGAATGAGGGTGAAAGAGAGCGAAACGAGAGGAAGGAGGGTGAAAGAGAGCGATACGAGATGAAGGACGGTGAAAGAGAGCAACATGAGACGAAGGAGTGTGAAACAGAGCGAAACGAGACGATGGAGGGTGAAAGAGAGCGAAACGAGAGGATGGAATGTGAAAGAGAGCGAAACGAGACGAAGGAGGGTGAACGAGAGCGTCACGAGAGGAAGGAAGGTGAAAGAGAGCGAAACGAGACGAAGGAGTGTGAAAGAGAGCGAAACGAGACGAAGGAGGGTGAAAGATAGCGAAACGAGACGAAGGAGGGTGAAAGAGAGCGAAAGGAGTCAAAGGAGGGTGAAAGCGAGCAGAGCGAGACGAAGGAGGGTGAAAGAGAGCGAAAGGAGTCGAAGGAGGGTGAAAGAGAGCGGAGCGAGACGAAGGAGGGTGAAAGAGAACGAAACGAGACGAAGAAGGGTGAAAGAGAGTGAAATGAGACGAAGGAGGGTGAAAGAGGGCGAAACGAGACGAAGGCGGGTGGAACAGAGCGAAACAAGACGAAGGAGGGTGAAACGAGATGAAGGAGGGTGAAAGAGAGCAAAACGAGACGAAGGAGTGTAAAACAGAGCGAAACGAGACGAAGGAGGATGAAACAGAGCGAAACGAGATGAAGGATGGTCAAAGAGGGCGATACGTGATGAAGGAGGGTGAAAGAGGGCGAAACGAGACGAAGGAGTGTGAAAGAGAGCGAAACGAGACGAACGAGGGTGAAAGAGAGCGAAAGGAGACGAAGGAGGGTGAAAGAGAGCGAAAGGAGTCGAAGGAGGGTGAAAGAGAGTGGAGCGAGACGAAGGAGGGTGAAAGAGACCGAAACGAGATGAAGGAGGGTGAAAGAGAGCGAAACGAGACGAAGGAGGGTCAAAGAGAACGAAACGAGACGAAGGAGGGTGAAAGAGAGCGAAACCAGACGATGGAGGGTGAAAAAGTGCGAAACGAGAGGAAGGAGGGTGAAAGAGAGCGAAACGAGACGAAGGGGGGTGAAAGAGAGTGAAACGAGACGAAGGAGGGTGAAAGAGGGCGAAACGAGACGAAGGCGGGTGGAACAGAGCGAAACAAGTTGAAGGAGGGTGAAAGAGAGCGAAACGAGATGAAGGAGGGTGAAAGAGAGCAAAACGAGACGAAGGAGTGTAAAACAGAGCGAAACGAGACGAAGGAGGATGAAACAGAGCGAAACGAGATGAAGGATGGTCAAAGAGGGCGATACGTGATGAAGGAGGGTGAAAGAGAGCGAAAGGAGACGAAGGAGGGTGAAAGAGTGCGAAATGAGACGAAGGAGGGTGATAGAGAGCGAAAGGAGTCGAAGGAGGGTGAAAGAGAGTGGAGCGAGACGAAGGAGGGTCAAAGAGAGCGAAACGAGATGAAGGAAGGTCAAAGAGGGCGAAACGAGATGAAGGAGGGTGAAACAGGGCGAAGCGAGACGAAGGAGCATGAAAGAGAGCGAAACGAGATGAAGGAGGGTAAAAGAGAGCGAAACAAGACGAAAGAGTGTAAAAGAGAGCGAAACAAGACGGGGGAGGTGGAAAGAGAGCGAAACAAGATGAAGGAGGGTGAAAGAGAGCGAAACGAGAGGAAGGAGGGTGAAAGAGAGCGAAATGAGACGAAGGAGGGTGAAAGAGAGCAACATGAGTCGAAGGAGTGTGAAACAGAGCGAAACGAGACGATGGAGGGTGAAAGAGAGCGAAACGAGAGGATGGAATGTGAAAGAGAGCGAAACGAGACGAAGGAGGGTGAACGAGAGCGAAACGAGAGGAAGGAAGGTGAAAGAGAGCGAAACGAGACGAAGGAGTGTGAAAGCGAGCGAAACGAGACGAAGGAGGGTGAAAGATAGCGAAACGAGAAGAAGGAGGGTGAAATAGAGCGAAAGGAGTCGAAGGAGGGTGAAAGCGAGCAGAGCAAGACGAAGCAGGGTGAAAGAGAGCGAAAGGAGTCGAAGGAGGGTGAAAGAGAGTGAAATGAGATGAAGGAGGGTGAAAGAGGGCGAAACGAGACGAAGGCGGGTGGAAAAGAGCGAAACAAGACGAAGTCGGGTGGAACAGAGCGAAACAAGACGAAGGAGGGTGATAGAGAGCGAAACGAGATGAAGGAGAGTGAAAGAGAGCAAAACGAGACGAAGGAGTGTAAAACAGAGCGAAACGAGACGAAGGAGGATGAAACAGAGCGAAACGAGATGAAGGATGGTCAAAGAGGGCGATACGAGATGAAGGAGGGTGAAAGAGAGCGAAACGAGTCGAAGGAGGGTGAAAGAGAGCGGAACGAGACGAAGGAGGATGAAAGAGACCGAAACGAGGAGAAGGAGGGTGAAAGAGAGCGAAACAAGATGAAGGTGGGTGAAAGAGAGCGAAACAAGACAAAGGAGTGTGAAAGAGACCGAAACGAGATGAAGGAGGGTGAAAGAGAGCGAAACGAGGCGAAGGTGGGTGAAAGAGAGCGAAACGAGAAGAAGGAGGGTGAAAGAGAGCGAAATGAGATGAAGGAGGGTGAAAGAGAGCGAAATGAGATGAAGGAGGGTGGACGAGAGCGAAACGAGATGAAGGAGGGTGAAAGAGAGTGAAACGAGATGAAGGTAGGTGAAAGAGAGCGAAACGAGACCAAAGAGGGTGAAAGAGAGAGAAACGAGACGAAGGAAGGTGAAAGAGAGCGAAACGAGACAAAGGAGGGTGAAAGGGAGCGAAACGAGACGAAGGAGGGTGGAAGAGAGCGAAACGAGAGGAAGGAGGGTGAAAGAAAGCGAAACGAGACGAAGGAGGGTGAAAGAGAGCAACATGAGACGAAGGAGTGTGCAACAGAGAGAAACGAGACGAAGGAGGGTGAAAGAGAGCGAAACGAGAAGAAGGAGGGTGAAAGAGAGCGAAACGAGACAAAGGAGGGTGAAAGGGAGCGAAACGAGACGAAGGAGGGTGAAAGAGAGCGAAACGAGACGAAGGAGAGTGAAAGAGAGCGAAACAAGAGTAAGGAGGGTAAAGGAGAGCGAGACGAGACGTAAGAGTGTAAAAGAGAGGAAAACAAGAGCGGGGAGGGTGAAAGAGAGCGAAACAAGACGAAGGAGGGTGAAAGAGAGCGAAACGAGACGATGGAGGGTGAAAGAGAGCGAAACGAGAGGATGGAATGTGAAAGAGAGCGAAACGAGACGAAGGAGGGTGAAAGAGAGCGAAACGAGAGGAAGGAAGGTGAAAGAGAGCGAAACGAGATGAAGGAGTGTGAAAGAGAGCGAAACGAGACGAAGGAGGGTGAAAGATAGCGAAACGAGACGAAGGAGGGCGAAAGAGAGCGAAAGGAGTCGAAGGAGGGTGAAAGCGAGCGGAGCGAGACGAAGGAGGGTGAAAGAGAGCGAAAGGAGTCGAATGAGGGTGAAAGAGAGCGGAGCGAGACGAAGGAGGGTGAAAGAGAACGAAACGAGACGAAGGAGGGTGAAAGAGAGTGAAATGAGTCGAAGGAGGGTGAAAGATAGCGAAACGAGACGAAGGAGGGCGAAAGAGAGCGAAAGGAGTCGAAGGAGGGTGAAAGCGAGCGGAGCGAGACGAAGGAGGGTGAAAGAGAGCGAAAGGAGTCGAAGGAGGGTGAAAGAGAGCGGAGCGAGACGAAGGAGGGTGAAAGAGAACGAAACGAGACGAAGGAGGGTGAAAGAGAGTGAAATGAGACGAAGGAGGGTGAAAGAGGGCGAAACGAGACGAAGGAGTGTAAAACAGAGCGAAACGAGACGAAGGAGGATGAAACAGAGCTAAACGAGATGAAGGAGGGTCAAAGAGAGCGAAACGAGATGAAGGATGGTCAAAGAGGGCGATACGAGATGAAGGAGTGTGAAAGAGAGCGAAACGAGACGAAGGAGTGTGAAAGAGAGCGAAAGGAGTCGAAGGAGGGTGAAAGAGAGCGGAACGAGACGAAGGAGGATGAAAGAGACCGAAACGAGGAGAAGGAGGGTGAAAGAGAGCGAAACAAGATGAAGGAGGGTGAAAGAGAGCAAAACGAGACGAAGGAGTGTGAAAGAGAGCGAAATGAGATGAAGGAGGGTGGAAGAGAGCGAAACGAGATGAAGGAGGGTGAAAGAGAGTGAAACGAGATGAAGGAGGGTGAAAGAGAGTGAAACGAGATGAAGGTGGGTGAAAGAGAGCGAAATGAGATGAAGGAGGGTGGAAGAGAGCGAAACGAGATGAAGGAGGGTGAAAGAGAGTGAAACGAGATGAAGGTAGGTGAAAGAGAGCGAAACGAGACCAAAGAGGGTGAAAGAGAGAGAAACGAGACGAAGGAAGGTGAAAGAGAGCGAAACGAGACAAAGGAGGGTGAAAGGGAGCGAAACGAGACGAAGGAGGGTGGAAGAGAGCGAAACGAGAGGAAGGAGGGTGAAAGAGAGCGAAACGAGACGAAGGAGGGTGAAAGAGAGCAACATGAGATGAAGGAGTGTGAAACAGAGAGAAACGAGACAAAGGAGGGTGAAAGAGAGCGAAACGAGAAGAAGGAGGGTGAAAGAGAGCGAAACGAGACAAAGGAGGGTGAAAGGGAGCGAAACGAGACGAAGGAGGGTGAAAGAGAGCGAAACGAGACGAAGGAGGGTGAAAGAGAGCGAAACAAGACGAAGGAGGGTGAAAGAGGGCGAAACGAGATGGTGGCGGGTGCAACAGAGCGAAACAAGATGAAGGAGGGTGAAAGAGAGGGAAACGAGACGAAGGAGGGTGAAAGAGAGCAAAACGAGATGAAGGAGTGTGAAACAGAGCGAAACGAGACGAAGGAGGATGAAAGGGAGCGAAACGAGACGAAGGAGGGTAAAAGAGAGCGAAACGAGATGAAGGAGGGTGGAAGAGAGCGAAACGAGACGAAGAAAGGTGAAAGAGAGCGAAACGAGACGAAGGAGGGTGAAAGAGACCGAAACGAGACGAAGGAGGGTGAAAGAGAGCAAAATGAGATGAAGGAGGGTGAAAGAGTGCGGAACGAGACAAAGGACGGTGAAAGTGAGCGAATCGAGAAGAAGGAGGGTGAAAGAGAGCGAAACGAGATGAAGGAGGGTGAAAGAGAGCGAAATGAGATGAAGGAGGGTGAAAGAGAGCGAAATGAGATGAAGGAGGGTGGACGAGAGCGAAACGAGATGAAGGAGGGTGAAAGAGAGTGAAACGAGATGAAGGTAGGTGAAAGAGAGCGAAACGAGACCAAAGAGGGTGAAAGAGAGAGAAACGAGACGAAGGAAGGTGAAAGAGAGCGAAACGAGACAAAGGAGGGTGAAAGGGAGCGAAACGAGACGAAGGAGGGTGGAAGAGAGCGAAACGAGAGGAAGGAGGGTGAAAGAGAGCGAAACGAGACGAAGGAGGGTGAAAGAGAGCAACATGAGACGAAGGAGTGTGAAACAGAGAGAAACGAGACGAAGGAGGGTGAAAGAGAGCGAAACGAGAAGAAGGAGGGTGAAAGAGAGCGAAACGAGACAAAGGAGGGTGAAAGGGAGCAAAACGAGACGAAGGAGGGTGAAAGAGAGCGAAACGAGACGAAGGAGAGTGAAAGAGAGCGAAACAAGAGTAAGGAGGGTAAAGGAGAGCGAGACGAGACGTAAGAGTGTAAAAGAGAGGAAAACAAGAGCGGGGAGGGTGAAAGAGAGCGAAACAAGACGAAGGAGGGTGAAAGAGAGCGAAACGAGACGATGGAGGGTGAAAGAGAGCGAAACGAGAGGATGGAATGTGAAAGAGAGCGAAACGAGACGAAGGAGGGTGAAAGAGAGCGAAACGAGAGGAAGGAAGGTGAAAGAGAGCGAAACGAGACGAAGGAGTGTGAAAGAGAGCGAAACGAGACGAAGGAGGGTGAAAGATAGCGAAACGAGACGAAGTAGGGCGAAAGAGAGCGAAAGGAGTCGAAGGAGGGTGAAAGCGAGCGGAGCGAGACGAAGGAGGGTGAAAGAGAGCGAAAGGAGTCGAAGGAGGGTGAAAGAGAGCGGAGCGAGACGAAGGAGGGTGAAAGAGAACGAAACGAGACGAAGGAGGGTGAAAGAGAGTGAAATGAGACGAAGGAGGGTGAAAGATAGCGAAACGAGACGAAGGAGGGTGAAAGAGAGCGAAAGGAGTCGAAGGAGGGTGAAAGAGAGCGGAGCAAGACGAAGGAGGGTGAAAGAGAACGAAACGAGACGAAGGAGGGTGAAAGAGAGTGAAATGAGATGAAGGAGGGTGGAAGAGAGCGAAACGAGACGAACAAAGGTGAAAGAGAGCGAAACGAGACGAAGGAGGGTGAAAGAGACCGAAACGAGACGAAGGAGGGTGAAAGAGAGCGAAATGAGATGAAGGAGGGTGAAAGAGTGCGGAACGAGACAAAGGACGGTGAAAGTGAGCGAATCGAGACGAAGGAGGGTGAAAGAGAGCGAAACGAGATGAAGGAGGGTGAAAGAGAGCGAAATGAGATGAAGGAGGGTGAAAGAGAGCGAAATGAGATGAAGGAGGGTGGACGAGAGCGAAACGAGATGAAGGAGGGTGAAAGAGAGTGAAACGAGATGAAGGTAGGTGAAAGAGAGCGAAACGAGACCAAAGAGGGTGAAAGAGAGAGAAACGTGACGAAGGAAGGTGAAAGAGAGCGAAACGAGACAAAGGAGGGTGAAAGGGAGCGAAACGAGACGAAGGAGGGTGGAAGAGAGCGAAACGAGAGGAAGGAGGGTGAAAGAGAGCGAAACGAGACGAAGGAGGGTGAAAGAGAGCAACATGAGACGAAGGAGTGTGAAACAGAGAGAAACGAGACGAAGGAGGGTGAAAGAGAGCGAAACGAGAAGAAGGAGGGTGAAAGAGAGCGAAACGAGACAAAGGAGGGTGAAAGGGAGCGAAACGAGACGAAGGAGGGTGAAAGAGAGCGAAACGAGACGAAGGAGAGTGAAAGAGAGCGAAACAAGAGTAAGGAGGGTAAAGGAGAGCGAGACGAGACGTAAGAGTGTAAAAGAGAGGAAAACAAGAGCGGGGAGGGTGAAAGAGAGCGAAACAAGACGAAGGAGGGTGAAAGAGAGCGAAACGAGACGATGGAGGGTGAAAGAGAGCGAAACGAGAGGATGGAATGTGAAAGAGAGCGAAACGACACGAAGGAGGGTGAAAGAGAGCGAAACGAGATGAAGGAGGGTGAAAGAGAGCGAAACGAGGCGAAGGAGGGTTAAAGAGAGGGAAACGAGCAGAAGGAGGGTGAAAGAGAGCGAAATGAGACGAAGGAGGGCGAGAGAGAGCGAAATGAGATGAAGGAGGGTGGAAGAGAGCGAAACGAGATGAAGGAGGGTGAAAGAGAGCGAAATGAGACAAAGGAGGGTGAAAGGGAGCGAAACGAGACGAAGGAGGGTGGAAGAGAGCGAAACGAGAGGAAGGAGGGTGAAAGAGAGCGAAACGAGACGAAGGAGGGTGAAAGAGAGCAACATGAGACGAAGGAGTGTGAAACAGAGAGAAACGAGACGAAGGAGGGTGAAAGAGAGCGAAACGAGAAGAAGGAGGGTGAAAGAGAGCGAAACGAGACAAAGGAGGGTGAAAGGGAGCGAAACGAGACGAAGGAGGGTGAAAGAGAGCGAAACGAGACGAAGGAGAGTGAAAGAGAGCGAAACAAGAGTAAGGAGGGTAAAGGAGAGCGAGACGAGACGTAAGAGTGTAAAAGAGAGGAAAACAAGAGCGGGGAGGGTGAAAGAGAGCGAAACAAGACGAAGGAGGGTGAAAGAGAGCGAAACGAGACGATGGAGGGTGAAAGAGAGCGAAACGAGAGGATGGAATGTGAAAGAGAGCGAAACGAGACGAAGGAGGGTGAAAGAGAGCGAAACGAGAGGAAGGAAGGTGAAAGAGAGCGAAACGAGACGAAGGAGTGTGAAAGAGAGCGAAACGAGACGAAGGAGGGTGAAAGAGAGCGAAACAAGACGAAGGAGGGTGAAAGAGGGCGAAACGAGATGGTGGCGGGTGCAACAGAGCGAAACAAGATGAAGGAGGGTGAAAGAGAAGGCAACGAGACGAAGGAGGGTGAAAGAGAGCAAAACGAGATGAAGGAGTGTGAAACAGAGCGAAACGAGACGAAGGGGGATGAAAGGGAGCGAAACGAGACGAAGGAGGGTAAAAGAGAGCGAAACGAGATGAAGGAGGGTGGAAGAGAGCGAAACGAGACGAAGAAAGGTGAAAGAGAGCGAAACGAGACGAAGGAGGGTGAAAGAGACCGAAACGAGACGAAGGAGGGTGAAAGAGAGCGAAATGAGATGAAGGAGGGTGAAAGAGTGCGGAACGAGACAAAGGACGGTGAAAGTGAGCGAATCGAGAAGAAGGAGGGTGAAAGAGAACGAAACGAGACGAAGGAGGGTGAAAGAGAGTGAAATGAGACGAAGGAGGGTGAAAGATAGCGAAACGAGACGAAGGAGGGCGAAAGAGAGCGAAAGGAGTCGAAGGAGGGTGAAAGCGAGCGGAGCAAGACGAAGGAGGGTGAAAGAGAGCGAAAGGAGTCGAAGGAGGGTGAAAGAGAGCGGAGCGAGACGAAGGAGGGTGAAAGAGAACGAAACGAGACGAAGGAGGGTGAAAGAGAGTGAAATGAGACGAAGGAGGGTGAAAGAGGGCGAAACGAGACGAAGGAGTGTAAAACAGAGCGAAACGAGACGAAGGAGGATGAAACAGAGCTAAACGAGATGAAGGAGGGTCAAAGAGAGCGAAACGAGATGAAGGATGGTCAAAGAGGGCGATACGAGATGAAGGAGTGTGAAAGAGAGCGAAACGAGACGAAGGAGTGTGAAAGAGAGCGAAAGGAGTCGAAGGAGGGTGAAAGAGAGCGGAACGAGACGAAGGAGGATGAAAGAGACCGAAACGAGGAGAAGGAGGGTGAAAGAGAGCGAAACAAGATGAAGGAGGGTGAAAGAGAGCAAAACGAGACGAAGGAGTGTAAAACAGAGCGAAACGAGACGAAGGAGGATGAAACAGAGCTAAACGAGATGAAGGAGGGTCAAAGAGAGCGAAACGAGATGAAGGATGGTCAAAGAGGGCGATACGAGATGAAGGAGTGTGAAAGAGAGCGAAACGAGACGAAGGAGTGTGAAAGAGAGCGAAAGGAGTCGAAGGAGGGTGAAAGAGAGCGGAACGAGACGAAGGAGGATGAAAGAGACCGAAACGAGAAGAAGGAGGGGGAAAGAGAGCGAAATGAGACGAAGGAGGGTGAAAGAGAGCGAAATGAGATGAAGGAGGGTGGAAGAGAGCGAAACGAGATGAAGGAGGGTGAAAGAGAGTGAAACGAGATGAAGGTAGGTGAAAGAGAGCGAAACGAGACCAAAGAGGGTGAAAGAGAGAGAAACGAGACGAAGGAAGGTGAAAGAGAGCGAAACGAGACAAAGGAGGGTGAAAGGGAGCGAAACGAGACGAAGGAGGGTGGAAGAGAGCGAAACGAGAGGAAGGAGGGTGAAAGAGAGCGAAACGAGACGAAGGAGGGTGAAAGAGAGCAACATGAGACGAAGGAGTGTGAAACAGAGAGAAACGAGACAAAGGAGGGTGAAAGAGAGCGAAACGAGAAGAAGGAGGGTGAAAGAGAGCGAAAAGAGACAAAGGAGGGTGAAAGGGAGCGAAACGAGACGAAGGAGGGTGAAAGAGAGCGAAACGAGACGAAGGAGGGTGAAAGAGAGCGAAACAAGACGAAGGAGGGTGAAAGAGGGCGAAACGAGATGGTGGCGGGTGCAACAGAGCGAAACAAGATGAAGGAGGGTGAAAGAGAAGGCAACGAGACGAAGGAGGGTGAAAGAGAGCAAAACGAGATGAAGGAGTGTGAAACAGAGCGAAACGAGACGAAGGGGGATGAAAGGGAGCGAAACGAGACGAAGGAGGGTAAAAGAGAGCGAAACGAGATGAAGGAGGGTGGAAGAGAGCGAAACGAGACGAAGAAAGGTGAAAGAGAGCGAAACGAGACGAAGGAGGGTGAAAGAGACCGAAACGAGACGAAGGAGGGTGAAAGAGAGCGAAATGAGATGAAGGAGGGTGAAAGAGTGCGGAACGAGACAAAGGACGGTGAAAGTGAGCGAATCGAGAAGAAGGAGGGTGAAAGAGAGCGAAACGAGATGAAGGAGGGTGAAAGAGAGCGAAAAGAGATGAAGGAGGGTCAAAGAGAGCGAAACGAGACGAAGGAGGGTGAAAGAGAGCGAAACGAGACGAAGGAGGGTGAAAGAGAGCGAAACAAGACGATGGAGGGTGAAAGAGAGCGAAAAAAGAGGAAGAAAGGTGAAAGAGAGCGAAACGAGACGAAGGAGGGTGAAAGAGAGCGAAAGGAGACGAAGGAGGGTGAAAGAGTGCGAAATGAGACGAAGGAGGGTGAAAGAGAGCGAAAGGAGTCGAAGGAGGGTGAAAGAGAGTGGAGCGAGACGAAGGAGGGTGAAAGAGACCGAAATGAGATGAAGGAGGGTGAAAGAGAGCAAAACGAGACGAAAGAGGTTGAAAGAGAGCGAAACGAAAAGAAGGAGGATGAAAGAGAGCGAAACGAGACGAAGGAGGGTGAAAGAGCGAAACGATATGAAGGAGGGTCAAAGAGAGCGAAACGAGACGAAGGAGGGTGAAAGAGAGCGAAACCAGACGATGGAGGGTGAAAAAGAGCGAAACGAGAGGAAGGAGGGTGAAAGAGAGCGAAATGAGATGAAGGAGGGTGGAAGAGAGCGAAACGAGATGAAGGAGGGTGAAAGAGAGTGAAACGAGATGAAGGTAGGTGAAAGAGAGCGAAACGAGACCAAAGAGGGTGAAAGAGAGAGAAACGAGACGATGGAAGGTGAAAGAGAGCGAAACGAGACAAAGGAGGGTGAAAGGGAGCGAAACGAGACGAAGGAGGGTGGAAGAGAGCGAAACGAGAGGAAGGAGGGTGAAAGAGAGCGAAACGAGACGAAGGAGGGTGAAAGGGAGCGAAACGAGACGAAGGAGGGTGAAAGAGAGCGAAACGAGATGAAGGAGGGTGAAAGAGAGCGAAACAAGACGAAGGAGGGTGAAAGAGGGCGAAACGAGATGATGGCGGGTGCAACAGAGCGAAACAAGATGAAGGAGGGTGAAAGAGAGCGAAACGAGACGAAGGAGGGTGAAAGAGAGCAAAACGAGATGAAGGAGTGTGAAACAGAGCGAAACGAGACGAAGGAGGATGAAAGTGAGCGAAACGAGACGAAGGAGGGTAAAAGAGAGCGAAACGAGATGAAGGAGGGTGGAAGAGAGCGAAACAAGACGAAGAAGGGTGAAAGAGAGCGAAACGAGACGAAGGAGGGTGAAAGAGACCGAAACGAGACGAAGGAGGGTGAAAGAGAGCGAAATGAGATGAAGGAGGGTGAAAGAGTGCGGAACGAGACAAAGGACGGTGAAAGTGAGCGAATCGAGAAGAAGGAGGGTGAAAGAGAGCGAAACGAGATGAAGGAGGGTGAAAGAGAGCGAAAAGAGATGAAGGAGGGTCAAAGAGAGCGAAACGAGACGAAGGAGGGTGAAAGAGAGCGAAACGAGACGAAGGAGGGTGAAAGAGAGTGAAACAAGACGATGGAGGGTGAAAGAGAGCGAAAAAAGAGGAAGGAGGGTGAAAGAGAGCGAAACGAGACAAAGGAGGGTGAAAGAGAGCGAAACGAGACGAAGGAGGGTGAAAGAGAGCGAAACGAGATGAAGGAGGGTGAAAGAGAGCGAAACGAGACGAAGAAAGGTGAAGGAGAGCGAAACGAGACGAAGGAGGGTGAAAGAGAGCGAAATGAGACGAAGGAGGGTAAAAGAGTGCGAAATGAGACGAAGGAGGGTGAAAGAGAGCGAAATGAGTCGAAGGAGGGTGAAAGAGAGTGGAGCGAGACGAAGGAGGGTGAAAGAGACCGAAACGAGATGAAGGAGGGTGAAAGAGAGCGAAACGAGACGAAGGAGGTTGAAAGAGAGCGAAACGAAAAGAACGAGGGTGAAAGAGAGCGAAACGAGACGAAGGAGGGTGAAAGAGCGAAACGATATGAAGGAGGGTCAAAGAGAGCGAAACGAGACGAAGGAGGGTGAAAGAGAGCAAAACCAGACGATGGAGGGTGAAAAAGAGCGAAACGAGAGGAAGGAGGGTGAAAGAGAGCGAAACGAGACGAAGGGGGGTGAAAGAGAGTGAAACGAGACGAAGGAGGGTGAAAGAGGGCGAAACAATACGAAGGCGGGTGGAACAGAGCGAAACAAGGTGAAGGAGGGTGAAAGAGAGCGAAACGAGACAAAGGAAGGTGAAAGAGAGCAAAACTAGACGAAGGAGTGTAGAACAGAGCGAAACGAGACGAAGGAGGGTCAAAGAGAGCGAAGCGAGACGAAGGAGCATGAAAGAAAGCAAAACGAGATGAAGGAGGGTAAAAGAGAGCGAAACAAGACGAAAGAGTGTAAAAGAGAGCGAAACAAGACGGGGAGGTGGAAAGAGAGCGAAACAAGACGAAGGAGATGAAAGAGAGTGAAACGAGATGAATGAGGGTGAAAGAGAGCGAAACGAGAGGAAGGAGGGTGAAGGAGAGCGAAACGAGATGAAGGACGGTGAAAGAGAGCAACATGAGACGAAGGATTGTGAAACAGAGCGAAACGAGACGATGGAGGGTGAAAGAGAGCGTAACGAGAGGATGGAATGTGAAAGAGAGCGAAACGAGACGAAGGAGGGTGAACGAGAGCGTCACGAGAGGAAGGAAGGTGAAAGAGAGCGAAACGAGACGAAGGAGTGTGAAAGAGAGCGAAACGAGATGAAGGAGGGTGAAAGATAGCGAAACGAGACGAAGGAGGGTGAAAGAGAGCGAAAGGAGTCAAAGGAGGGTGAAAGCGAGCAGAGCGAGACGAAGGAGGGTGAAAGAGAACGAAACGAGACGAAGGAGGGTGAAAGAGAGTGAAATGAGACGAAGGAGGGTGAAAGAGGGCGAAACGAGACGAAGGCGGGTGGAACAGAGCGAAACAAGACGAAGGAGGGTGAAAGAGAGCGAAACGAGATGAAGGAGGGTGAAAGAGAGCAAAACGAGACGAAGGAGTGTAAAACAGAGCGAAACGAGACGAAGGAGGATGAAACAGAGCGAAACGAGATGAAGGATGGTCAAAGAGGGCGATACGTGATGAAGGAGGGTGAAAGAGAGCGAAACGAGACGAAGGAGTGTGAAAGAGAGCGAAACGAGACAAAGGAGGGTGAAAGAGAGCGAAAGGAGACGAAGGAGGGTGAAAGAGAGCGAAAGGAGTCGAAGGAGGGTGAAAGAGAGTGGAGCGAGACGAAGGAGGGTGAAAGAGACCGAAACGAGATGAAGGAGGGTGAAAGAGAGCGAAACGAGACGAAGGAGGGTCAAAGAGAACGAAACGAGACGAAGGAGGGTGAAAGAGAGCGAAACCAGACGATGGAGGGTGAAAAAGTGCGAAACGAGAGGAAGGAGGGTGAAAGAGAGCGAAACGAGACGAAGGGGGGTGAAAGAGAGTGAAACGAGACGAAGGAGGGTGAAAGAGGGCGAAGCGAGACGAAGGCGTGTGGAACAGATCGAAACAAGACGAAGGAGGGTGAAAGAGAGCGAAACGAGATGAAGGAGGGTGAAAGAGAGCAAAACGAGACGAAGGAGTGTAAAACAGAGCGAAAGGAGACGAAGGAGGATGAAACAGAGCGAAACGAGATGAAGGATGGTCAAAGAGGGCGATACGTGATGAAGGAGGGTGAAAGAGAGCGAAAGGAGACGAAGGAGGGTGAAAGAGCGAAACGATATGAAGGAGGGTCAAAGAGAGCGAAACGAGACGAAGGAGGGTGAAAGAGAGCGAAACCAGACGATGGAGGGTGAAAAAGAGCGAAACGAGAGGAAGGAGGGTGAAAGAGAGCGAAACGAGACAAAGGGGGGTGAAAGAGAGTGAAACGAGACGAAGGAGGGTGAAAGAGGGCGAAACAAGACGAAGGCGGGTGAAACAGAGCGAAACAAGGTGAAGGAGGGTGAAAGAGAGCGAAACGAGACAAAGGAAGGTGAAAGAGAGCAAAACTAGACGAAGGAGTGTAGATCAGAGCGAAACGAGACGAAGGAGGGTCAAAGAGAGCGAAACGAGATGAAGGAAGGTCAAAGAGGGCGAAACGAGATGGAGGAGGGTGAAACAGGGCGAAGCGAGACGAAGGAGCATGAAAGAAAGCGAAACGAGATGAAGGAGTGTAAAAGAGAGCGAAACAAGACGAAAGAGTGTAAAAGAGAGCGAAACAAGACGGGGGAGGTGGAAAGAGAGCGAAACAAGACGAAGGAGATGAAAGAGAGCGAAACGAGACGATGGAGGGTGAAAGAGAGCGAAACGAGAGGATGGAATGTGAAAGAGAGCGAAACGAGACGAAGGAGGGTGAAAGAGAGCGAAACGAGACGAAGGAAGGTGAAAGAGAGCGAAACGAGACGAAGGAGTGTGAAAGAGAGCGAAACGAGACGAAGGAGGGTGAAAGAGAGCGAAACAAGACGAAGGAGGGTGAAAGAGGGCGAAACGAGATGGTGGCGGGTGCAACAGAGCGAAACAAGATGAAGGAGGGTGAAAGAGAAGGCAACGAGACGAAGGAGGGTGAAAGAGAGCAAAACGAGATGAAGGAGTGTGAAACAGAGCGAAACGAGACGAAGGGGGATGAAAGGGAGCGAAACGAGACGAAGGAGGGTAAAAGAGAGCGAAACGAGATGAAGGAGGGTGGAAGAGAGCGAAACGAGTCGAAGAAAGGTGAAAGAGAGCGAAACGAGACGAAGGAGGGTGAAAGAGACCGAAACGAGACGAAGGAGGGTGAAAGAGAGCGAAATGAGATGAAGGAGGGTGAAAGAGTGCGGAACGAGACAAAGGACGGTGAAAGTGAGCGAATCGAGAAGAAGGAGGGTGAAAGAGAACGAAACGAGACGAAGGAGGGTGAAAGAGAGTGAAATGAGACGAAGGAGGGTGAAAGATAGCGAAACGAGACGAAGGAGGGCGAAAGAGAGCGAAAGGAGTCGAAGGAGGGTGAAAGCGAGCGGAGCAAGACGAAGGAGGGTGAAAGAGAGCGAAAGGAGTCGAAGGAGGGTGAAAGAGAGCGGAGCGAGACGAAGGAGGGTGAAAGAGAACGAAACGAGACGAAGGAGGGTGAAAGAGAGTGAAATGAGACGAAGGAGGGTGAAAGAGGGCGAAACGAGACGAAGGAGTGTAAAACAGAGCGAAACGAGACGAAGGAGGATGAAACAGAGCTAAACGAGATGAAGGAGGGTCAAAGAGAGCGAAACGAGATGAAGGATGGTCAAAGAGGGCGATACGAGATGAAGGAGTGTGAAAGAGAGCGAAACGAGACGAAGGAGTGTGAAAGAGAGCGAAAGGAGTCGAAGGAGGGTGAAAGAGAGCGGAACGAGACGAAGGAGGATGAAAGAGACCGAAACGAGGAGAAGGAGGGTGAAAGAGAGCGAAACAAGATGAAGGAGGGTGAAAGAGAGCAAAACGAGACGAAGGAGTGTAAAACAGAGCGAAACGAGACGAAGGAGGATGAAACAGAGCTAAACGAGATGAAGGAGGGTCAAAGAGAGCGAAACGAGATGAAGGATGGTCAAAGAGGGCGATACGAGATGAAGGAGTGTGAAAGAGAGCGAAACGAGACGAAGGAGTGTGAAAGAGAGCGAAAGGAGTCGAAGGAGGGTGAAAGAGAGCGGAACGAGACGAAGGAGGATGAAAGAGACCGAAACGAGAAGAAGGAGGGGGAAAGAGAGCGAAATGAGACGAAGGAGGGTGAAAGAGAGCGAAATGAGATGAAGGAGGGTGGAAGAGAGCGAAACGAGATGAAGGAGGGTGAAAGAGAGTGAAACGAGATGAAGGTAGGTGAAAGAGAGCGAAACGAGACCAAAGAGGGTGAAAGAGAGAGAAACGAGACGAAGGAAGGTGAAAGAGAGCGAAACGAGACAAAGGAGGGTGAAAGGGAGCGAAACGAGACGAAGGAGGGTGGAAGAGAGCGAAACGAGAGGAAGGAGGGTGAAAGAGAGCGAAACGAGACGAAGGAGGGTGAAAGAGAGCAACATGAGACGAAGGAGTGTGAAACAGAGAGAAACGAGACAAAGGAGGGTGAAAGAGAGCGAAACGAGAAGAAGGAGGGTGAAAGAGAGCGAAAAGAGACAAAGGAGGGTGAAAGGGAGCGAAACGAGACGAAGGAGGGTGAAAGAGAGCGAAACGAGACGAAGGAGGGTGAAAGAGAGCGAAACAAGACGAAGGAGGGTGAAAGAGGGCGAAACGAGATGGTGGCGGGTGCAACAGAGCGAAACAAGATGAAGGAGGGTGAAAGAGAAGGCAACGAGACGAAGGAGGGTGAAAGAGAGCAAAACGAGATGAAGGAGTGTGAAACAGAGCGAAACGAGACGAAGGGGGATGAAAGGGAGCGAAACGAGACGAAGGAGGGTAAAAGAGAGCGAAACGAGATGAAGGAGGGTGGAAGAGAGCGAAACGAGACGAAGAAAGGTGAAAGAGAGCGAAACGAGACGAAGGAGGGTGAAAGAGACCGAAACGAGACGAAGGAGGGTGAAAGAGAGCGAAATGAGATGAAGGAGGGTGAAAGAGTGCGGAACGAGACAAAGGATGGTGAAAGTGAGCGAATCGAGAAGAAGGAGGGTGAAAGAGAGCGAAACGAGATGAAGGAGGGTGAAAGAGAGCGAAAAGAGATGAAGGAGGGTCAAAGAGAGCGAAACGAGACGAAGGAGGGTGAAAGAGAGCGAAACGAGACGAAGGAGGGTGAAAGAGAGCGAAACAAGACGATGGAGGGTGAAAGAGAGCGAAAAAAGAGGAAGAAAGGTGAAAGAGAGCGAAACGAGACGAAGGAGGGTGAAAGAGAGCGAAAGGAGACGAAGGAGGGTGAAAGAGTGCGAAATGAGACGAAGGAGGGTGAAAGAGAGCGAAAGGAGTCGAAGGAGGGTGAAAGAGAGTGGAGCGAGACGAAGGAGGGTGAAAGAGACCGAAATGAGATGAAGGAGGGTGAAAGAGAGCAAAACGAGACGAAAGAGGTTGAAAGAGAGCGAAACGAAAAGAAGGAGGATGAAAGAGAGCGAAACGAGACGAAGGAGGGTGAAAGAGCGAAACGATATGAAGGAGGGTCAAAGAGAGCGAAACGAGACGAAGGAGGGTGAAAGAGAGCGAAACCAGACGATGGAGGGTGAAAAAGAGCGAAACGAGAGGAAGGAGGGTGAAAGAGAGCGAAATGAGATGAAGGAGGGTGGAAGAGAGCGAAACGAGATGAAGGAGGGTGAAAGAGAGTGAAACGAGATGAAGGTAGGTGAAAGAGAGCGAAACGAGACCAAAGAGGGTGAAAGAGAGAGAAACGAGACGATGGAAGGTGAAAGAGAGCGAAACGAGACAAAGGAGGGTGAAAGGGAGCGAAACGAGACGAAGGAGGGTGGAAGAGAGCGAAACGAGAGGAAGGAGGGTGAAAGAGAGCGAAACGAGACGAAGGAGGGTGAAAGGGAGCGAAACGAGACGAAGGAGGGTGAAAGAGAGCGAAACGAGATGAAGGAGGGTGAAAGAGAGCGAAACAAGACGAAGGAGGGTGAAAGAGGGCGAAACGAGATGATGGCGGGTGCAACAGAGCGAAACAAGATGAAGGAGGGTGAAAGAGAGCGAAACGAGACGAAGGAGGGTGAAAGAGAGCAAAACGAGATGAAGGAGTGTGAAACAGAGCGAAACGAGACGAAGGAGGATGAAAGTGAGCGAAACGAGACGAAGGAGGGTAAAAGAGAGCGAAACGAGATGAAGGAGGGTGGAAGAGAGCGAAACAAGACGAAGAAGGGTGAAAGAGAGCGAAACGAGACGAAGGAGGGTGAAAGAGACCGAAACGAGACGAAGGAGGGTGAAAGAGAGCGAAATGAGATGAAGGAGGGTGAAAGAGTGCGGAACGAGACAAAGGACGGTGAAAGTGAGCGAATCGAGAAGAAGGAGGGTGAAAGAGAGCGAAACGAGATGAAGGAGGGTGAAAGAGAGCGAAAAGAGATGAAGGAGGGTCAAAGAGAGCGAAACGAGACGAAGGAGGGTGAAAGAGAGCGAAACGAGACGAAGGAGGGTGAAAGAGAGTGAAACAAGACGATGGAGGGTGAAAGAGAGCGAAAAAAGAGGAAGGAGGGTGAAAGAGAGCGAAACGAGACAAAGGAGGGTGAAAGAGAGCGAAACGAGACGAAGGAGGGTGAAAGAGAGCGAAACGAGATGAAGGAGGGTGAAAGAGAGCGAAACGAGACGAAGAAAGGTGAAGGAGAGCGAAACGAGACGAAGGAGGGTGAAAGAGAGCGAAATGAGACGAAGGAGGGTAAAAGAGTGCGAAATGAGACGAAGGAGGGTGAAAGAGAGCGAAATGAGTCGAAGGAGGGTGAAAGAGAGTGGAGCGAGACGAAGGAGGGTGAAAGAGACCGAAACGAGATGAAGGAGGGTGAAAGAGAGCGAAACGAGACGAAGGAGGTTGAAAGAGAGCGAAACGAAAAGAACGAGGGTGAAAGAGAGCGAAACGAGACGAAGGAGGGTGAAAGAGCGAAACGATATGAAGGAGGGTCAAAGAGAGCGAAACGAGACGAAGGAGGGTGAAAGAGAGCAAAACCAGACGATGGAGGGTGAAAAAGAGCGAAACGAGAGGAAGGAGGGTGAAAGAGAGCGAAACGAGACGAAGGGGGGTGAAAGAGAGTGAAACGAGACGAAGGAGGGTGAAAGAGGGCGAAACAATACGAAGGCGGGTGGAACAGAGCGAAACAAGGTGAAGGAGGGTGAAAGAGAGCGAAACGAGACAAAGGAAGGTGAAAGAGAGCAAAACTAGACGAAGGAGTGTAGAACAGAGCGAAACGAGACGAAGGAGGGTCAAAGAGAGCGAAGCGAGACGAAGGAGCATGAAAGAAAGCAAAACGAGATGAAGGAGGGTAAAAGAGAGCGAAACAAGACGAAAGAGTGTAAAAGAGAGCGAAACAAGACGGGGAGGTGGAAAGAGAGCGAAACAAGACGAAGGAGATGAAAGAGAGTGAAACGAGATGAATGAGGGTGAAAGAGAGCGAAACGAGAGGAAGGAGGGTGAAGGAGAGCGAAACGAGATGAAGGACGGTGAAAGAGAGCAACATGAGACGAAGGAGTGTGAAACAGAGCGAAACGAGACGATGGAGGGTGAAAGAGAGCGTAACGAGAGGATGGAATGTGAAAGAGAGCGAAACGAGACGAAGGAGGGTGAACGAGAGCGTCACGAGAGGAAGGAAGGTGAAAGAGAGCGAAACGAGACGAAGGAGTGTGAAAGAGAGCGAAACGAGATGAAGGAGGGTGAAAGATAGCGAAACGAGACGAAGGAGGGTGAAAGAGAGCGAAAGGAGTCAAAGGAGGGTGAAAGCGAGCAGAGCGAGACGAAGGAGGGTGAAAGAGAACGAAACGAGACGAAGGAGGGTGAAAGAGAGTGAAATGAGACGAAGGAGGGTGAAAGAGGGCGAAACGAGACGAAGGCGGGTGGAACAGAGCGAAACAAGACGAAGGAGGGTGAAAGAGAGCGAAACGAGATGAAGGAGGGTGAAAGAGAGCAAAACGAGACGAAGGAGTGTAAAACAGAGCGAAACGAGACGAAGGAGGATGAAACAGAGCGAAACGAGATGAAGGATGGTCAAAGAGGGCGATACGTGATGAAGGAGGGTGAAAGAGAGCGAAACGAGACGAAGGAGTGTGAAAGAGAGCGAAACGAGACAAAGGAGGGTGAAAGAGAGCGAAAGGAGACGAAGGAGGGTGAAAGAGAGCGAAAGGAGTCGAAGGAGGGTGAAAGAGAGTGGAGCGAGACGAAGGAGGGTGAAAGAGACCGAAACGAGATGAAGGAGGGTGAAAGAGAGCGAAACGAGACGAAGGAGGGTCAAAGAGAACGAAACGAGACGAAGGAGGGTGAAAGAGAGCGAAACCAGACGATGGAGGGTGAAAAAGTGCGAAACGAGAGGAAGGAGGGTGAAAGAGAGCGAAACGAGACGAAGGGGGGTGAAAGAGAGTGAAACGAGACGAAGGAGGGTGAAAGAGGGCGAAGCGAGACGAAGGCGTGTGGAACAGATCGAAACAAGACGAAGGAGGGTGAAAGAGAGCGAAACGAGATGAAGGAGGGTGAAAGAGAGCAAAACGAGACGAAGGAGTGTAAAACAGAGCGAAAGGAGACGAAGGAGGATGAAACAGAGCGAAACGAGATGAAGGATGGTCAAAGAGGGCGATACGTGATGAAGGAGGGTGAAAGAGAGCGAAAGGAGACGAAGGAGGGTGAAAGAGAGCGAAACGAGACGAAGGAGGGTGAAAGAGACCGAAACGAGACGAAGGAGGGTGAAAGAGAGCGAAATGAGATGAAGGAGGGTGAAAGAGTGCGGAACGAGACAAAGGACGGTGAAAGTGAGCGAATCGAGAAGAAGGAGGGTGAAAGAGAGCGAAACGAGATGAAGGAGGGTGAAAGAGAGCGAAAAGAGATGAAGGAGGGTCAAAGAGAGCGAAACGAGACGAAGGAGGGTGAAAGAGAGCGAAACGAGACGAAGGAGGGTGAAAGAGAGTGAAACAAGACGATGGAGGGTGAAAGAGAGCGAAAAAAGAGGAAGGAGGGTGAAAGAGAGCGAAACGAGACAAAGGAGGGTGAAAGAGAGCGAAACGAGACGAAGGAGGGTGAAAGAGAGCGAAACGAGATGAAGGAGGGTGAAAGAGAGCGAAACGAGACGAAGAAAGGTGAAGGAGAGCGAAACGAGACGAAGGAGGGTGAAAGAGAGCGAAATGAGACGAAGGAGGGTAAAAGAGTGCGAAATGAGACGAAGGAGGGTGAAAGAGAGCGAAATGAGTCGAAGGAGGGTGAAAGAGAGTGGAGCGAGACGAAGGAGGGTGAAAGAGACCGAAACGAGATGAAGGAGGGTGAAAGAGAGCGAAACGAGACGAAGGAGGTTGAAAGAGAGCGAAACGAAAAGAACGAGGGTGAAAGAGAGCGAAACGAGACGAAGGAGGGTGAAAGAGCGAAACGATATGAAGGAGGGTCAAAGAGAGCGAAACGAGACGAAGGAGGGTGAAAGAGAGCAAAACCAGACGATGGAGGGTGAAAAAGAGCGAAACGAGAGGAAGGAGGGTGAAAGAGAGCGAAACGAGACGAAGGGGGGTGAAAGAGAGTGAAACGAGACGAAGGAGGGTGAAAGAGGGCGAAACAATACGAAGGCGGGTGGAACAGAGCGAAACAAGGTGAAGGAGGGTGAAAGAGAGCGAAACGAGACAAAGGAAGGTGAAAGAGAGCAAAACTAGACGAAGGAGTGTAGAACAGAGCGAAACGAGACGAAGGAGGGTCAAAGAGAGCGAAGCGAGACGAAGGAGCATGAAAGAAAGCAAAACGAGATGAAGGAGGGTAAAAGAGAGCGAAACAAGACGAAAGAGTGTAAAAGAGAGCGAAACAAGACGGGGAGGTGGAAAGAGAGCGAAACAAGACGAAGGAGATGAAAGAGAGTGAAACGAGATGAATGAGGGTGAAAGAGAGCGAAACGAGAGGAAGGAGGGTGAAGGAGAGCGAAACGAGATGAAGGACGGTGAAAGAGAGCAACATGAGACGAAGGAGTGTGAAACAGAGCGAAACGAGACGATGGAGGGTGAAAGAGAGCGTAACGAGAGGATGGAATGTGAAAGAGAGCGAAACGAGACGAAGGAGGGTGAACGAGAGCGTCACGAGAGGAAGGAAGGTGAAAGAGAGCGAAACGAGACGAAGGAGTGTGAAAGAGAGCGAAACGAGATGAAGGAGGGTGAAAGATAGCGAAACGAGACGAAGGAGGGTGAAAGAGAGCGAAAGGAGTCAAAGGAGGGTGAAAGCGAGCAGAGCGAGACGAAGGAGGGTGAAAGAGAACGAAACGAGACGAAGGAGGGTGAAAGAGAGTGAAATGAGACGAAGGAGGGTGAAAGAGGGCGAAACGAGACGAAGGCGGGTGGAACAGAGCGAAACAAGACGAAGGAGGGTGAAAGAGAGCGAAACGAGATGAAGGAGGGTGAAAGAGAGCAAAACGAGACGAAGGAGTGTAAAACAGAGCGAAACGAGACGAAGGAGGATGAAACAGAGCGAAACGAGATGAAGGATGGTCAAAGAGGGCGATACGTGATGAAGGAGGGTGAAAGAGAGCGAAACGAGACGAAGGAGTGTGAAAGAGAGCGAAACGAGACAAAGGAGGGTGAAAGAGAGCGAAAGGAGACGAAGGAGGGTGAAAGAGAGCGAAAGGAGTCGAAGGAGGGTGAAAGAGAGTGGAGCGAGACGAAGGAGGGTGAAAGAGACCGAAACGAGATGAAGGAGGGTGAAAGAGAGCGAAACGAGACGAAGGAGGGTCAAAGAGAACGAAACGAGACGAAGGAGGGTGAAAGAGAGCGAAACCAGACGATGGAGGGTGAAAAAGTGCGAAACGAGAGGAAGGAGGGTGAAAGAGAGCGAAACGAGACGAAGGGGGGTGAAAGAGAGTGAAACGAGACGAAGGAGGGTGAAAGAGGGCGAAGCGAGACGAAGGCGTGTGGAACAGATCGAAACAAGACGAAGGAGGGTGAAAGAGAGCGAAACGAGATGAAGGAGGGTGAAAGAGAGCAAAACGAGACGAAGGAGTGTAAAACAGAGCGAAAGGAGACGAAGGAGGATGAAACAGAGCGAAACGAGATGAAGGATGGTCAAAGAGGGCGATACGTGATGAAGGAGGGTGAAAGAGAGCGAAAGGAGACGAAGGAGGGTGAAAGAGCGAAACGATATGAAGGAGGGTCAAAGAGAGCGAAACGAGACGAAGGAGGGTGAAAGAGAGCGAAACCAGACGATGGAGGGTGAAAAAGAGCGAAACGAGAGGAAGGAGGGTGAAAGAGAGCGAAACGAGACAAAGGGGGGTGAAAGAGAGTGAAACGAGACGAAGGAGGGTGAAAGAGGGCGAAACAAGACGAAGGCGGGTGAAACAGAGCGAAACAAGGTGAAGGAGGGTGAAAGAGAGCGAAACGAGACAAAGGAAGGTGAAAGAGAGCAAAACTAGACGAAGGAGTGTAGATCAGAGCGAAACGAGACGAAGGAGGGTCAAAGAGAGCGAAACGAGATGAAGGAAGGTCAAAGAGGGCGAAACGAGATGGAGGAGGGTGAAACAGGGCGAAGCGAGACGAAGGAGCATGAAAGAAAGCGAAACGAGATGAAGGAGTGTAAAAGAGAGCGAAACAAGACGAAAGAGTGTAAAAGAGAGCGAAACAAGACGGGGGAGGTGGAAAGAGAGCGAAACAAGACGAAGGAGATGAAAGAGAGTGAAACGAGATGAATGAGGGTGAAAGAGAGCGAAACGAGAGGAAGGAGGGTGAAAGAGAGCGATACGAGATGAAGGACGGTGAAAGAGAGCAACATGAGACGAAGGAGTGTGAAACAGAGCGAAACGAGACGATGGAGGGTGAAAGAGAGCGAAACGAGAGGATGGAATGTGAAAGAGAGCGAAACGAGACGAAGGAGGGTGAACGAGAGCGTCACGAGAGGAAGGAAGGTGAAAGAGAGCGAAACGAGACGAAGGAGTGTGAAAGAGAGCGAAACGAGACGAAGGAGGGTGAAAGATAGCGAAACGAGACGAAGGAGGGTGAAAGAGAGCGAAAGGAGTCAAAGGAGGGTGAAAGCGAGCAGAGCGAGACGAAGGAGGGTGAAAGAGAGCGAAAGGAGTCGAAGGAGGGTGAAAGAGAGCGGAGCGAGACGAAGGAGGGTGAAAGAGAACGAAACGAGACGAAGAAGGGTGAAAGAGAGTGAAATGAGACGAAGGAGGGTGAAAGAGGGCGAAACGAGACGAAGGCGGGTGGAACAGAGCGAAACAAGACGAAGGAGGGTGAAACGAGATGAAGGAGGGTGAAAGAGAGCAAAACGAGACGAAGGAGTGTAAAACAGAGCGAAACGAGACGAAGGAGGATGAAACAGAGCGAAACGAGATGAAGGATGGTCAAAGAGGGCGATACGTGATGAAGGAGGGTGAAAGAGGGCGAAACGAGACGAAGGAGTGTGAAAGAGAGCGAAACGAGACGAACGAGGGTGAAAGAGAGCGAAAGGAGACGAAGGAGGGTGAAAGAGAGCGAAAGGAGTCGAAGGAGGGTGAAAGAGAGTGGAGCGAGACGAAGGAGGGTGAAAGAGACCGAAACGAGATGAAGGAGGGTGAAAGAGAGCGAAACGAGACGAAGGAGGGTCAAAGAGAACGAAACGAGACGAAGGAGGGCGAAAGAGAGCGAAACCAGACGATGGAGGGTGAAAAAGTGCGAAACGAGAGGAAGGAGGGTGAAAGAGAGCGAAACGAGACGAAGGGGGGTGAAAGAGAGTGAAACGAGACGAAGGAGGGTGAAAGAGGGCGAAACGAGACGAAGGCGGGTGGAACAGAGCGAAACAAGGTGAAGGAGGGTGAAAGAGAGCGAAACGAGATGAAGGAGGGTGAAAGAGAGCAAAACGAGACGAAGGAGTGTAAAACAGAGCGAAACGAGACGAAGGAGGATGAAACAGAGCGAAACGAGATGAAGGATGGTCAAAGAGGGCGATACGTGATGAAGGAGGGTGAAAGAGAGCGAAAGGAGACGAAGGAGGGTGAAAGAGTGCGAAATGAGACGAAGGAGGGTGATAGAGAGCGAAAGGAGTCGAAGGAGGGTTAAAGAGAGTGGAGCGAGACGAAGGAGGGTCAAAGAGAGCGAAACGAGATGAAGGAAGGTCAAAGAGGGCGAAACGAGATGAAGGAGGGTGAAACAGGGCGAAGCGAGACGAAGGAGCATGAAAGAGAGCGAAACGAGATGAAGGAGGGTAAAAGAGAGCGAAACAAGACGAAAGAGTGTAAAAGAGAGCGAAACAAGACGGGGGAGGTGGAAAGAGAGCGAAACAAGATGAAGGAGGGTGAAAGAGAGCGAAACGAGAGGAAGGAGGGTGAAAGAGAGCGAAATGAGACGAAGGAGGGTGAAAGAGAGCAACATGAGTCGAAGGAGTGTGAAACAGAGCGAAACGAGACGATGGAGGGTGAAAGAGAGCGAAACGAGAGGATGGAATGTGAAAGAGAGCGAAACGAGACGAAGGAGGGTGAACGAGAGCGAAACGAGAGGAAGGAAGGTGAAAGAGAGCGAAACGAGACGAAGGAGTGTGAAAGAGAGCGAAACGAGACGAAGGAGGGTGAAAGATAGCGAAACGAGAAGAAGGAGGGTGAAATAGAGCGAAAGGAGTCGAAGGAGGGTGAAAGCGAGCAGAGCAAGACGAAGCAGGGTGAAAGAGAGCGAAAGGAGTCGAAGGAGGGTGAAAGAGAGTGAAATGAGATGAAGGAGGGTGAAAGAGGGCGAAACGAGACGAAGGCGGGTGGAAAAGAGCGAAACAAGACGAAGTCGGGTGGAACAGAGCGAAACAAGACGAAGGAGGGTGATAGAGAGCGAAACGAGATGAAGGAGAGTGAAAGAGAGCAAAACGAGACGAAGGAGTGTAAAACAGAGCGAAACGAGACGAAGGAGGATGAAACAGAGCGAAACGAGATGAAGGATGGTCAAAGAGGGCGATACGAGATGAAGGAGGGTGAAAGAGAGCGAAACGAGTCGAAGGAGGGTGAAAGAGAGCGGAACGAGACGAAGGAGGATGAAAGAGACCGAAACGAGGAGAAGGAGGGTGAAAGAGAGCGAAACAAGATGAAGGTGGGTGAAAGAGAGCGAAACAAGACAAAGGAGTGTGAAAGAGACCGAAACGAGATGAAGGAGGGTGAAAGAGAGCGAAACGAGGCGAAGGTGGGTGAAAGAGAGCGAAACGAGAAGAAGGAGGGTGAAAGAGAGCGAAATGAGATGAAGGAGGGTGAAAGAGAGCGAAATGAGATGAAGGAGGGTGGACGAGAGCGAAACGAGATGAAGGAGGGTGAAAGAGAGTGAAACGAGATGAAGGTAGGTGAAAGAGAGCGAAACGAGACCAAAGAGGGTGAAAGAGAGAGAAACGAGACGAAGGAAGGTGAAAGAGAGCGAAACGAGACAAAGGAGGGTGAAAGGGAGCGAAACGAGACGAAGGAGGGTGGAAGAGAGCGAAACGAGAGGAAGGAGGGTGAAAGAGAGCGAAACGAGACGAAGGAGGGTGAAAGAGAGCAACATGAGACGAAGGAGTGTGAAACAGAGAGAAACGAGACGAAGGAGGGTGAAAGAGAGCGAAACGAGAAGAAGGAGGGTGAAAGAGAGCGAAACGAGACAAAGGAGGGTGAAAGGGAGCGAAACGAGACGAAGGAGGGTGAAAGAGAGCGAAACGAGACGAAGGAGAGTGAAAGAGAGCGAAACAAGAGTAAGGAGGGTAAAGGAGAGCGAGACGAGACGTAAGAGTGTAAAAGAGAGGAAAACAAGAGCGGGGAGGGTGAAAGAGAGCGAAACAAGACGAAGGAGGGTGAAAGAGAGCGAAACGAGACGATGGAGGGTGAAAGAGAGCGAAACGAGAGGATGGAATGTGAAAGAGAGCGAAACGAGACGAAGGAGGGTGAAAGAGAGCGAAACGAGAGGAAGGAAGGTGAAAGAGAGCGAAACGAGACGAAGGAGTGTGAAAGAGAGCGAAACGAGACGAAGGAGGGTGAAAGATAGCGAAACGAGACGAAGGAGGGCGAAAGAGAGCGAAAGGAGTCGAAGGAGGGTGAAAGCGAGCGGAGCGAGACGAAGGAGGGTGAAAGAGAGCGAAAGGAGTCGAAGGAGGGTGAAAGAGAGCGGAGCGAGACGAAGGAGGGTGAAAGAGAACGAAACGAGACGAAGGAGGGTGAAAGAGAGTGAAATGAGACGAAGGAGGGTGAAAGATAGCGAAACGAGACGAAGGAGGGCGAAAGAGAGCGAAAGGAGTCGAAGGAGGGTGAAAGCGAGCGGAGCGAGACGAAGGAGGGTGAAAGAGAGCGAAAGGAGTCGAAGGAGGGTGAAAGAGAGCGGAGCGAGACGAAGGAGGGTGAAAGAGAACGAAACGAGACGAAGGAGGGTGAAAGAGAGTGAAATGAGACGAAGGAGGGTGAAAGAGGGCGAAACGAGACGAAGGAGTGTAAAACAGAGCGAAACGAGACGAAGGAGGATGAAACAGAGCTAAACGAGATGAAGGAGGGTCAAAGAGAGCGAAACGAGATGAAGGATAGTCAAAGAGGGCGATACGAGATGAAGGAGTGTGAAAGAGAGCGAAACGAGACGAAGGAGTGTGAAAGAGAGCGAAAGGAGTCGAAGGAGGGTGAAAGAGAGCGGAACGAGACGAAGGAGGATGAAAGAGACCGAAACGAGGAGAAGGAGGGTGAAAGAGAGCGAAACAAGATGAAGGAGGGTGAAAGAGAGCAAAACGAGACGAAGGAGTGTAAAACAGAGCGAAACGAGACGAAGGAGGATGAAACAGAGCTAAACGAGATGAAGGAGGGTCAAAGAGAGCGAAACGAGATGAAGGATGGTCAAAGAGGGCGATACGAGATGAAGGAGTGTGAAAGAGAGCGAAACGAGACGAAGGAGTGTGAAAGAGAGCGAAAGGAGTCGAAGGAGGGTGAAAGAGAGCGGAACGAGACGAAGGAGGATGAAAGAGACCGAAACGAGAAGAAGGAGGGGGAAAGAGAGCGAAATGAGACGAAGGAGGGTGAAAGAGAGCGAAATGAGATGAAGGAGGGTGGAAGAGAGCGAAACGAGATGAAGGAGGGTGAAAGAGAGTGAAACGAGATGAAGGTAGGTGAAAGAGAGCGAAACGAGACCAAAGAGGGTGAAAGAGAGAGAAACGAGACGAAGGAAGGTGAAAGAGAGCGAAACGAGACAAAGGAGGGTGAAAGGGAGCGAAACGAGACTAAGGAGGGTGGAAGAGAGCGAAACGAGAGGAAGGAGGGTGAAAGAGAGCGAAACGAGACGAAGGAGGGTGAAAGAGAGCAACATGAGACGAAGGAGTGTGAAACAGAGAGAAACGAGACAAAGGAGGGTGAAAGAGAGCGAAACGAGAAGAAGGAGGGTGAAAGAGAGCGAAACGAGACAAAGGAGGGTGAAAGGGAGCGAAACGAGACGAAGGAGGGTGAAAGAGAGCGAAACGAGACGAAGGAGGGTGAAAGAGAGCGAAACAAGACGAAGGAGGGTGAAAGAGGGCGAAACGAGATGGTGACGGGTGCAACAGAGCGAAACAAGATGAAGGAGGGTGAAAGAGAGGGAAACGAGACGAAGGAGGGTGAAAGAGAGCAAAACGAGATGAAGGAGTGTGAAACAGAGCGAAACGAGACGAAGGAGGATGAAAGGGAGCGAAACGAGACGAAGGAGGGTAAAAGAGAGCGAAACGAGATGAAGGAGGGTGGAAGAGAGCGAAACGAGACGAAGAAAGGTGAAAGAGAGCGAAACGAGACGAAGGAGGGTGAAAGAGACCGAAACGAGACGAAGGAGGGTGAAAGAGAGCGAAATGAGATGAAGGAGGGTGAAAGAGTGCGGAACGAGACAAAGGACGGTGAAAGTGAGCGAATCGAGAAGAAGGAGGGTGAAAGAGAGCGAAACGAGATGAAGGAGGTGAAAGAGAGCGAAATGAGATGAAGGAGGGTGAAAGAGAGCGAAATGAGATGAAGGAGGGTGGACGAGAGCGAAACGAGATGAAGGAGGGTGAAAGAGAGTGAAACGAGATGAAGGTAGGTGAAAGAGAGCGAAACGAGACCAAAGAGGGTGAAAGAGAGAGAAACGAGACGAAGGAAGGTGAAAGAGAGCGAAACGAGACAAAGGAGGGTGAAAGGGAGCGAAACGAGACGAAGGAGGGTGGAAGAGAGCGAAACGAGAGGAAGGAGGGTGAAAGAGAGCGAAACGAGACGAAGGAGGGTGAAAGAGAGCAACATGAGACGAAGGAGTGTGAAACAGAGAGAAACGAGACGAAGGAGGGTGAAAGAGAGCGAAACGAGAAGAAGGAGGGTGAAAGAGAGCGAAACGAGACAAAGGAGGGTGAAAGGGAGCGAAACGAGACGAAGGAGGGTGAAAGAGAGCGAAACGAGACGAAGGAGAGTGAAAGAGAGCGAAACAAGAGTAAGGAGGGTAAAGGAGAGCGAGACGAGACGTAAGAGTGTAAAAGAGAGGAAAACAAGAGCGGGGAGGGTGAAAGAGAGCGAAACAAGACGAAGGAGGGTGAAAGAGAGCGAAACGAGACGATGGAGGGTGAAAGAGAGCGAAACGAGAGGATGGAATGTGAAAGAGAGCGAAACGAGACGAAGGAGGGTGAAAGAGAGCGAAACGAGAGGAAGGAAGGTGAAAGAGAGCGAAACGAGACGAAGGAGGGTGAAAGATAGCGAAACGAGACGAAGGAGGGCGAAAGAGAGCGAAAGGAGTCGAAGGAGGGTGAAAGCGAGCGGAGCGAGACGAAGGAGGGTGAAAGAGAGCGAAAGGAGTCGAAGGAGGGTGAAAGAGAGCGGAGCGAGACGAAGGAGGGTGAAAGAGAACGAAACGAGACGAAGGAGGGTGAAAGAGAGTGAAATGAGACGAAGGAGGGTGAAAGATAGCGAAACGAGACGAAGGAGGGCGAAAGAGAGCGAAAGGAGTCGAAGGAGGGTGAAAGCGAGCGGAGCGAGACGAAGGAGGGTGAAAGAGAGCGAAAGGAGTCGAAGGAGGGTGAAAGAGAGCGGAGCGAGACGAAGGAGGGTGAAAGAGAACGAAACGAGACGAAGGAGGGTGAAAGAGAGTGAAATGAGATGAAGGAGGGTGGAAGAGAGCGAAACGAGACGAAGAAAGGTGAAAGAGAGCGAAACGAGACGAAGGAGGGTGAAAGAGACCGAAACGAGACGAAGGAGGGTGAAAGAGAGCGAAATGAGATGAAGGAGGGTGAAAGAGTGCGGAACGAGACAAAGGACGGTGAAAGTGAGCGAATCGAGACGAAGGAGGGTGAAAGAGAGCGAAACGAGATGAAGGAGGGTGAAAGAGAGCGAAATGAGATGAAGGAGGGTGAAAGAGAGCGAAATGAGATGAAGGAGGGTGGACGAGAGCGAAACGAGATGAAGGAGGGTGAAAGAGAGTGAAACGAGATGAAGGTAGGTGAAAGAGAGCGAAACGAGACCAAAGAGGGTGAAAGAGAGAGAAACGAGACGAAGGAAGGTGAAAGAGAGCGAAACGAGACAAAGGAGGGTGAAAGGGAGCGAAACGAGACGAAGGAGGGTGGAAGAGAGCGAAACGAGAGGAAGGAGGGTGAAAGAGAGCGAAACGAGACGAAGGAGGGTGAAAGAGAGCAACATGAGACGAAGGAGTGTGAAACAGAGAGAAACGAGACGAAGGAGGGTGAAAGAGAGCGAAACGAGAAGAAGGAGGGTGAAAGAGAGCGAAACGAGACAAAGGAGGGTGAAAGGGAGCGAAACGAGACGAAGGAGGGTGAAAGAGAGCGAAACGAGACGAAGGAGAGTGAAAGAGAGCGAAACAAGAGTAAGGAGGGTAAAGGAGAGCGAGACGAGACGTAAGAGTGTAAAAGAGAGGAAAACAAGAGCGGGGAGGGTGAAAGAGAGCGAAACAAGACGAAGGAGGGTGAAAGAGAGCGAAACGAGACGATGGAGGGTGAAAGAGAGCGAAACGAGAGGATGGAATGTGAAAGAGAGCGAAACGAGACGAAGGAGGGTGAAAGAGAGCGAAACGAGATGAAGGAGGGTGAAAGAGAGCGAAACGAGGCGAAGGAGGGTGAAAGAGAGGGAAACGAGCAGAAGGAGGGTGAAAGAGAGCGAAACGAGATGAAGGAGGGTGAAAGAGAGCGAAACGAGGCGAAGGAGGGTGAAAGAGAGGGAAACGAGCAGAAGGAGGGTGAAAGAGAGCGAAATGAGACGAAGGAGGGCGAGAGAGAGCGAAATGAGATGAAGGAGGGTGGAAGAGAGCGAAACGAGATGAAGGAGGGTGAAAGAGAGTGAAATGAGACAAAGGAGGGTGAAAGGGAGCGAAACGAGACGAAGGAGGGTGGAAGAGAGCGAAACGAGAGGAAGGAGGGTGAAAGAGAGCGAAACGAGACGAAGGAGGGTGAAAGAGAGCAACATGAGACGAAGGAGTGTGAAACAGAGAGAAACGAGACGAAGGAGGGTGAAAGAGAGCGAAACGAGAAGAAGGAGGGTGAAAGAGAGCGAAACGAGACAAAGGAGGGTGAAAGGGAGCGAAACGAGACGAAGGAGGGTGAAAGAGAGCGAAACGAGACGAAGGAGAGTGAAAGAGAGCGAAACAAGAGTAAGGAGGGTAAAGGAGAGCGAGACGAGACGTAAGAGTGTAAAAGAGAGGAAAACAAGAGCGGGGAGGGTGAAAGAGAGCGAAACAAGACGAAGGAGGGTGAAAGAGAGCGAAACGAGACGATGGAAGGTGAAAGAGAGCGAAACGAGAGGATGGAATGTGAAAGAGAGCGAAACGAGACGAAGGAGGGTGAAAGAGAGCGAAACGAGAGGAAGGAAGGTGAAAGAGAGCGAAACGAGACGAAGGAGTGTGAAAGAGAGCGAAACGAGACGAAGGAGGGTGAAAGATAGCGAAACGAGACGAAGGAGGGCGAAAGAGAGCGAAAGGAGTCGAAGGAGGGTGAAAGCGAGCGGAGCGAGACGAAGGAGGGTGAAAGAGAGCGAAAGGAGTCGAAGGAGGGTGAAAGAGAGCGGAGCGAGACGAAGGAGGGTGAAAGAGAACGAAACGAGACGAAGGAGGGTGAAAGAGAGTGAAATGAGACGAAGGAGGGTGAAAGAGGGCGAAACGAGACGAAGGAGTGTAAAACAGAGCGAAACGAGACGAAGGAGGATGAAACAGAGCTAAACGAGATGAAGGAGGGTCAAAGAGAGCGAAACGAGATGAAGGATGGTCAAAGAGGGCGATACGAGATGAAGGAGTGTGAAAGAGAGCGAAACGAGACGAAGGAGTGTGAAAGAGAGCGAAAGGAGTCGAAGGAGGGTGAAAGAGAGCGGAACGAGACGAAGGAGGATGAAAGAGACCGAAACGAGGAGAAGGAGGGTGAAAGAGAGCGAAACAAGATGAAGGAGGGTGAAAGAGAGCAAAACGAGACGAAGGAGTGTAAAACAGAGCGAAACGAGACGAAGGAGGATGAAACAGAGCTAAACGAGATGAAGGAGGGTAAAAGAGAGCGAAACGAGATGAAGGATGGTCAAAGAGGGCGATACGAGATGAAGGAGTGTGAAAGAGAGCGAAACGAGACGAAGGAGTGTGAAAGAGAGCGAAAGGAGTCGAAGGAGGGTGAAAGAGAGCGGAACGAGACGAAGGAGGATGAAAGAGACCGAAACGAGAAGAAGGAGGGGGAAAGAGAGCAAAATGAGACGAAGGAGGGTGAAAGAGAGCGAAATGAGATGAAGGAGGGTGGAAGAGAGCGAAACGAGATGAAGGAGGGTGAAAGAGAGTGAAACGAGATGAAGGTAGGTGAAAGAGAGCGAAACGAGACCAAAGAGGGTGAAAGAGAGAGAAACGAGACGAAGGAAGGTGAAAGAGAGCGAAACGAGACAAAGGAGGGTAAAAGGGAGCGAAACGAGACGAAGGAGGGTGGAAGAGAGCGAAACGAGAGGAAGGAGGGTGAAAGAGAGCGAAACGAGACGAAGGAGGGTGAAAGAGAGCAACATGAGACGAAGGAGTGTGAAACAGAGAGAAACGAGACAAAGGAGGGTGAAAGAGAGCGAAACGAGAAGAAGGAGGGTGAAAGAGAGCGAAAAGAGACAAAGGAGGGTGAAAGGGAGCGAAACGAGACGAAGGAGGGTGAAAGAGAGCGAAACGAGACGAAGGAGGGTGAAAGAGAGCGAAACAAGACGAAGGAGGGTGAAAGAGGGCGAAACGAGATGGTGGCGGGTGCAACAGAGCGAAACAAGATGAAGGAGGGTGAAAGAGAAGGCAACGAGACGAAGGAGGGTGAAAGAGAGCAAAACGAGATGAAGGAGTGTGAAACAGAGCGAAACGAGACGAAGGGGGATGAAAGGGAGCGAAACGAGACGAAGGAGGGTAAAAGAGAGCGAAACGAGATGAAGGAGGGTGGAAGAGAGCGAAACGAGACGAAGAAAGGTGAAAGAGAGCGAAACGAGACGAAGGAGGGTGAAAGAGACCGAAACGAGACGAAGGAGGGTGAAAGAGAGCGAAATGAGATGAAGGAGGGTGAAAGAGTGCGGAACGAGACAAAGGACGGTGAAAGTGAGCGAATCGAGAAGAAGGAGGGTGAAAGAGAGCGAAACGAGATGAAGGAGGGTGAAAGAGAGCGAAAAGAGATGAAGGAGGGTCAAAGAGAGCGAAACGAGACGAAGGAGGGTGAAAGAGAGCGAAACGAGACGAAGGAGGGTGAAAGAGAGCGAAACAAGACGATGGAGGGTGAAAGAGAGCGAAAAAAGAGGAAGAAAGGTGAAAGAGAGCGAAACGAGACGAAGGAGGGTGAAAGAGAGCGAAAGGAGACGAAGGAGGGTGAAAAAGTGCGAAATGAGACGAAGGAGGGTGAAAGAGAGCGAAAGGAGTCGAAGGAGGGTGAAAGAGAGTGGAGCGAGACGAAGGAGGGTGAAAGAGACCGAAATGAGATGAAGGAGGGTGAAAGAGAGCAAAACGAGACGAAAGAAGAAGGAGGGTGAAAGAGGGCGAAACGAGATGATGGCGGGTGCAACAGAGCGAAACAAGATGAAGGAGGGTGAAAGAGAGCGAAACGAGACGAAGGAGGGTGAAAGAGAGCAAAACGAGATGAAGGAGTGTGAAACAGAGCGAAACGAGACGAAGGAGGATGAAAGTGAGCGAAACGAGACGAAGGAGGGTAAAAGAGAGCGAAACGAGATGAAGGAGGGTGGAAGAGAGCGAAACAAGACGAAGAAGGGTGAAAGAGAGCGAAACGAGACGAAGGAGGGTGAAAGAGACCGAAACGAGACGAAGGAGGGTGAAAGAGAGCGAAATGAGATGAAGGAGGGTGAAAGAGTGCGGAACGAGACAAAGGACGGTGAAAGTGAGCGAATCGAGAAGAAGGAGGGTGAAAGAGAGCGAAACGAGATGAAGGAGGGTGAAAGAGAGCGAAAAGAGATGAAGGAGGGTCAAAGAGAGCGAAACGAGACGAAGGAGGGTGAAAGAGAGCGAAACGAGACGAAGGAGGGTGAAAGAGAGCGAAACAAGACGATGGAGGGTGAAAGAGAGCGAAAAAAGAGGAAGGAGGGTGAAAGAGAGCGAAACGAGACAAAGGAGGGTGAAAGAGAGCGAAACGAGACGAAGGAGGGTGAAAGAGAGCGAAACGAGATGAAGGAGGGTGAAAGAGAGCGAAACGAGACGAAGAAAGGTGAAGGAGAGCGAAACGAGACGAAGGAGGGTGAAAGAGAGCGAAATGAGACGAAGGAGGGTAAAAGAGTGCGAAATGAGACGAAGGAGGGTGAAAGAGAGCGAAATGAGTCGAAGGAGGGTGAAAGAGAGTGGAGCGAGACGAAGGAGGGTGAAAGAGACCGAAACGAGATGAAGGACGGTGAAAGAGAGCGAAACGAGACGAAGGAGGTTGAAAGAGAGCGAAACGAAAAGAACGAGGGTGAAAGAGAGCGAAACGAGACGAAGGAGGGTGAAAGAGCGAAACGATATGAAGGAGGGTCAAAGAGAGCGAAACGAGACGAAGGAGGGTGAAAGAGAGCAAAACCAGACGATGGAGGGTGAAAAAGAGCGAAACGAGAGGAAGGAGGGTGAAAGAGAGCGAAACGAGACGAAGGGGGTGAAAGAGAGTGAAACGAGACGAAGGAGGGTGAAAGAGGGCGAAACAATACGAAGGCGGGTGGAACAGAGCGAAACAAGGTGAAGGAGGGTGAAAGAGAGCGAAACGAGACAAAGGAAGGTGAAAGAGAGCAAAACTAGACGAAGGAGTGTAGAACAGAGCGAAACGAGACGAAGGAGGGTCAAAGAGAGCGAAACGAGATGAAGGAAGGTCAAAGAGGGCGAAACGAGATGAAGGAGGGTGAAACAGGGCGAAGCGAGACGAAGGAGCATGAAAGAGAGCGAAACGAGATGAAGGAGGGTAAAAGAGAGCGAAACAAGACGAAAGAGTGTAAAAGAGAGCGAAACAAGACGGGGGAGGTGGAAAGAGAGCGAAACAAGACGAAGGAGGGTGAAAGAGAGTGAAACGAGATGAATGAGGGTGAAAGCGAGCGAAACGAGAGGAAGGAGGGTGAAAGAGAGCGAAACGAGACGAAGGAGGGTGAAAGAGAGCAACATGAGACGAAGGAGTGTGAAACAGAGCGAAACGAGACGATGGAGGGTGAAAGAGAGCGAAACGAGAGGATGGAATGCGAAAGAGAGCGAAACGAGACGAAGGAGGGTGAACGAGAGCGTAACAAGAGGAAGGAAGGTGAAAGAGAGCGAAACGAGACGAAGGAGTGTGAAAGAGAGCGAAACGAGACGAAGGAGGGTGAAAGATAGCGAAACGAGACGAAGGAGGGTGAAAGAGAGCGAAAGGAGTCGAAGGAGGGTGAAAGCGAGCAGAGCGAGACGAAGGAGGGTGAAAGAGAGCGAAAGGAGTCGAAGGAGGGTGAAAGAGAGCGGAGCGAGACGAAGGAGGGTGAAAGAGAACGAAACGAGACGAAGAAGGGTGAAAGAGAGTGAAATGAGACGAAGGAGGGTGAAAGAGTGCGAAACGAGACGAAGGCGGGTGGAACAGAGCGAAACAAGATGAAGGAGGGTGAAAGAGAGCGAAACGAGATGAAGGAGGGTGAAAGAGAGCAAAACGAGACGAAGGAGTGTAAAACAGAGCGAAACGAGACGAAGGAGGATGAAACAGAGCGAAACGAGATGAAGGATGGTCAAAGAGGGCGATACGAGATGAAGGAGGGTGAAAGAGAGCGAAACGAGACGAAGGAGTGTGAAAGAGAGCGAAACGAGGCGAAGGAGGGTGAAAGAGAGCGAAACGAGAAGAAGGAGGGTGAAAGAGAGCGAAATGAGACGAAGGAGGGTGAAAGAGAGCGAAATGAGATGAAGGAGGGTGGAAGAGAGCGAAACGAGATGAAGGAGGGTGAAAGAGAGTGAAACGAGATGAAGGTAGGTGAAAGAGAGCGAAACGAGACCAAAGAGGGTGAAAGAGACCGAAACGAGACGAAGGAGGGTGAAAGAGAGCGAAATGAGATGAAGGAGGGTGAAAGAGAGCGGAACGAGACAAAGGAGGGTGAAAGTGAGCGAATCGAGAAGAAGGAGGGTGAAAGAGAGCGAAACGAGACAAAGGAGGGTGAAAGGGAGCGAAACGAGACGAAGTAGGGAGAAAGAGAGCGAAACGCGACGAAGGAGGGTGTAAGAGAGCGAAACAAGACGAAGGAGGGTGAAAGAGGGCGAAACGAGATGATGGCGGGTGCAACAGAGCGAAACTAGATGAAGGAGGGTGAAAGGGAGCGAAACGAGACGAAGGAGGGTGAAAGAGAGCAAAACGAGATGAAGGAGTGTGAAACAGAGCGAAACGAGACGAAGGAGGATGAAAGGGAGCGAAACGAGACGAAGAAGGGTAAAATAGAGCGAAACGAGATGAAGGAGGGTGGAAGAGAGCGAAACGAGACGAAGAAAGGTGAAAGAGAGCGAAACGAGACGAAGGAGGGTGAAAGAGACCGAAACGAGACGAAGGAGGGTGAAAGAGAGCGAAATGAGATGAAGGAGGGTGAAAGAGAGCGGAACGAGACAAAGGAGGGTGAAAGTGAGCGAATCGAGAAGAAGGAGGGTGAAAGAGAGCGAAACAAGATGAAGGAGGGTGAAAGAGAGCGGAACGAGACAAAGGAGGGTGAAAGTGAGCGAATCGAGAAGAAGGAGGGTGAAAGAGAGCGAAACAAGATGAAGGAGGGTGAAAGAGAGCGAAAAGAGATGAAGGAGGGTCAAAGAGAGCGAAACGAGACGAAGGAGGGTGAAAGAGAGCGAAACGAGACGAAGGAGGGTGAAAGAGGGCGAAACAAGACGATGGAGGGTGAAAGAGAGCGAAAAAAGAGGAAGAGGGTGAAAGAGAGCGAAACGAGACAAAGGAGGGTGAAAGAGAGCGAAACGAGACGAAGGAGGGTGAAAGAGAGCGAAACGAGATGAATGAGGGTGAAAGAGAGCGAAACGAGACGAAGAAAGGTGAAAGAGAGCGAAACGATACGAAGGAGGGTGAAAGAGAGCGAAAGGAGATGAAGGAGGGTGAAAGAGTGCGAAATGAGACGAAGGAGGGTGAAAGAGAGCGAAAGGAGTCGAAGGAGGGTGAAATAGAGTGGAGCGAGATGAAGGAGGGTGAAAGAGACCGAAACGAGATGAAGGAGGTTGAAAGAGAGCGAAACGAGACGAAGGAGGTTGAAAGAGAGCGAAACGAAAAGAAGGAGGGTGAAAGAGAGCGAAACCAGACGATGGAGGGTGAAAAAGAGCGAAACGAGAGGAAGGAGGGTGAAAGAGAGCGAAACGAGACGAAGGGGGGTGAAAGAGAGTGAAACGAGACGAAGGAGGGTGAAAGAGGGCGAAACGAGACGAAGGCGGGTGGAACAGAGCGAAACAAGGTGAAGGAGGGTGAAAGAGAGCGAAACGAGACGAAGGAAGGTGAAAGAGAGCAAAACTAGACGAAGGAGTGTAGAACAGAGCGAAACAAGACGAAGGAGGGTCAAAGAGAGCGAAACGAGATGAAGGAAGGTCAAAGAGGGCGAAACGAGATGAAGGAGGGTGAAACAGGGCGAAGCGAGACGAAGGAGCATGAAAGAGAGCGAAACGAGATGAAGGAGGGTAAAAGAGAGCGAAACAAGACGGAAGAGTGTAAAAGAGAGCGAAACAAGACGGGGGAGGTGGAAAGAGAGCGAAACAAGACGAAGGAGGGTGAAAGAGAGTGAAACGAGATGAATGAGGGTGAAAGAGAGCGAAACGAGTGGAAGGAGGGTGAAAGAGAGCGGAACGAGATGAAGGAGTGTGAAAGAGAGCGAAAGGAGTCGAAGGAGGGTGAAAGAGAGCGGAACGAGACGAAGGAGGATGAAAGAGACCGAAACGAGGAGAAGGAGGGTGAAAGAGAGCGAAACAAGATGAAGGTGGGTGAAAGAGAGCGAAACAAGACAAAGGAGTGTGAAAGAGACCGAAACGAGATGAAGGAGGGTGAAAGAGAGCGAAACGAGGCGAAGGAGGGTGAAAGAGAGCGAAACGAGAAGAAGGAGGGTTAAAGAGAGCGAAATGAGACGAAGGAGGGTGAAAGAGAGCGAAATGAGATGAAGGAGGGTGGAAGAGAGCGAAACGAGATGAAGGAGGGTGAAAGAGAGCGAAATGAGACAAAGGAGGGTGAAAGGGAGCGAAACGAGACGAAGGAGGGTGGAAGAGAGCGAAACGAGAGGAACGAGGGTGAAAGAGAGCGAAACGAGACGAAGGAGGGTGAAAGAGAGCAACATGAGACGAAGGAGTGTGAAACAGAGAGAAACGAGATGAAGGAGGGTGAAAGAGAGCGAAACGAGAAGAAGGAGGGTGAAAGAGAGCGAAACGAGACAAAGGAGGGTGAAAGGGAGCGAAACGAGACGAAGGAGGGAGAAAGAGAGCGAAACGCGACGAAGGAGGGTGTAAGAGAGCGAAACAAGACGAAGGAGGGTGAAAGAGGGCGAAACGAGATGATGGCGGGTGCAACAGAGCGAAACAAAATGAAGGAGGGTGAAAGAGAGCGAAACGAGATGAAGGAGGGTGAAAGAGAGCAAAACGAGATGAAGGAGTGTGAAACAGAGCGAAACGAGACGAAGGAGGATGAAAGGGAGCGAAACGAGACGAAGAAGGGTAAAATAGAGCGAAACGAGATGAAGGAGGGTGGAAGAGAGCGAAACGAGACGAAGAAAGGTGAAAGAGAGCGAAACGAGACGAAGGAGGGTGAAAGAGACCGAAACGAGACGAAGGAGGGTGAAAGAGAGCGAAATGAGATGAAGGAGGGTGAAAGAGAGCGGAACGAGAGAAAGGAGGGTGAAAGTGAGCGAATCGAGAAGAAGGAGGGTGAAAGAGAGCGAAACGAGATGAAGGAGGGTGAAAGAGAGCGAAAAGAGATGAAGGAGGGTCAAAGAGAGCGAAACGAGACGAAGGAGGGTGAAAGAGAGCGAAACGAGAAAAAGGAGGGTGAAAGAGAGCGAAACAAGACGATGGAGGGTGAAAGAGAGCGAAAAAAGAGGAAGGAGGGTGAAAGAGAGCGAAACGAGACAAAGGAGGGTGAAAGAGAGCGAAACGAGACGAAGGAGGGTGAAAGAGAGCGAAACGAGATGAAGGAGGGTGAAAGAGAGCGAAACAAGACGAAGAAAGGTGAAAGAGAGCGAAACGAGACGAAGGAGGGTGAAAGAGAGCGAAAGGAGATGAAGGAGGGTGAAAGAGTGCGAAATGAGACGAAGGAGGGTGAAAGAGAGCGAAAGGAGTCGAAGGAGGGTGAAAGAGAGTGGAGCGAGACGAAGGAGGGTGAAAGAGACCGAAACGAGATGAAGGAGGGTGAAAGAGAGCGAAACGAGGCGAAGGAGGGTGAAAGAGAGCGAAACGAGCAGAAGGAGGGTGAAAGAGAGCGAAATGAGACGAAAGAGGGTGAAAGAGAGCGAAATGAGATGAAGGAGGGTGGAAGAGAGCGAAACGAGATGAAGGAGGGTGAAAGAGAGCGAAATGAGACAAAGGAGGGTGAAAGGGAGCGAAACGAGACGAAGGAGGGTGGAAGAGAGCGAAACGAGAGGAAGGAGGGTGAAAGAGAGCGAAACGAGACGAAGGAGGGTGAAAGAGAGCAACATGAGACGAAGGAGTGTGAAACAGAGAGAAACGAGACGAAGGAGGGTGAAAGAGAGCGAAACGAGAAGAAGGAGGGTGAAAGAGAGCGAAACGAGACAAAGGAGGGTGAAAGGGAGCGAAACGAGACGAAGGAGGGAGAAAGAGAGCGAAACGCGACGAAGGAGGGTGTAAGAGAGCGAAACAAGACGAAGGAGGGTGAAAGAGGGCGAAACGAGATGATGGCGGGTGCAACAGAGCGAAACAAAATGAAGGAGGGTGAAAGAGAGCGAAACGAGATGAAGGAGGGTGAAAGAGAGTAAAACGAGATGAAGGAGTGTGAAACAGAGCGAAACGAGACGAAGGAGGATGAAAGGGAGCGAAACGAGACGAAGAAGGGTAAAATAGAGCGAAACGAGATGAAGGAGGGTGGAAGAGAGCGAAACGAGACGAAGAAAGGTGAAAGAGAGCGAAACGAGACGAAGGAGGGTGAAAGAGACCGAAACGAGACGAAGGAGGGTGAAAGAGAGCGAAATGAGATGAAGGAGGGTGAAAGAGAGCGGAGCGAGACAAAGGAGGGTGAAAGTGAGCGAATCGAGAAGAAGGAGGGTGAAAGAGAGCGAAACGAGATGAAGGAGGGTGAAAGAGAGCGAAAAGAGATGAAGGAGGGTCAAAGAGAGCGAAACGAGACGAAGGAGGGTGAAAGAGAGCGAAACGAGACGAAGGAGGGTGAAAGAGAGCGAAACAAGACGATGGAGGGTGAAAGAGAGCGAAAAAAGAGGAAGGAGGGTGAAAGAGAGCGAAACGAGACAAAGGAGGGTGAAAGAGAGCGAAACGAGACGAAGGAGGGTGAAAGAGAGCGAAACGAGATGAAGGAGGGTGAAAGAGAGCGAAACAAGACGAAGAAAGGTGAAAGAGAGCGAAACGAGACGAAGGAGGGTGAAAGAGAGCGAAAGGAGATGAAGGAGGGTGAAAGAGTGCGAAATGAGACGAAGGAGGGTGAAAGAGAGCGAAAGGAGTCGAAGGAGGGTGAAAGAGAGTGGAGCGAGACGAAGGAGGGTGAAAGAGACCGAAACGAGATGAACGAGGGTGAAAGAGAGCGAAACGAGACGAAGGAGGTTGAAAGAGAGCGAAACGAAAAGAAGGAGGGTGAAAGAGAGCGAAACGAGACGAAGGAGGGTGAAAGAGAGCGAAACGATATGAAGGAGGGTCAAAGAGAGCAAAACGAGACGAAGGAGGGTGAAAGAGAGCGAAACCAGACGATGGAGGGTGAAAAAGAGCGAAACGAGAGGAAGGAGGGTGAAAGAGAGCGACACGAGACGAAGGGGGGTGAAAGAGAGTGAAACGAGACGAAGGAGGGTGAAAGAGAGCGAAACGAGACGAAGGCGGGTGGAACAGAGCGAAACAAGGTGAAGGAGGGGGAAAGAGAGCGAAACGAGACGAAGGAACGTGAAAGAGAGCAAAACTAGACGAAGGAGTGTAGAACAGAGCGAAACAAGACGAAGGAGGGTCAAAGAGAGCGAAACGAGACGAAGGAGGGTGAAAGAGAGCGAAACGAGACGAAGGAGGGTGAAAGAGAGCGAAACAAGACGATGGAGGGTGAAAGAGGACGAAAAAAGAGGAAGGAGGGTGAAAGAGAGCGAAACGAGACAAAGGAGGGTGAAAGAGAGCGAAACGAGACGAAGGAGGGTGAAAGAGAGCGAAACGAGATGAAGGAGGGTGAAAGAGAGCGAAACAAGACGAAGAAAGGTGAAAGAGAGCGAAACGAGACGAAGGAGGGTGAAAGAGAGCGAAAGGAGATGAAGGAGGGTGAAAGAGTGCGAAATGAGACGAAGGAGGGTGAAAGAGAGCGAAAGGAGTCGAAGGAGGGTGAAAGAGAGTGGAGCGAGACGAAGGAGGGTGAAAGAGACCGAAACGAGATGAAGGAGGGTGAAAGAGAGCGAAACGAGACGAAGGAGGTTGAAAGAGAGCGAAACGAAAAGAAGGAGGGTGAAAGAGAGCGAAACGAGACGAAGGAGGGTGAAAGAGAGCGAAACGATATGAAGGAGGGTCAAAGAGAGCAAAACGAGACGAAGGAGGGTGAAAGAGAGCGAAACCAGACGATGGAGGGTGAAAAAGAGCGAAACGAGAGGAAGGAGGGTGAAAGAGAGCGAAACGAGACGAAGGGGGGTGAAAGAGAGTGAAACGAGACGAAGGAGGGTGAAAGAGAGCGAAACGAGACGAAGGCGGGTGGAACAGAGCGAAACAAGGTGAAGGAGGGTGAAAGAGAGCGAAAGGAGACGAAGGCAGGTGAAAGAGAGCAAAACTAGACGAAGGAGTGCAGAACAGAGCGAAACGAGACGAAGGAGGGTCAAAGAGAGCGAAACGAGATGAAGGAAGGTCAAAGAGGGCGAAACGAGATGAAGGAGGGTGAAACAGGGCGAAGCGAGACGAAGGAGCATGACAGAGAGCGAAACGAGATGAAGGAGGGTAAAAGAGAGCGAAACAAGACGAAAGAGTGTAAAAGAGAGCGAAACAAGACGGGGGAGGTGGAAAGAGAGCGAAACAAGACGAAGGAGGGTGAAAGAGAGTGAAACGAGATGAATGAGGATGAAAGAGAGTGAAACGAGAGGAATGAGGGTGAAAGAGAGCGGAACGAGACAAAGGAGGGTGAAAGTGAGCGAATCGAGAAGAATGAGGGTGAAAGAGAGCGAAACGAGATGAAGGAGGGTGAAAGAGAGCGAAAAGAGATGAAGGAGGGTCAAAGAGAGCGAAACGAGACGAAGGAGGGTGAAAGAGAGCGAAACGAGACGAAGGAGGGTGAAAGAGAGCGAAACAAGACGATGGAGGGTGAAAGAGAGCTAAAAAAGAGGAAGGAGGGTGAAAGAGAGCGAAACGAGACAAAGGAGGGTGAAAGAGAGCGAAACGAGATGAAGGAGGGTGAAAGAGAGCGAAACGAGATGAAGGAGGGTGAAAGAGAGCGAAACGAGACGAAGAAAGGTGAAAGAGAGCGAAACGAAACGAAGGAGGGTGAAAGAGAGCGAAAGGAGATGAGGGAGGGTGAAAGAGTGCGAAAGGAGACGAAGGAGGGTGAAAGAGAGCGAAAGGAGTCGAAGGAGGGTGAAAGAGAGTGGAGCGAGACGAAGGAGGGTGAAAGAGACCGAAACGAGATGAAGGAGGGTGAAAGAGAGCGAAACTAGACGAAGGAGGTTGAAAGAGAGCGAAACGAAAAGAAGGAGGGTGAAAGAGAGCGAAAAGAGATGAAGGAGGGTCAAAGAGAGCGAAACGAGACGAAGGAGGGTGAAAGAGAGCGAAACGAGACGAAGGAGGGTGAAAGAGGGCGAAACAAGACGATGGAGGGTGAAAGAGAGCGAAAAAAGAGGAAGGAGGGTGAAAGAGAGCGAAACGAGACAAAGGAGGGTGAAAGAGAGCGAAACGAGACGAAGGAGGGTGAAAGAGAGCGAAACGAGATGAAGGAGGGTGAAAGAGAGTGAAATGAGACGAAGGAGGGTGAAAGAGGGCGAAACGAGACGAAGGCGGGTGGAACAGAGCGAAACAAGACGAAGGAGGGTGAAAGAGAGCGAAACGAGATGAAGGAGGGTGAAAGAGAGCAAAACGAGACGAAGGAGTGTAAAACAGAGCGAAACGAGACGAAGGAGGATGAAACAGAGCGAAACGAGATGAAGGATGGTCAAAGAGGGCGATACGAGATGAAGGAGGGTGAAAGAGAGCGAAACGAGACAAAGGAGGGTGAAAGAGAGCGAAACGAGACGAAGGAGGGTGAAAGAGAGCGAAACGAGATGAAGGAGGGTGAAAGAGAGCGAAACAAGACGAAGAAAGGTGAAAGAGAGCGAAACGAGACGAAGGAGGGTGAAAGAGAGCGAAAGGAGATGAAGGAGGGTGAAAGAGTGCGAAATGAGACGAAGGAGGGTGAAAGAGAGCGAAAGGAGTCGAAGGAGGGTGAAAGAGAGTGGAGCGAGACGAAGGAGGGTGAAAGAGACCGAAACGAGATGAACGAGGGTGAAAGAGAGCGAAACGAGACGAAGGAGGTTGAAAGAGAGCGAAACGAAAAGAAGGAGGGTGAAAGAGAGCGAAACGAGACGAAGGAGGGTGAAAGAGAGCGAAACGATATGAAGGAGGGTCAAAGAGAGCAAAACGAGACGAAGGAGGGTGAAAGAGAGCGAAACCAGACGATGGAGGGTGAAAAAGAGCGAAACGAGAGGAAGGAGGGTGAAAGAGAGCGACACGAGACGAAGGGGGGTGAAAGAGAGTGAAACGAGACGAAGGAGGGTGAAAGAGAGCGAAACGAGACGAAGGCGGGTGGAACAGAGCGAAACAAGGTGAAGGAGGGGGAAAGAGAGCGAAACGAGACGAAGGAACGTGAAAGAGAGCAAAACTAGACGAAGGAGTGTAGAACAGAGCGAAACAAGACGAAGGAGGGTCAAAGAGAGCGAAACGAGACGAAGGAGGGTGAAAGAGAGCGAAACGAGATGAAGGAGGGTGAAAGAGAGCGAAACAAGACGATGGAGGGTGAAAGAGAGCGAAAAAAGAGGAAGGAGGGTGAAAGAGAGCGAAACGAGACAAAGGAGGGTGAAAGAGAGCGAAACGAGACGAAGGAGGGTGAAAGAGAGCGAAACGAGATGAAGGAGGGTGAAAGAGAGCGAAACAAGACGAAGAAAGGTGAAAGAGAGCGAAACGAGACGAAGGAGGGTGAAAGAGAGCGAAAGGAGATGAAGGAGGGTGAAAGAGTGCGAAATGAGACGAAGGAGGGTGAAAGAGAGCGAAAGGAGTCGAAGGAGGGTGAAAGAGAGTGGAGCGAGACGAAGGAGGGTGAAAGAGACCGAAACGAGATGAAGGAGGGTGAAAGAGAGCGAAACGAGACGAAGGAGGTTGAAAGAGAGCGAAACGAAAAGAAGGAGGGTGAAAGAGAGCGAAACGAGACGAAGGAGGGTGAAAGAGAGCGAAACGATATGAAGGAGGGTCAAAGAGAGCAAAACGAGACGAAGGAGGGTGAAAGAGAGCGAAACCAGACGATGGAGGGTGAAAAAGAGCGAAACGAGAGGAAGGAGGGTGAAAGAGAGCGAAACGAGACGAAGGGGGGTGAAAGAGAGTGAAACGAGACGAAGGAGGGTGAAAGAGAGCGAAACGAGACGAAGGCGGGTGGAACAGAGCGAAACAAGGTGAAGGAGGGTGAAAGAGAGCGAAAGGAGACGAAGGCAGGTGAAAGAGAGCAAAACTAGACGAAGGAGTGTAGAACAGAGCGAAACGAGACGAAGGAGGGTCAAAGAGAGCGAAACGAGATGAAGGAAGGTCAAAGAGGGCGAAACGAGATGAAGGAGGGTGAAACAGGGCGAAGCGAGACGAAGGAGCATGACAGAGAGCGAAACGAGATGAAGGAGGGTAAAAGAGAGCGAAACAAGACGAAAGAGTGTAAAAGAGAGCGAAACAAGACGGGGGAGGTGGAAAGAGAGCGAAACAAGACGAAGGAGGGTGAAAGAGAGTGAAACGAGATGAATGAGGATGAAAGAGAGTGAAACGAGAGGAATGAGGGTGAAAGAGAGCGGAACGAGACAAAGGAGGGTGAAAGTGAGCGAATCGAGAAGAATGAGGGTGAAAGAGAGCGAAACGAGATGAAGGAGGGTGAAAGAGAGCGAAAAGAGATGAAGGAGGGTCAAAGAGAGCGAAACGAGACGAAGGAGGGTGAAAGAGAGCGAAACGAGACGAAGGAGGGTGAAAGAGAGCGAAACAAGACGATGGAGGGTGAAAGAGAGCGAAAAAAGAGGAAGGAGGGTGAAAGAGAGCGAAACGAGACAAAGGAGGGTGAAAGAGAGCGAAACGAGATGAAGGAGGGTGAAAGAGAGCGAAACGAGATGAAGGAGGGTGAAAGAGAGCGAAACGAGACGAAGAAAGGTGAAAGAGAGCGAAACGAGACGAAGGAGGGTGAAAGTGAGCGAAAGGAGATGAGGGAGGGTGAAAGAGTGCGAAATGAGACGAAGGAGGGTGAAAGAGAGCGAAAGGAGTCGAAGGAGGGTGAAAGAGAGTGGAGCGAGACGAAGGAGGGTGAAAGAGACCGAAACGAGATGAAGGAGGGTGAAAGAGAGCGAAACTAGACGAAGGAGGTTGAAAGAGAGCGAAACGAAAAGAAGGAGGGTGAAAGAGAGCGAAAAGAGATGAAGGAGGGTCAAAGAGAGCGAAACGAGACGAAGGAGGGTGAAAGAGAGCGAAACGAGACGAAGGAGGGTGAAAGAGGGCGAAACAAGACGATGGAGGGTGAAAGAGAGCGAAAAAATAGGAAGGAGGGTGAAAGAGAGCGAAACGAGACAAAGGAGGGTGAAAGAGAGCGAAACGAGACGAAGGAGGGTGAAAGAGAGCGAAACGAGATGAAGGAGGGTGAAAGAGAGTGAAATGAGACGAAGGAGGGTGAAAGAGGGCGAAACGAGACGAAGGCGGGTGGAACAGAGCGAAACAAGACGAAGGAGGGTGAAAGAGAGCGAAACGAGATGAAGGAGGGTGAAAGAGAGCAAAACGAGACGAAGGAGTGTAAAACAGAGCGAAACGAGACGAAGGAGGATGAAACAGAGCGAAACGAGATGAAGGATGGTCAAAGAGGGCGATACGAGATGAAGGAGGGTGAAAGAGAGCGAAACGAGACGAAGGAGTGTGAAAGAGAGCGAAAGGAGTCGAAGGAGGGTGAAAGAGAGCGGAACGAGACGAAGGAGGATGAAAGAGACCGAAACGAGGAGAAGGAGGGTGAAAGAGAGCGAAACAAGATGAAGGTGGGTGAAAGAGAGCGAAACAAGACAAAGGAGTGTGAAAGAGACCGAAACGAGATGAAGGAGGGTGAAAGAGAGCGAAACGGGGCGAAGGAGGGTGAAAGAGAGCGAAACGAGAAGAAGGAGGGTGAAAGAGAGCGAAATGAGACGAAGGAGGGTGAAAGAGAGCGAAATGAGATGAAGGAGGGTGGAAGAGAGCGAAACGAGATGAAGGAGGGTGAAAGAGAGTGAAACGAGATGAAGGTAGGTGAAAGAGAGCGAAACGAGACCAAAGAGGGTGAAAGAGACCGAAACGAGACGAAGGAGGGTGAAAGAGAGCGAAATGAGATGAAGGAGGGTGAAAGAGAGCGGAACGAGACAAAGGAGGGTGAAAGTGAGCGAATCGAGAAGAAGGAGGGTGAAAGAGAGCGAAACGAGACAAAGGAGGGTGAAAGGGAGCGAAACGAGACGAAGTAGGGAGAAAGAGAGCGAAACGCGACGAAGGAGGGTGTAAGAGAGCGAAACAAGACGAAGGAGGGTGAAAGAGGGCGAAACGAGATGATGGCGGGTGCAACAGAGCGAAACTAGATGAAGGAGGGTGAAAGAGAGCGAAACGAGACGAAGGAGGGTGAAAGAGAGCAAAACGAGATGAAGGAGTGTGAAACAGAGCGAAACGAGACGAAGGAGGATGAAAGGGAGCGAAATGAGACGAAGAAGGGTAAAATAGAGCGAAACGAGATGAAGGAGGGTGGAAGAGAGCGAAACGAGACCAAGAAAGGTGAAAGAGAGCGAAACGAGACGAAGGAGGGTGAAAGAGACCGAAACGAGACGAAGGAGGGTGAAAGAGAGCGAAATGAGATGAAGGAGGGTGAAAGAGAGCGGAACGAGACAAAGGAGGGTGAAAGTGAACGAATCGAGAAGAAGGAGGGTGAAAGAGAGCGAAACAAGATGAAGGAGGGTGAAAGAGAGCGAAAAGAGATGAAGGAGGGTCAAAGAGAGCGAAACGAGACGAAGGATGGTGAAAGAGAGCGAAACGAGACGAAGGAGGGTGAAAGAGAGCGAAACAAGACGATGGAGGGTGAAAGAGAGCGAAAAAAGAGGAAGGAGGGTGAAAGAGAGCGAAACGAGACAAAGGAGGGTGAAAGAGAGCGAAACGAGACGAAGGAGGGTGAAAGAGAGCGAAACGAGATGAAGGAGGGTGAAAGAGAGCGAAACAAGACGAAGAAAGGTGAAAGAGAGCGAAACGAGACGAAGGAGGGTGAAAGAGAGCGAAAGGAGATGAAGGAGGGTGAAAGAGTGCGAAATGAGACGAAGGAGGGTGAAAGAGAGCGAAAGGAGTCGAAGGAGGGTGAAAGAGAGTGGAGCGAGACGAAGGAGGGTGAAAGAGACCGAAACGAGATGAAGGAGGGTGAAAGAGAGCGAAACGAGACGAAGGAGGTTGAAAGAGAGCGAAACGAAAAGAAGGAGGGTGAAAGAGAGCGAAACGAGACGAAGGAGGGTGAAAGAGAGCGAAACGATATGAAGGAGGGTCAAAGAGAGCAAAACGAGACGAAGGAGGGTGAAAGAGAGCGAAATCAGACGATGGAGGGTGAAAAAGAGCGAAACGAGAGGAAGGAGGGTGAAAGAGAGCGAAACGAGACGAAGGGGGGTGAAAGAGAGTGAAACGAGACGAAGGAGGGTGAAAGAGAGCGAAACGAGACGAAGGCGGGTGGAACAGAGCGAAACAAGGTGAAGGAGGGTGAAAGAGAGCGAAACGAGACGAAGGAAAGTGAAAGAGAGCAAAACTAGACGAAGGAGTGTAGAACAGAGCGAAACGAGACGAAGGAGGGTCAAAGAGAGCGAAACGAGATGAAGGAAGGTCAAAGAGGGCGAAACGAGATGAAGGAGGGTGAAACAGGGCGAAGCGAGACGAAGGAGCATGAAAGAGAGCGAAACGAGATGAAGGAGGGTAAAAGAGAGCGAAACAAGACGAAAGAGTGTAAAAGAGAGCGAAACAAGACGGGGGAGGTGGAAAGAGAGCGAAACAAGACGAAGGAGGGTGAAAGAGAGTGAAACGAGATGAATGAGGATGAAAGAGAGTGAAACGAGAGGAATGAGGGTGAAAGAGAGCGGAATGAGACAAAGGAGGGTGAAAGTGAGCGAATCGAGAAGAATGAGGGTGAAAGAGAGCGAAACGAGATGAAGGAGGGTGAAAGAGAGCGAAAAGAGATGAAGGAGGGGCAAAGAGAGCGAAACGAGACGAAGGAGGGTGAAAGAGAGCGAAACGAGACGAAGGAGGGTGAAAGAGAGCGAAACAAGACGATGGAGGGTGAAAGAGAGCGAAAAAAGAGGAAGGAGGGTGAAAGAGAGCGAAAAGAGATGAAGGAGGGGCAAAGAGAGCGAAACGAGACGAAGGAGGGTGAAAGAGAGCGAAACGAGACGAAGGAGGGTGAAAGAGAGCGAAACAAGACGATGGAGGGTGAAAGAGAGCGAAAAAAGAAGAAGGAGGGTGAAAGAGAGCGAAACGAGACAAAGGAGGGTGAAAGAGAGCGAAACGAGATGAAGGAGGGTGAAAGAGAGCGAAACGAGATGAAGGAGGGTGAAAGAGAGCGAAACGAGACGAAGAAAGGTGAAAGAGAGCGAAACGAGACGAAGGAGGGTGAAAGAGAGCGAAAGGAGATGAGGGAGGGTGAAAGAGTGCGAAATGAGACGAAGGAGGGTGAAAGAGAGCGAAAGGAGTCGAAGGAGGGTGAAAGAGAGTGGAGCGAGACGAAGGAGGTTGAAAGAGACCGAAACGAGATGAAGGAGGGTGAAAGAGAGCGAAACTAGACGAAGGAGGTTGAAAGAGAGCGAAACGAAAAGAAGGAGGGTGAAAGAGAGCGAAAAGAGATGAAGGAGGGTCAAAGAGAGCGAAACGAGACGAAGGAGGGTGAAAGAGAGCGAAACGAGATGAAGGAGGGTGAAAGAGGGCGAAACAAGACGATGGAGGGTGAAAGAGAGCGAAAAAAGAGGAAGGAGGGTGAAAGAGAGCGAAACGAGACAAAGGAGGGTGAAAGAGAGCGAAACGAGACGAAGGAGGGTGAAAGAGAGCGAAACGAGATGAAGGAGGGTGAAAGAGAGTGAAATGAGACGAAGGAGGGTGAAAGAGGGCGAAACGAGACGAAGGCGGGTGGAACAGAGCGAAACAAGACGAAGGAGGGTGAAAGAGAGCGAAACGAGATGAAGGAGGGTGAAAGAGAGCAAAACGAGACGAAGGAGTGTAAAACAGAGCGAAACGAGACGAAGGAGGATGAAACAGAGCGAAACGAGATGAAGGATGGTCAAAGAGGGCGATACGAGATGAAGGAGGGTGAAAGAGAGCGAAACGAGACGAAGGAGTGTGAAAGAGAGCGAAAGGAGTCGAAGGAGGGTGAAAGAGAGCGGAACGAGACGAAGGAGGATGAAAGAGACCGAAACGAGGAGAAGGAGGGTGAAAGAGAGCGAAACAAGATGAAGGTGGGTGAAAGAGAGCGAAACAAGACAAAGGAGTGTGAAAGAGACCGAAACGAGATGAAGGAGGGTGAAAGAGAGCGAAACGAGGCGAAGGAGGGTGAAAGAGAGCGAAACGAGAAGAAGGAGGGTGAAAGAGAGCGAAATGAGACGAAGGAGGGTGAAAGAGAGCGAAATGAGATGAAGGAGGGTGGAAGAGAGCGAAACGAGATGAAGGAGGGTGAAAGAGAGTGAAACGAGATGAAGGTAGGTGAAAGAGAGCGAAACGAGACCAAAGAGGGTGAAAGAGACCGAAACGAGACGAAGGAGGGTGAAAGAGAGCGAAATGAGATGAAGGAGGGTGAAAGAGAGCGGAACGAGACAAAGGAGGGTGAAAGTGAGCGAATCGAGAAGAAGGAGGGTGAAAGAGAGCGAAACGAGACAAAGGAGGGTGAAAGGGAGCGAAACGAGACGAAGTAGGGAGAAAGAGAGCGAAACGCGACGAAGGAGGGTGTAAGAGAGCGAAACAAGACGAAGGAGGGTGAAAGAGGGCGAAACGAGATGATGGCGGGTGCAACAGAGCGAAACTAGATGAAGGAGGGTGAAAGAGAGCGAAACGAGACGAAGGAGGGTGAAAGAGAGCAAAACAAGATGAAGGAGTGTGAAACAGAGCGAAACGAGACGAAGGAGGATGAAAGGGAGCGAAACGAGACGAAGAAGGGTAAAATAGAGCGAAACGAGATGAAGGAGGGTGGAAGAGAGCGAAACGAGACCAAGAAAGGTGAAAGAGAGCGAAACGAGACGAAGGAGGGTGAAAGAGACCGAAACGAGACGAAGGAGGGTGAAAGAGAGCGAAATGAGATGAAGGAGGGTGAAAGAGAGCGGAACGAGACAAAGGAGGGTGAAAGTGAGCGAATCGAGAAGAAGGAGGGTGAAAGAGAGCGAAACGAGATGAAGGAGGGTGAAAGAGAGCGAAACGAGACGAAGAAAGGTGAAAGAGAGCGAAACGAGACGAAGGAGGGTGAAAGAGAGCGAAAGGAGATGAGGGAGGGTGAAAGAGTGCGAAATGAGACGAAGGAGGGTGAAAGAGAGCGAAAGGAGTCGAAGGAGGGTGAAAGAGAGTGGAGCGAGACGAAGGAGGGTGAAAGAGACCGAAACGAGATGAAGGAGGGTGAAAGAGAGCGAAACTAGACGAAGGAGGTTGAAAGAGAGCGAAACGAAAAGAAGGAGGGTGAAAGAGAGCGAAAAGAGATGAAGGAGGGTCAAAGAGAGCGAAACGAGACGAAGGAGGGTGAAAGAGAGCGAAACGAGATGAAGGAGGGTGAAAGAGGGCGAAACAAGACGATGGAGGGTGAAAGAGAGCGAAAAAAGAGGAAGGAGGGTGAAAGAGAGCGAAACGAGACAAAGGAGGGTGAAAGAGAGCGAAACGAGACGAAGGAGGGTGAAAGAGAGCGAAACGAGATGAAGGAGGGTGAAAGAGAGTGAAATGAGACGAAGGAGGGTGAAAGAGGGCGAAACGAGACGAAGGCGGGTGGAACAGAGCGAAACAAGACGAAGGAGGGTGAAAGAGAGCGAAACGAGATGAAGGAGGGTGAAAGAGAGCAAAACGAGACGAAGGAGTGTAAAACAGAGCGAAACGAGACGAAGGAGGATGAAACAGAGCGAAACGAGATGAAGGATGGTCAAAGAGGGCGATACGAGATGAAGGAGGGTGAAAGAGAGCGAAACGAGACGAAGGAGTGTGAAAGAGAGCGAAAGGAGTCGAAGGAGGGTGAAAGAGAGCGGAACGAGACGAAGGAGGATGAAAGAGACCGAAACGAGGAGAAGGAGGGTGAAAGAGAGCGAAACAAGATGAAGGTGGGTGAAAGAGAGCGAAACAAGACAAAGGAGTGTGAAAGAGACCGAAACGAGATGAAGGAGGGTGAAAGAGAGCGAAACGAGGCGAAGGAGGGTGAAAGAGAGCGAAACGAGAAGAAGGAGGGTGAAAGAGAGCGAAATGAGACGAAGGAGGGTGAAAGAGAGCGAAATGAGATGAAGGAGGGTGGAAGAGAGCGAAACGAGATGAAGGAGGGTGAAAGAGAGTGAAACGAGATGAAGGTAGGTGAAAGAGAGCGAAACGAGACCAAAGAGGGTGAAAGAGACCGAAACGAGACGAAGGAGGGTGAAAGAGAGCGAAATGAGATGAAGGAGGGTGAAAGAGAGCGGAACGAGACAAAGGAGGGTGAAAGTGAGCGAATCGAGAAGAAGGAGGGTGAAAGAGAGCGAAACGAGACAAAGGAGGGTGAAAGGGAGCGAAACGAGACGAAGTAGGGAGAAAGAGAGCGAAACGCGACGAAGGAGGGTGTAAGAGAGCGAAACAAGACGAAGGAGGGTGAAAGAGGGCGAAACGAGATGATGGCGGGTGCAACAGAGCGAAACTAGATGAAGGAGGGTGAAAGAGAGCGAAACGAGACGAAGGAGGGTGAAAGAGAGCAAAACAAGATGAAGGAGTGTGAAACAGAGCGAAACGAGACGAAGGAGGATGAAAGGGAGCGAAACGAGACGAAGAAGGGTAAAATAGAGCGAAACGAGATGAAGGAGGGTGGAAGAGAGCGAAACGAGACCAAGAAAGGTGAAAGAGAGCGAAACGAGACGAAGGAGGGTGAAAGAGACCGAAACGAGACGAAGGAGGGTGAAAGAGAGCGAAACGAGATGAAGGAGGGTGAAAGAGAGTGAAATGAGACGAAGGAGGGTGAAAGAGGGCGAAACGAGACGAAGGCGGGTGGAACAGAGCGAAACAAGACGAAGGAGGGTGAAAGAGAGCGAAACGAGATGAAGGAGGGTGAAAGAGAGCAAAACGAGACGAAGGAGTGTAAAACAGAGCGAAACGAGACGAAGGAGGATGAAACAGAGCGAAACGAGATGAAGGATGGTCAAAGAGGGCGATACGAGATGAAGGAGGGTGAAAGAGAGCGAAACGAGACGAAGGAGTGTGAAAGAGAGCGAAAGGAGTCGAAGGAGGGTGAAAGAGAGCGGAACGAGACGAAGGAGGATGAAAGAGACCGAAACGAGGAGAAGGAGGGTGAAAGAGAGCGAAACAAGATGAAGGTGGGTGAAAGAGAGCGAAACAAGACAAAGGAGTGTGAAAGAGACCGAAACGAGATGAAGGAGGGTGAAAGAGAGCGAAACGAGGCGAAGGAGGGTGAAAGAGAGCGAAACGAGAAGAAGGAGGGTGAAAGAGAGCGAAATGAGACGAAGGAGGGTGAAAGAGAGCGAAATGAGATGAAGGAGGGTGGAAGAGAGCGAAACGAGATGAAGGAGGGTGAAAGAGAGTGAAACGAGATGAAGGTAGGTGAAAGAGAGCGAAACGAGACCAAAGAGGGTGAAAGAGACCGAAACGAGACGAAGGAGGGTGAAAGAGAGCGAAATGAGATGAAGGAGGGTGAAAGAGAGCGGAACGAGACAAAGGAGGGTGAAAGTGAGCGAATCGAGAAGAAGGAGGGTGAAAGAGAGCGAAACGAGACAAAGGAGGGTGAAAGGGAGCGAAACGAGACGAAGTAGGGAGAAAGAGAGCGAAACGCGACGAAGGAGGGTGTAAGAGAGCGAAACAAGACGAAGGAGGGTGAAAGAGGGCGAAACGAGATGATGGCGGGTGCAACAGAGCGAAACTAGATGAAGGAGGGTGAAAGAGAGCGAAACGAGACGAAGGAGGGTGAAAGAGAGCAAAACAAGATGAAGGAGTGTGAAACAGAGCGAAACGAGACGAAGGAGGATGAAAGGGAGCGAAACGAGACGAAGAAGGGTAAAATAGAGCGAAACGAGATGAAGGAGGGTGGAAGAGAGCGAAACGAGACCAAGAAAGGTGAAAGAGAGCGAAACGAGACGAAGGAGGGTGAAAGAGACCGAAACGAGACGAAGGAGGGTGAAAGAGAGCGAAATGAGATGAAGGAGGGTGAAAGAGAGCGGAACGAGACAAAGGAGGGTGAAAGTGAGCGAATCGAGAAGAAGGAGGGTGAAAGAGAGCGAAACGAGATGAAGGAGGGTGAAAGAGAGCGAAACGAGACGAAGAAAGGTGAAAGAGAGCGAAACGAGACGAAGGAGGGTGAAAGAGAGCGAAAGGAGATGAGGGAGGGTGAAAGAGTGCGAAATGAGACGAAGGAGGGTGAAAGAGAGCGAAAGGAGTCGAAGGAGGGTGAAAGAGAGTGGAGCGAGACGAAGGAGGGTGAAAGAGACCGAAACGAGATGAAGGAGGGTGAAAGAGAGCGAAACTAGACGAAGGAGGTTGAAAGAGAGCGAAACGAAAAGAAGGAGGGTGAAAGAGAGCGAAAAGAGATGAAGGAGGGTCAAAGAGAGCGAAACGAGACGAAGGAGGGTGAAAGAGAGCGAAACGAGATGAAGGAGGGTGAAAGAGGGCGAAACAAGACGATGGAGGGTGAAAGAGAGCGAAAAAAGAGGAAGGAGGGTGAAAGAGAGCGAAACGAGACAAAGGAGGGTGAAAGAGAGCGAAACGAGACGAAGGAGGGTGAAAGAGAGCGAAACGAGATGAAGGAGGGTGAAAGAGAGTGAAATGAGACGAAGGAGGGTGAAAGAGGGCGAAACGAGACGAAGGCGGGTGGAACAGAGCGAAACAAGACGAAGGAGGGTGAAAGAGAGCGAAACGAGATGAAGGAGGGTGAAAGAGAGCAAAACGAGACGAAGGAGTGTAAAACAGAGCGAAACGAGACGAAGGAGGATGAAACAGAGCGAAACGAGATGAAGGATGGTCAAAGAGGGCGATACGAGATGAAGGAGGGTGAAAGAGAGCGAAACGAGACGAAGGAGTGTGAAAGAGAGCGAAAGGAGTCGAAGGAGGGTGAAAGAGAGCGGAACGAGACGAAGGAGGATGAAAGAGACCGAAACGAGGAGAAGGAGGGTGAAAGAGAGCGAAACAAGATGAAGGTGGGTGAAAGAGAGCGAAACAAGACAAAGGAGTGTGAAAGAGACCGAAACGAGATGAAGGAGGGTGAAAGAGAGCGAAACGAGGCGAAGGAGGGTGAAAGAGAGCGAAACGAGAAGAAGGAGGGTGAAAGAGAGCGAAATGAGACGAAGGAGGGTGAAAGAGAGCGAAATGAGATGAAGGAGGGTGGAAGAGAGCGAAACGAGATGAAGGAGGGTGAAAGAGAGTGAAACGAGATGAAGGTAGGTGAAAGAGAGCGAAACGAGACCAAAGAGGGTGAAAGAGACCGAAACGAGACGAAGGAGGGTGAAAGAGAGCGAAATGAGATGAAGGAGGGTGAAAGAGAGCGGAACGAGACAAAGGAGGGTGAAAGTGAGCGAATCGAGAAGAAGGAGGGTGAAAGAGAGCGAAACGAGACAAAGGAGGGTGAAAGGGAGCGAAACGAGACGAAGTAGGGAGAAAGAGAGCGAAACGCGACGAAGGAGGGTGTAAGAGAGCGAAACAAGACGAAGGAGGGTGAAAGAGGGCGAAACGAGATGATGGCGGGTGCAACAGAGCGAAACTAGATGAAGGAGGGTGAAAGAGAGCGAAACGAGACGAAGGAGGGTGAAAGAGAGCAAAACAAGATGAAGGAGTGTGAAACAGAGCGAAACGAGACGAAGGAGGATGAAAGGGAGCGAAACGAGACGAAGAAGGGTAAAATAGAGCGAAACGAGATGAAGGAGGGTGGAAGAGAGCGAAACGAGACCAAGAAAGGTGAAAGAGAGCGAAACGAGACGAAGGAGGGTGAAAGAGACCGAAACGAGACGAAGGAGGGTGAAAGAGAGCGAAATGAGATGAAGGAGGGTGAAAGAGAGCGGAACGAGACAAAGGAGGGTGAAAGTGAGCGAATCGAGAAGAAGGAGGGTGAAAGAGAGCGAAACAAGATGAAGGAGGGTGAAAGAGAGCGAAAAGAGATGAAGGAGGGTCAAAGAGAGCGAAACGAGACGAAGGATGGTGAAAGAGAGCGAAACGAGACGAAGGAGGGTGAAAGAGAGCGAAACAAGACGATGGAGGGTGAAAGAGAGCGAAAAAAGAGGAAGGAGGGTGAAAGAGAGCGAAACGAGACAAAGGAGGGTGAAAGAGAGCGAAACGAGACGAAGGAGGGTGAAAGAGAGCGAAACGAGATGAAGGAGGGTGAAAGAGAGCGAAACAAGACGAAGAAAGGTGAAAGAGAGCGAAACGAGACGAAGGAGGGTGAAAGAGAGCGAAAGGAGATGAAGGAGGGTGAAAGAGTGCGAAATGAGACGAAGGAGGGTGAAAGAGAGCGAAAGGAGTCGAAGGAGGGTGAAAGAGAGTGGAGCGAGACGAAGGAGGGTGAAAGAGACCGAAACGAGATGAAGGAGGGTGAAAGAGAGCGAAACGAGACGAAGGAGGTTGAAAGAGAGCGAAACGAAAAGAAGGAGGGTGAAAGAGAGCGAAACGAGACGAAGGAGGGTGAAAGAGAGCAAAACGATATGAAGGAGGGTCAAAGAGAGCAAAACGAGACGAAGGAGGGTGAAAGAGAGCGAAATCAGACGATGGAGGGTGAAAAAGAGCGAAACGAGAGGAAGGAGGGTGAAAGAGAGCGAAACGAGACGAAGGGGGGTGAAAGAGAGTGAAACGAGACGAAGGAGGGTGAAAGAGAGCGAAACGAGACGAAGGCGGGTGGAACAGAGCGAAACAAGGTGAAGGAGGGTGAAAGAGAGCGAAACGAGACGAAGGAAGGTGAAAGAGAGCAAAACTAGACGAAGGAGTGTAGAACAGAGCGAAACGAGACGAAGGAGGGTCAAAGAGAGCGAAACGAGATGAAGGAAGGTCAAAGAGGGCGAAACGAGATGAAGGAGGGTGAAACAGGGCGAAGCGAGACGAAGGAGCATGAAAGAGAGCGAAACGAGATGAAGGAGGGTAAAAGAGAGCGAAACAAGACGAAAGAGTGTAAAAGAGAGCGAAACAAGACGGGGGAGGTGGAAAGAGAGCGAAACAAGACGAAGGAGGGTGAAAGAGAGTGAAACGAGATGAATGAGGATGAAAGAGAGTGAAACGAGAGGAATGAGGGTGAAAGAGAGCGGAACGAGACAAAGGAGGGTGAAAGTGAGCGAATCGAGAAGAATGAGGGTGAAAGAGAGCGAAACGAGATGAAGGAGGGTGAAAGAGAGCGAAAAGAGATGAAGGAGGGGCAAAGAGAGCGAAACGAGACGAAGGAGGGTGAAAGAGAGCGAAACGAGACGAAGGAGGGTGAAAGAGAGCGAAACAAGACGATGGAGGGTGAAAGAGAGCGAAAAAAGAGGAAGGAGGGTGAAAGAGAGCGAAACGAGACAAAGGAGGGTGAAAGAGAACGAAACGAGATGAAGGAGGGTGAAAGAGAGCGAAACGAGATGAAGGAGGGTGAAAGAGAGCGAAACGAGACGAAGAAAGGTGAAAGAGAGCGAAACGAGACGAAGGAGGGTGAAAGAGAGCGAAAGGAGATGAGGGAGGGTGAAAGAGTGCGAAATGAGACGAAGGAGGGTGAAAGAGAGCGAAAGGAGTCGAAGGAGGGTGAAAGAGAGTGGAGCGAGACGAAGGAGGGTGAAAGAGACCGAAACGAGATGAAGGAGGGTGAAAGAGAGCGAAACTAGACGAAGGAGGTTGAAAGAGATCGAAACGAAAAGAAGGAGGGTGAAAGAGAGCGAAAAGAGATGAAGGAGGGTCAAAGAGAGCGAAACGAGACGAAGGAGGGTGAAAGAGAGCGAAACGAGATGAAGGAGGGTGAAAGAGGGCGAAACAAGACGATGGAGGGTGAAAGAGAGCGAAAAAAGAGGAAGGAGGGTGAAAGAGAGCGAAACGAGACAAAGGAGGGTGAAAGAGAGCGAAACGAGACGAAGGAGGGTGAAAGAGAGCGAAACGAGATGAAGGAGGGTGAAAGAGAGTGAAATGAGACGAAGGAGGGTGAAAGAGGGCGAAACGAGACGAAGGCGGGTGGAACAGAGCGAAACAAGACGAAGGAGGGTGAAAGAGAGCGAAACGAGATGAAGGAGGGTGAAAGAGAGCAAAACGAGACGAAGGAGTGTAAAACAGAGCGAAACGAGACGAAGGAGGATGAAACAGAGCGAAACGAGATGAAGGATGGTCAAAGAGGGCGATACGAGATGAAGGAGGGTGAAAGAGAGCGAAACGAGACGAAGGAGTGTGAAAGAGAGCGAAAGGAGTCGAAGGAGGGTGAAAGAGAGCGGAACGAGACGAAGGAGGATGAAAGAGACCGAAACGAGGAGAAGGAGGGTGAAAGAGAGCGAAACAAGATGAAGGTGGGTGAAAGAGAGCGAAACAAGACAAAGGAGTGTGAAAGAGACCGAAACGAGATGAAGGAGGGTGAAAGAGAGCGAAACGAGGCGAAGGAGGGTGAAAGAGAGCGAAACGAGAAGAAGGAGGGTGAAAGAGAGCGAAATGAGACGAAGGAGGGTGAAAGAGAGCGAAATGAGATGAAGGAGGGTGGAAGAGAGCGAAACGAGAAAAAGGAGGGTGAAAGAGAGTGAAACGAGATGAAGGTAGGTGAAAGAGAGCGAAACGAGACCAAAGAGGGTGAAAGAGACCGAAACGAGACGAAGGAGGGTGAAAGAGAGCGAAATGAGATGAAGGAGGGTGAAAGAGAGCGGAACGAGACAAAGGAGGATGAAAGTGAGCGAATCGAGAAGAAGGAGGGTGAAAGAGAGCGAAACGAGACAAAGGAGGGTGAAAGGGAGCGAAACGAGACGAAGTAGGGAGAAAGAGAGCGAAACGTGACGAAGGAGGGTGTAAGAGAGCGAAACAAGACGAAGGAGGGTGAAAGAGGGCGAAACGAGATGATGGCGGGTGCAACAGAGCGAAACTAGATGAAGGAGGGTGAAAGAGAGCGAAACGAGACGAAGGAGGGTGAAAGAGAGCAAAACGAGATGAAGGAGTGTGAAACAGAGCGAAACGAGACGAAGGAGGATGAAAGGGAGCGAAACGAGACGAAGAAGGGTAAAATAGAGCGAAACGAGATGAAGGAGGGTGGAAGAGAGCGAAACGAGACGAAGAAAGGTGAAAGAGAGCGAAACGAGACGAAGGAGGGTGAAAGAGACCGAAACGAGACGAAGGAGGGTGAAAGAGAGCGAAATGAGATGAAGGAGGGTGAAAGAGAGCGGAACGAGACAAAGGAGGGTGAAAGTGAGCGAATCGAGAAGAAGGAGGGTGAAAGAGAGCGAAACAAGATGAAGGAGGGTGAAAGAGAGCGAAAAGAGATGAAGGAGGGTCAAAGAGAGCGAAACGAGACGAAGGAGGGTGAAAGAGAGCGAAACGAGACGAAGGAGGGTGAAAGAGGGCGAAACAAGACGATGGAGGGTGAAAGAGAGCGAAAAAAGAGGAAGGAGGGTGAAAGAGAGCGAAACGAGACAAAGGAGGGTGAAAGAGAGCGAAACGAGACGAAGGAGGGTGAAAGAGAGCGAAACGAGATGAATGAGGGTGAAAGAGAGCGAAACGAGACGAAGAAAGGTGAAAGAGAGCGAAACGATACGAAGGACGGTGAAAGAGAGCGAAAGGAGATGAAGGAGGGTGAAAGAGTGCGAAATGAGACGAAGGAGGGTGAAAGAGAGCGAAAGGAGTCGAAGGAGGTTGAAAGAGAGCGAAACGAGACGAAGGAGGTTGAAAGAGAGCGAAACGAAAAGAAGGAGGGTGAAAGAGAGCGAAACCAGACGATGGAGGGTGAAAAAGAGCGAAACGAGAGGAAGGAGGGTGAAAGAGAGCGAAACGAGACGAAGGGGGGAGAAAGAGAGTGAAACGAGACGAAGAAGGGTGAAAGAGGGCGAAACGAGACGAAGGCGGGTGGAACAGAGCGAAACAAGGTGAAGGAGGGTGAAAGAGAGCGAAACGAGACGAAGGAAGGTGAAAGAGAGCAAAAGTAGACGAAGGAGTGTAGAACAGAGCAAAACGAGACGAAGGAGGGTCAAAGAGAGCGAAACGAGATGAAGGAAGGTCAAAGAGGGCGAAACGAGATGAAGGAGGGTGAAACAGGGCGAAGCGAGACGAAGGAGCATGAAAGAGAGCGAAACGAGATGAAGGAGGGTAAAAGAGAGCGAAACAAGACGGAAGAGTGTAAAAGAGAGTGAAACAAGACGGGGGAGGTGGAAAGATAGCGAAACAAGACGAAGGAGGGTGAAAGAGAGTGAAACGAGATGAATGAGGGTGAAAGAGAGCGAAACGAGTGGAAGGAGGGTGAAAGAGAGCGGAACGAGATGAAGGAGTGTGAAAGAGAGCGAAAGGAGTCGAAGGAGGGTGAAAGAGAGCGGAACGAGACGAAGGAGGATGAAAGAGACCGAAACGAGGAGAAGGAGGGTGAAAGAGAGCGAAACAAGATGAAGGTGGGTGAAAGAGAGCGAAACAAGACAAAGGAGTGTGAAAGAGACCGAAACGAGATGAAGGAGGGTGAAAGAGAGCGAAACGAGGCGAAGGAGGGTGAAAGAGAGGGAAACGAGCAGAAGGAGGGTGAAAGAGAGCGAAATGAGACGAAGGAGGGTGAAAGAGAGCGAAATGAGATGAAGGAGGGTGGAAGAGAGCGAAACGAGATGAAGGAGGGTGAAAGAGAGCGAAATGAGACAAAGGAGGGTGAAAGGGAGCGAAACGAGACGAAGGAGGGTGGAAGAGAGCGAAACGAGAGGAAGGAGGGTGAAAGAGAGCGAAACGAGACGAAGGAGGGTGAAAGAGAGCAACATGAGACGAAGGAGTGTGAAACAGAGAGAAACGAGACGAAGGAGGGTGAAAGAGAGCGAAACGAGAAGAAGGAGGGTGAAAGAGAGCGAAACAAGACAAAGGAGGGTGAAAGGGAGCGAAACGAGACGAAGGAGGGAGAAAGAGAGCGAAACGCGACGAAGGAGGGTGTAAGAGAGCGAAACAAGACGAAGGAGGGTGAAAGAGGGCGAAACGAGATGATGGCGGGTGCAACAGAGCGAAACAAAATGAAGGAGGGTGAAAGAGAGCGAAACGAGATGAAGGAGGGTGAAAGAGAGCAAAACGAGATGAAGGAGTGTGAAACAGAGCGAAACGAGACGAAGGAGGATGAAAGGGAGCGAAACGAGACGAAGAAGGGTAAAATAGAGCGAAACGAGATGAAGGAGGGTGGAAGAGAGCGAAACGAGACGAAGAAAGGTGAAAGAGAGCGAAACGAGACGAAGGAGGGTGAAAGAGACCGAAACGAGACGAAGGAGGGTGAAAGAGAGCGAAATGAGATGAAGGAGGGTGAAAGAGAGCGGAACGAGAGAAAGGAGGGTGAAAGTGAGCGAATCGAGAAGAAGGAGGGTGAAAGAGAGCGAAACGAGATGAAGGAGGGTGAAAGAGAGCGAAAAGAGATGAAGGAGGGTCAAAGAGAGCGAAACGAGACGAAGGAGGGTGAAAGAGAGCGAAACGAGACGAAGGAGGGTGAAAGAGAGCGAAACAAGACGATGGAGGGTGAAAGAGAGCGAAAAAAGAGGAAGGAGGGTGAAAGAGAGCGAAACGAGACAAAGGAGGGTGAAAGAGAGCGAAACGAGACGAAGGAGGGTGAAAGAGAGCGAAACGAGATGAAGGAGTGTGAAAGAGAGCGAAACAAGACGAAGAAAGGTGAAAGAGGGCGAAACGAGACGAAGGAGGGTGAAAGAGAGCGAAAGGAGATGAAGGAGGGTGAAAGAGTGCGAAATGAGACGAAGGAGGGTGAAAGAGAGCGAAAGGAGTCGAAGGAGGGTGAAAGAGAGTGGAGCGAGATGAAGGAGGGTGAAAGAGAGTGAAATGAGACGAAGGAGGGTGAAAGAGGGCGAAACGAGACGAAGGCGGGTGGAACAGAGCGAAACAAGACGAAGGAGGGTGAAAGAGAGCGAAACGAGATGAAGGAGGGTGAAAGAGAGCAAAACGAGACGAAGGTGTGTAAAACAGAGCGAAACGAGACGAAGGAGGATGAAACAGAGCGAAACGAGATGAAGGATGGTCAAAGAGGGCGATACGAGATGAAGGAGGGTGAAAGAGAGCGAAACGAGACGAAGGAGTATGAAAGAGAGCGAAAGGAGTCGAAGGAGGGTGAAAGAGAGCGGAACGAGACGAAGGAGGATGAAAGAGACCGAAACGAGGAGAAGGAGGGTGAAAGAGAGCGAAACAAGATGAAGGTGGGTGAAAGAGAGCGAAACAAGACAAAGGAGTGTGAAAGAGACCGAAACGAGATGAAGGAGGGTGAAAGAGAGCGAAACGAGGCGAAGGAGGGTGAAAGAGAGGGAAACGAGCAGAAGGAGGGTGAAAGAGAGCGAAATGAGACGAAGGAGGGTGAAAGAGAGCGAAATGAGATGAAGGAGGGTGGAAGAGAGCGAAACGAGATGAAGGAGGGTGAAAGAGAGCGAAATGAGACAAAGGAGGGTGAAAGGGAGCGAAACGAGACGAAGGAGGGTGGAAGAGAGCGAAACGAGAGGAAGGAGGGTGAAAGAGAGCGAAACGAGACGAAGGAGGGTGAAAGAGAGCAACATGAGACGAAGGAGTGTGAAACAGAGAGAAACGAGACGAAGGAGGGTGAAAGAGAGCGAAACGAGAAGAAGGAGGGTGAAAGAGAGCGAAACGAGACAAAGGAGGGTGAAAGGGAGCGAAACGAGACGAAGGAGGGAGAAAGAGAGCGAAACGCGACGAAGGAGGGTGTAAGAGAGCGAAACAAGACGAAGGAGGGTGAAAGAGGGCGAAACGAGATGATGGCGGGTGCAACAGAGCGAAACAAAATGAAGGAGGGTGAAAGAGAGCGAAACGAGATGAAGGAGGGTGAAAGAGAGCAAAACGAGATGAAGGAGTGTGAAACAGAGCGAAACGAGACGAAGGAGGATGAAAGGGAGCGAAACGAGACGAAGAAGGGTAAAATAGAGCGAAACGAGATGAAGGAGGGTGGAAGAGAGCGAAACGAGACGAAGAAAGGTGAAAGAGAGCGAAACGAGACGAAGGAGGGTGAAAGAGACCGAAACGAGACGAAGGAGGGTGAAAGAGAGCGAAATGAGATGAAGGAGGGTGAAAGAGAGCGGAACGAGAGAAAGGAGGGTGAAAGTGAGCGAATCGAGAAGAAGGAGGGTGAAAGAGAGCGAAACGAGATGAAGGAGGGTGAAAGAGAGCGAAAAGAGATGAAGGAGGGTCAAAGAGAGCGAAACGAGACGAAGGAGGGTGAAAGAGAGCGAAACAAGACGATGGAGGGTGAAAGAGAGCGAAAAAAGAGGAAGGAGGGTGAAAGAGAGCGAAACGAGACAAAGGAGGGTGAAAGAGAGCGAAACGAGACGAAGGAGGGTGAAAGAGAGCGAAACGAGATGAAGGAGGGTGAAAGAGAGCGAAACAAGACGAAGAAAGGTGAAAGAGGGCGAAACGAGACGAAGGAGGGTGAAAGAGAGCGAAAGGAGATGAAGGAGGGTGAAAGAGTGCGAAATGAGACGAAGGAGGGTGAAAGAGAGCGAAAGGAGTCGAAGGAGGGTGAAAGAGAGTGGAGCGAGATGAAGGAGGGTGAAAGAGAGTGAAATGAGACGAAGGAGGGTGAAAGAGGGCGAAACGAGACGAAGGCGGGTGGAACAGAGCGAAACAAGACGAAGGAGGGTGAAAGAGAGCGAAACGAGATGAAGGAGGGTGAAAGAGAGCAAAACGAGACGAAGGAGTGTAAAACAGAGCGAAACGAGACGAAGGAGGATGAAACAGAGCGAAACGAGATGAAGGATGGTCAAAGAGGGCGATACGAGATGAAGGAGGGTGAAAGAGAGCGAAACGAGACGAAGGAGTATGAAAGAGAGCGAAAGGAGTCGAAGGAGGGTGAAAGAGAGCGGAACGAGACGAAGGAGGATGAAAGAGACCGAAACGAGGAGAAGGAGGGTGAAAGAGAGCGAAACAAGATGAAGGTGGGTGAAAGAGAGCGAAACAAGACAAAGGAGTGTGAAAGAGACCGAAACGAGATGAAGGAGGGTGAAAGAGAGCGAAACGAGGCGAAGGAGGGTGAAAGAGAGCGAAACGAGAAGAAGGAGGGTGAAAGAGAGCGAAAGGAGATGAAGGAGGGTGAAAGAGTGCGAAATGAGACGAAGGAGGGTGAAAGAGAGCGAAAGGAGTCGAAGGAGGGTGAAAGAGAGTGGAGCGAGATGAAGGAGGGTGAAAGAGAGTGAAATGAGACGAAGGAGGGTGAAAGAGGGCGAAACGAGACGAAGGCGGGTGGAACAGAGCGAAACAAGACGAAGGAGGGTGAAAGAGAGCGAAACGAGATGAAGGAGGGTGAAAGAGAGCAAAACGAGACGAAGGAGTGTAAAACAGAGCGAAACGAGACGAAGGAGGATGAAACAGAGCGAAACGAGATGAAGGATGGTCAAAGAGGGCGATACGAGATGAAGGAGGGTGAAAGAGAGCGAAACGAGACGAAGGAGTGTGAAAGAGAGCGAAAGGAGTCGAAGGAGGGTGAAAGAGAGCGGAACGAGACGAAGGAGGATGAAAGAGACCGAAACGAGGAGAAGGAGGGTGAAAGAGAGCGAAACAAGATGAAGGTGGGTGAAAGAGAGCGAAACAAGACAAAGGAGTGTGAAAGAGACCGAAACGAGATGAAGGAGGGTGAAAGAGAGCGAAACGAGGCGAAGGAGGGTGAAAGAGAGCGAAACGAGAAGAAGGAGGGTGAAAGAGAGCGAAATGAGACGAAGGAGGGTGAAAGCGAGCGAAATGAGATGAAGGAGGGTGGAAGAGAGCGAAACGAGATGAAGGAGGGTGAAAGAGAGTGAAACGAGATGAAGGTAGGTGAAAGAGAGCGAAACGAGACCAAAGAGGGTGAAAGAGACCGAAACGAGACGAAGGAGGGTGAAAGAGAGCGAAATGAGATGAAGGAGGGTGAAAGAGAGCGGAACGAGACAAAGGAGGGTGAAAGTGAGCGAATCGAGAAGAAGGAGGGTGAAAGAGAGCGAAACGAGACAAAGGAGGGTGAAAGGGAGCGAAACGAGACGAAGTAGGGAGAAAGAGAGCGAAACGCGACGAAGGAGGGTGTAAGAGAGCGAAACAAGACGAAGGAGGGTGAAAGAGGGCGAAACGAGATGATGGCGGGTGCAACAGAGCGAAACTAGATGAAGGAGGGTGAAAGAGAGCGAAACGAGACGAAGGAGGGTGAAAGAGAGCAAAACGAGATGAAGGAGTGTGAAACAGAGCGAAACGAAACGAAGGAGGATGTAAGGGAGCGAAACGAGACGAAGAAGGGTAAAATAGAGCGAAACGAGATGAAGGAGGGTGGAAGAGAGCGAAACGAGACGAAGAAAGGTGAAAGAGAGCGAAACGAGACGAAGGAGGGTGAAAGAGACCGAAACGAGACGAAGGAGGGTGAAAGAGAGCGAAGTGAGATGAAGGAGGGTGAAAGAGAGCGGAACGAGACAAAGGAGGGTGAAAGTGAGCGAATCGAGAAGAAGGAGGGTGAAAGAGAGCGAAACAAGATGAAGGAGGTTGAAAGAGAGCGAAAAGAGATGAAGGAGGGTCAAAGAGAGCGAAACGAGACGAAGGAGGGTGAAAGAGAGCGAAACGAGACGAAGGAGGGTGAAAGAGGGCGAAACAAGACGATGGAGGGTGAAAGAGAGCGAAAAAAGAGGAAGGAGGGTGAAAGAGAGCGAAACGAGACAAAGGAGGGTGAAAGAGAGCGAAACGAGACGAAGGAGGGTGAAAGAGAGCGAAACGAGACGAAGAAAGGTGAAAGAGAGCGAAACGATACGAAGGAGGGTGAAAGAGAGCGAAAGGAGATGAAGGAGGGTGAAAGAGTGCGAAATGAGACGAAGGAGGGTGAAAGAGAGCAAAAGGAGTCGAAGGAGGGTGAAAGAGAGTGGAGTGAGACGAAGGAGGGTGAAAGAGACCGAAACGAGATGAAGGAGGTTGAAAGAGAGCGAAACGAGACGAAGGAGGTTGAAAGAGAGCGAAACGAAAAGAAGGAGGGTGAAAGAGAGCGAAACCAGACGATGGAGGGTGAAAAAGAGCGAAACGAGAGGAAGGAGGGTGAAAGAGAGCGAAACGAGACGAAGGGGGGTGAAAGAGAGTGAAACGAGACGAAGGAGGGTGAAAGAGGGCGAAACGAGACGAAGGCGGGTGGAACAGAGCGAAACAAGGTGAAGGAGGGTGAAAGAGAGCGAAACGAGACGAAGGAAGGTGAAAGAGAGCAAAACTAGACGAAGGAGTGTAGAACAGAGCGAAACGAGACGAAGGAGGGTCAAAGAGAGCGAAACGAGATGAAGGAAGGTCAAAGAGGGCGAAACGAGATGAAGGAGGGTGAAACAGGGCGAAGCGAGACGAAGGAGCATGAAAGAGAGCGAAACGAGATGAAGGAGGGTAAAAGAGAGCGAAACAAGACGGAAGAGTGTAAAAGAGAGTGAAACAAGACGGGGGAGGTGAAAAGAGAGCGAAACAAGACGAAGGAGGGTGAAAGAGAGTGAAACGAGATGAATGAGGGTGAAAGAGAGCGAAACGAGTGGAAGGAGGGTGAAAGAGAGCGGAACGAGATGAAGGAGTGTGAAAGAGAGCGAAAGGAGTCGAAGGAGGGTGAAAGAGAGCGGAACGAGACGAAGGAGGATGAAAGAGACCGAAACGAGGAGAAGGAGGGTGAAAGAGAGCGAAACGAGATGAAGGAGGGTGAAAGAGAGCGAAACGAGGCGAAGGAGGGTGAAAGAGAGGGAAACGAGCAGAAGGAGGGTGAAAGAGAGCGAAATGAGACGAAGGAGGGCGAGAGAGAGCGAAATGAGATGAAGGAGGGTGGAAGAGAGCGAAACGAGATGAAGGAGGGTGAAAGAGAGCGAAATGAGACAAAGGAGGGTGAAAGGGAGCGAAACGAGACGAAGGAGGGTGGAAGAGAGCGAAACGAGAGGAAGGAGGGTGAAAGAGAGCGAAACGAGACGAAGGAGGGTGAAAGAGAGCAACATGAGACGAAGGAGTGTGAAACAGAGAGAAACGAGACGAAGGAGGGTGAAAGAGAGCGAAACGAGAAGAAGGAGGGTGAAAGAGAGCGAAACGAGACAAAGGAGGGTGAAAGGGAGCGAAACGAGACGAAGGATGGAGAAAGAGAGCGATATGCGACGAAGGAGGGTGTAAGAGAGCGAAACAAGACGAAGGAGGGTGAAAGAGGGCGAAACGAGATGATGGCGGGTGCAACAGAGCGAAAGAAAATGAAGGAGGGTGAAAGAGAGCGAAACGAGATGAAGGAGGGTGAAAGAGAGCAAAACGAGATGAAGGAGTGTGAAACAGAGCGAAACGAGACGAAGGAGGATGAAAGGGAGCGAAACGAGACGAAGAAGGGTAAAATAGAGCGAAACGAGATGAAGGAGGGTGGAAGAGAGCGAAACGAGACGAAGAAAGGTGAAAGAGAGCGAAACGAGACGAAGGAGGGTGAAAGAGACCGAAACGAGACGAAGGAGGGTGAAAGAGAGCGAAATGAGATGAAGGAGGGTGAAAGAGAGCGGAACGAGAGAAAGGAGGGTGAAAGTGAGCGAATCGAGAAGAAGGAGGGTGAAAGAGAGCGAAACGAGATGAAGGAGGGTGAAAGAGAGCGAAAAGAGATGAAGGAGGGTCAAAGAGAGCGAAACGAGACGAAGGAGGGTGAAAGAGAGCGAAACGAGACGAAGGAGGGTGAAAGAGAGCGAAACAAGACGATGGAGGGTGAAAGAGAGCGAAAAAAGAGGAAGGAGGGTGAAAGAGAGCGAAACGAGACAAAGGAGGGTGAAAGAGAGCGAAACGAGACGAAGGAGGGTGAAAGAGAGCGAAACGAGATGAAGGAGGGTGAAAGAGAGCGAAACAAGACGAAGAAAGGTGAAAGAGGGCGAAACGAGACGAAGGAGGGTGAAAGAGAGCGAAAGGAGATGAAGGAGGGTGAAAGAGTGCGAAATGAGACGAAGGAGGGTGAAAGAGAGCGAAAGGAGTCGAAGGAGGGTGAAAGAGAGTGGAGCGAGATGAAGGAGGGTGAAAGAGACCGAAACGAGATGAAGGAGGGTGAAAGAGAGCGAAACGAGGCGAAGGAGGTTGAAAGAGAGCGAAACGAGCAGAAGGAGGTGAAGGAGAGCGAAATGAGACGAAAGAGGGTGAAAGAGAGCGAAATGAGATGAAGGAGGGTGGAAGAGAGCGAAACGAGATGAAGGAGGGTGAAAGAGAGCGAGATGAGACAAAGGAGGGTGAAAGGGAGCGAAACGAGACGAAGGAGGGTGGAAGAGAGCGAAACGAGAGGAAGGAGGGTGAAAGAGAGCGAAACGAGACGAAGGAGGGTGAAAGAAAGCAACATGAGACGAAGGAGTGTGAAACAGAGAGAAACGAGACGAAGGAGGGTGAAAGAGAGCGAAACGAGAAGAAGGAGGGTGAAAGAGAGCGAAACGAGACAAAGGAGGGTGAAAGGGAGCGAAACGAGACGAAGGAGGGAGAAAGAGAGCGAAACGCGACGAAGGAGGGTGTAAGAGAGCGAAACAAGACGAAGGAGGGTGAAAGAGGGCGAAACGAGATGATGGCGGGTGCAACAGAGCGAAACAAAATGAAGGAGGGTGAAAGAGAGCGAAACGAGATGAAGGAGGGTGAAAGAGAGCAAAACGAGATGAAGGAGTGTGAAACAGAGCGAAACGAGACGAAGGAGGATGAAAGGGAGCGAAACGAGACGAAGAAGGGTAAAATAGAGCGAAACGAGATGAAGGAGGGTGGAAGAGAGCGAAACGAGACGAAGAATGGTGAAAGAGAGCGAAACGAGACGAAGGAGGGTGAAAGAGACCGAAACGAGACGAAGGAGGGTGAAAGAGTGCGAAATGAGATGAAGGAGGGTGAAAGAGAGCGGAACGAGACAAAGGAGGGTGAAAGTGAGCGAATCGAGAAGAAGGAGCGTGAAAGAGAGCGAAACGAGATGAAGGAGGGTGAAAGAGAGCGAAAAGAGATGAAGGAGGGTCAAAGAGAGCGAAACGAGACGAAGGAGGGTGAAAGAGAGCGAAACGCGACGAAGGAGGGTGAAAGAGAGCGAAACAAGACGATGGAGGGTGAAAGAGAGCGAAAAAAGTGGAAGGAGGGTGAAAGAGAGCGAAACGAGACAAAGGAGGGTGAAAGAATGCGAAACGAGACGAAGGAGGGTGAAAGAGAGCGAAACGAGATGAAGGAGGGTGAAAAAGAGCGAAACAAGACGAAGAAAGGTGAAAGAGAGCGAAACGAGACGAAGGAGGGTGAAGGAGAGCGAAAGGAGATGAAGGAGGGTGAAAGAGTGCGAAATGAGACGAAGGAGGGTGAAAGAGAGCGAAAGGAGTCGAAGGAGGGTGAAAGAGAGTGGAGCGAGACGAAGGAGGGTGAAAGAGACCGAAACGAGATGAAGGAGGGTGAAAGAGAGCGAAACGAGACGAAGGAGGTTGAAAGAGAGCGAAACGAAAAGAAGGAGGGTGAAAGAGAGCGAAACGAGACGAAGGAGGGTGAAAGAGATCGAAACGATATGAAGGAGGGTCAAAGAGAGCAAAACGAGACGAAGGAGGGTGAAAGAGAGCGAAACCAGACGATGGAGGATGAAAAAGAGCGAAACGAGAGGAAGGAGGGTGAAAGAGAGCGAAACGAGACAAGGGGGGTGAAAGAGAGTGAAACGAGACGAAGGAGGGTGAAAGAGAGCGAAACGAGACGAAGGCGGGTGGAACAGAGCGAAACAAGGTGAAGGAGGGGGAAAGAGAGCGAAACGAGACGAAGGAAGGTGAAAGAGAGCAAAACTAGACGAAGGAGTGTAGAACAGAGCGAAACAAGACGAAGGAGGGTCAAAGAGAGCGAAACGAGACGAAGGAGGGTGAAAGAGAGCGAAACGAGACGAAGGAGGGTGAAAGAGAGCGAAACAAGACGATGGAGGGTGAAAGAGAGCGAAAAAAGAGGAAGGAGGGTGAAAGAGAGCGAAACGAGACAAAGGAGGGTGAAAGAGAGCGAAACGAGACGAAGGAGGGTGAAAGAGAGCGAAACGAGATGATGGCGGGTGCAACAGAGCGAAACTAGATGAAGGAGGGTGAAAGAGAGCGAAACGAGACGAAGGAGGGTGAAAGAGAGCAAAACGAGATGAAGGAGTGTGAAACAGAGCCAAACGAGACGAAGGAGGATGTAAGGGAGCGAAACGAGACGAAGAAGGGTAAAATAGAGCGAAACGAGATGAAGGAGGGTGGAAGAGAGCGAAACGAGACGAAGAAAGGTGAAAGAGAGCGAAACGAGACGAAGGAGGGTGAAAGAGACCGAAACGAGACGAAGGAGGGTGAAAGAGAGCGAAATGAGATGAAGGAGGGTGAAAGAGAGCGGAACGAGACAAAGGAGGGTGAAAGTGAGCGAATCGAGAAGAAGGAGGGTGAAAGAGAGCGAAACAAGATGAAGGAGGGTGAAAGAGAGCGAAAAGAGATGAAGGAGGGTCAAAGAGAGCGAAACGAGACGAAGGAGGGTGAAAGAGAGCGAAACGAGACGAAGGAGGGTGAAAGAGGGCGAAACAAGACGATGGAGGGTGAAAGAGAGCGAAAAAAGAGGAAGGAGGGTGAAAGAGAGCGAAACGAGACAAAGGAGGGTGAAAGAGAGCGAAACGAGACGAAGGAGGGTGAAAGAGAGCGAAACGAGATGAATGAGGGTGAAAGAGAGCGAAACGAGACGAAGAAAGGTGAAAGAGAGCGAAACGATACGAAGGAGGGTGAAAGAGAGCGAAAGGAGATGAAGGAGGGTGAAAGCGTGCGAAATGAGACGAAGGAGGGTGAAAGAGAGCGAAAGGAGTCGAAGGAGGGTGAAAGAGAGTGGAGCGAGACGAAGGAGGGTGAAAGAGACCGAAACGAGATGAAGGAGGTTGAAAGCGAGCGAAACGAGACGAAGGAGGTTGAAAGAGAGCGAAACGAAAAGAAGGAGGGTGAAAGAGAGCGAAACCAGACGATGGAGGGTGTAAAAGAGCGAAACGAGAGGAAGGAGGGTGAAAGAGAGCGAAACGAGACGAAGGGGGGTGAAAGAGAGTGAAACGAGACGAAGGAGGGTGAAAGAGGGCGAAACGAGACGAAGGCGGGTGGAACAGAGCGAAACAAGGTGAAGGAGGGTGAAAGAGAGCGAAACGAGACGAAGGAAGGTGAAAGAGAGCAAAACTAGACGAAGGAGTGTAGAACAGAGCGAAACGAGACGAAGGAGGGTCAAAGAGAGCGAAACGAGATGAAGGAAGGTCAAAGAGGGCGAAACGAGATGAAGGAGGGTGAAACAGGGCGAAGCGAGACGAAGGAGCATGAAAGAGAGCGAAACGAGATGAAGGAGGGTAAAACAGAGCGACACAAGACGGAAGAGTGTAAAAGAGAGTGAAACAAGACGGGGGAGGTGAAAAGAGAGCGAAACAAGACGAAGGAGGGTGAAAGAGAGTGAAACGAGATGAATGAGGGTGAAAGAGAGCGGAACGAGATGAAGGAGTGTGAAAGAGAGCGAAAGGAGTCGAAGGAGGGTGAAAGAGAGCGGAACGAGACGAAGGAGGATGAAAGAGACCGAAACGAGGAGAAGGAGGGTGAAAGAGAGCGAAACAAGATGAAGGTGGGTGAAAGAGAGCGAAACAAGACAAAGGAGTGTGAAAGAGACCGAAACGAGATGAAGGAGGGTGAAAGAGAGCGAAACGAGGCGAAGGAGGGTGAAAGAGAGGGAAACGAGCAGAAGGAGGGTGAAAGAGAGCGAAATGAGACGAAGGAGGGCGAGAGAGAGCGAAATGAGATGAAGGAGGGTGGAAGAGAGCGAAACGAGATGAAGGAGGGTGAAAGAGAGCGAAATGAGACAAAGGAGGGTGAAAGGGAGCGAAACGAGACGAAGGAGGGTGGAAGAGAGCGAAACGAGAGGAAGGAGGGTGAAAGAGAGCGAAACGAGACGAAGGAGGGTGAAAGAGAGCAACATGAGACGAAGGAGTGTGAAACAGAGAGAAACGAGACGAAGGAGGGTGAAAGAGAGCGAAACGAGAAGAAAGAGGGTGAAAGAGAGCGAAACGAGACAAAGGAGGGTGAAAGGGAGCGAAACGAGACGAAGGAGGGAGAAAGAGAGCGAAACGCGACGAAGGAGGGTGTAAGAGAGCGAAACAAGACGAAGGAGGGTGAAAGAGGGCGAAACGAGATGATGGCGGGTGCAACAGAGCGAAAGAAAATGAAGGAGGGTGAAAGAGAGCGAAACGAGATGAAGGAGGGTGAAAGAGAGCAAAACGAGATGAAGGAGTGTGAAACAGAGCGAAACGAGACGAAGGAGGATGAAAGGGAGCGAAACGAGACGAAGAAGGGTAAAATAGAGCGAAACGAGATGAAGGAGGGTGGAAGAGAGCGAAACGAGACGAAGAAAGGTGAAAGAGAGCGAAACGAGACGAAGGAGGGTGAAAGAGACCGAAACGAGACGAAGGAGGGTGAAAGAGAGCGAAATGAGATGAAGGAGGGTGAAAGAGAGCGGAACGAGAGAAAGGAGGGTGAAAGTGAGCGAATCGAGAAGAAGGAGGGTGAAAGAGAGCGAAACGAGATGAAGGAGGGTGAAAGAGAGCGAAAAGAGATGAAGGAGGGTCAAAGAGAGCGAAACGAGACGAAGGAGGGTGAAAGAGAGCGAAACGAGACGAAGGAGGGTGAAAGAGAGCGAAACAAGACGATGGAGGGTGAAAGAGAGCGAAAAAAGAGGAAGGAGGGTGAAAGAGAGCGAAACGAGACAAAGGAGGGTGAAAGAGAGCGAAACGAGACGAAGGAGGGTGAAAGAGAGCGAAACGAGATGAAGGAGGGTGAAAGAGAGCGAAACAAGACGAAGAAAGGTGAAAGAGGGCGAAACGAGACGAAGGAGGGTGAAAGAGATCGAAAGGAGATGAAGGAGGGTGAAAGAGTGCGAAATGAGACGAAGGAGGGTGAAAGAGAGCGAAAGGAGTCGAAGGAGGGTGAAAGAGAGTGGAGCGAGATGAAGGAGGGTGAAAGAGACCGAAACGAGATGAAGGAGGGTGAAAGAGAGCGAAACGAGGCGAAGGAGGTTGAAAGAGAGCGAAACGAGCAGAAGGAGGTGAAGGAGAGCGAAATGAGACGAAAGAGGGTGAAAGAGAGCGAAATGAGATGAAGGAGGGTGGAAGAGAGCGAAACGAGATGAAGGAGGGTGAAAGAGAGCGAAATGAGACAAAGGAGGGTGAAAGGGAGCGAAACGAGACGAAGGAGGGTGGAAGAGAGCGAAACGAGAGGAAGGAGGGTGAAAGAGAGCGAAACGAGACGAAGGAGGGTGAAAGAAAGCAACATGAGACGAAGGAGTGTGAAACAGAGAGAAACGAGACGAAGGAGGGTGAAAGAGAGCGAAACGAGAAGAAGGAGGGTGAAAGAGAGCGAAACGAGACAAAGGAGGGTGAAAGGGAGCGAAACGAGACGAAGGAGGGAGAAAGAGAGCGAAACGCGACGAAGGAGGGTGTAAGAGAGCGAAACAAGACGAAGGAGGGTGAAAGAGGGCGAAACGAGATGATGGCGGGTGCAACAGAGCGAAACAAAATGAAGGAGGGTGAAAGAGAGCGAAACGAGATGAAGGAGGGTGAAAGAGAGCAAAACGAGATGAAGGAGTGTGAAACAGAGCGAAACGAGACGAAGGAGGATGAAAGGGAGCGAAACGAGACGAAGAAGGGTAAAATAGAGCGAAACGAGATGAAGGAGGGTGGAAGAGAGCGAAACGAGACGAAGAATGGTGAAAGAGAGCGAAACGAGACGAAGGAGGGTGAAAGAGACCGAAACGAGACGAAGGAGGGTGAAAGAGTGCGAAATGAGATGAAGGAGGGTGAAAGAGAGCGGAACGAGACAAAGGAGGGTGAAAGTGAGCGAATCGAGAAGAAGGAGCGTGAAAGAGAGCGAAACGAGATGAAGGAGGGTGAAAGAGAGCGAAAAGAGATGAAGGAGGGTCAAAGAGAGCGAAACGAGACGAAGGAGGGTGAAAGAGAGCGAAACGCGACGAAGGAGGGTGAAAGAGAGCGAAACAAGACGATGGAGGGTGAAAGAGAGCGAAAAAAGTGGAAGGAGGGTGAAAGAGAGCGAAACGAGACAAAGGAGGGTGAAAGAATGCGAAACGAGACGAAGGAGGGTGAAAGAGAGCGAAACGAGATGAAGGAGGGTGAAAGAGAGCGAAACAAGACGAAGAAAGGTGAAAGAGAGCGAAACGAGACGAAGGAAGGTGAAGGAGAGCGAAAGGAGATGAAGGAGGGTGAAAGAGTGCGAAATGAGACGAAGGAGGGTGAAAGAGAGCGAAAGGAGTCGAAGGAGGGTGAAAGAGAGTGGAGCGAGACGAAGGAGGGTGAAAGAGACCGAAACGAGATGAAGGAGGGTGAAAGAGAGCGAAACGAGACGAAGGAGGTTGAAAGAGAGCGAAACGAAAAGAAGGAGGGTGAAAGAGAGCGAAACGAGATGAAGGAGGGTGAAAGAGATCGAAACGATATGAAGGAGGGTCAAAGAGAGCAAAACGAGACGAAGGAGGGTGAAAGAGAGCGAAACCAGACGATGGAGGGTGAAAAAGAGCGAAACGAGAGGAAGGAGGGTGAAAGAGAGCGAAACGAGACAAGGGGGGTGAAAGAGAGTGAAACGGGACGAAGGAGGGTGAAAGAGAGCGAAACGAGACGAAGGCGGGTGGAACAGAGCGAAACAAGGTGAAGGAGGGGGAAAGAGAGCGAAACGAGACGAAGGAAGGTGAAAGAGAGCAAAACTAGATGAAGGAGTGTAGAACAGAGCGAAACAAGACGAAGGAGGGTCAAAGAGAGCGAAACGAGACGAAGGAGGGTGAAAGAGAGCGAAACGAGACGAAGGAGGGTGAAAGAGAGCGAAACAAGACGATGGAGGGTGAAAGAGAGCGAAAAAAGAGGAAGGAGGGTGAAAGAGAGCGAAACGAGACAAAGGAGGGTGAAAGAGAGCGAAACGAGACGAAGGAGGGTGAAAGAGAGCGAAACGAGATGAAGGAGGGTGAAAGAGAGCGAAACGAGATGAAGGAAGGTCAAAGAGGGCGAAACGAGATGAAGGAGGGTGAAACAGGGCGAAGCGAGACGAAGGAGCATGAAAGAGCGAAACGAGATGAAGGAGGGTGAAAGAGAGCGAAAAGAGATGAAGGAGGGTCAAAGAGAGCGAAACGAGACGAAGGAGGGTGAAAGAGAGCGAAACGAGACGAAGGAGGGTGAAAGAGAGCGAAACAAGACGATGGAGGGTGAAAGAGAGCGAAAAAAGAGGAAGGAGGGTGAAAGAGAGCGAAACGAGACAAAGGAGGGTGAAAGAGAGCGAAACGAGATGAAGGAGGGTGAAAGAGAGCGAAACGAGATGAAGGAGGGTGAAAGAGAGCGAAACGAGACGAAGAAAGGTGAAAGAGAGCGAAACGAGACGAAGGAGGGTGAAAGAGAGCGAAAGGAGATGAAGGAGGGTGAAAGAGTGCGAAATGAGACGAAGGAGGGTGAAAGAGAGCGAAAGGAGTCGAAGGAGGGTGAAAGAGAGTGGAGCGAGACGAAGGAGGGTGAAAGAGACCGAAACGAGATGAAGGAGGGTGAAAGAGAGCGAAACGAGACGAAGGAGGTTGAAAGAGAGCGAAACGAAAAGAAGGAGGGTGAAAGAGAGCGAAACGAGACGAAGGAGGGTGAAAGAGAGCGAAACGATATGAAGGAGGGTCAAAGAGAGCAAAACGAGACGAAGGAGGGTGAAAGAGAGCGAAACCAGACGATGGAGGGTGAAAAAGAGCGAAACGAGAGGAAGGAGGGTGAAAGAGAGCGAAACGAGGCGAAGGGGGGTGAAAGAGAGTGAAACGAGACGAAGGAGGGTGAAAGAGGGCGAAACGAGACGAAGGCGGGTGGAACAGAGCGAAACAAGGTGAAGGAGGGTGAAAGAGAGCGAAACGAGACGAAGGAAGGTGAAAGAGAGCAAAACTAGACGAAGGAGTGTAGAACAGAGCGAAACGAGACGAAGGAGGGTCAAAGAGAGCGAAACGAGATGAAGGAAGGTCAAAGAGGGCGAAACGAGATGAAGGAGGGTGAAACAGGGCGAAGCGAGACGAAGGAGCATGAAAGAGAGCGAAACGAGATGAAGGAGGGTAAAAGAGAGCGAAACAAGACGAAAGAGTGTAAAAGAGAGCGAAACAAGACGGGGGAGGTGGAAAGAGAGCGAAACGAGAGGATGGAATGTGAAAGAGAGCGAAACGAGACGAAGGAGGGTGAACGAGAGCGAAACGAGAGGAAGGAAGGTGAAAGAGAGCGAAACGAGACGAAGGAGGGTGAACGAGAGCTAAAGGAGTCGAAGGAGGGTGAAAGCGAGCAGAGCGAGACGAAGGAGGGTAAAAGAGAGCGAAAGGAGTCGAAGGAGGGTGAAAGAGAGCGGAGCGAGACGAAGGAGGGTGAAAGAGAACGAAACGAGACGAAGGAGGGTGTAAGAGAGTGAAATGAGACGAAGGAGGGTGAAAGAGGGCGAAACGAGACGAAGGCGGGTGGAACAGAGCGAAACAAGACGAAGGAGGGTGAAAGAGAGCGAAACGAGATGAAGGAGGGTGAAAGAGGGCAAAACGAGACGAAGGAGTGTAAAACAGAGCGAAACGAGACGAAGGAGGATGAAACAGAGCGAAACGAGATGAAGGATGGTCAAAGAGGGCGATACGAGATGAAGGAGGGTGAAAGAGAGCGGAACGAGACGAAGGAGGATGAAAGAGACCGAAACGAGGAGAAGGAGGGTGAAAGAGAGCGAAACAAGATGAAGGTGGGTGAAAGAGAGCGAAACAAGACAAAGGAGTGTGAAAGAGACCGAAACGAGATGAAGGAGGGTGAAAGAGAGCGAAACGAGGCGAAGGAGGGTGAAAGAGAGCGAAACGAGTAGAAGGAGGGTGAAAGAGAGCAAAATGAGTCGAAGGAGGGTGAAAGAGAGCGAAATGAGATGAAGGAGGGTGGAAGAGAGCGAAACGAGATGAAGGAGGGTGAAAGAGAGTGAAACGAGATGAAGGAAGGTGAAAGAGAGCGAAACGAGACAAAGGAGGGTGAAAGGGAGCGAAACGAGACGAAGGAGGGTGGAAGAGAGCGAAACGAGAGGAAGGAGGGTGAAAGAGAGCGAAACGAGACGAAGGAGGGTGAAAGAGAGCAACATGAGATGAAGGAGTGTGAAAAAGAGAGAAACGAGACGAAGGAGGGTGAAAGAGAGCGAAACGAGAATAAGGAGGGTGAAAGAGAGCGAAACGAGACAAAAGAGGGTGAAAGGGAGCGAAACGAGACGAAGGAGGGTGAAAGAGAGCGAAACGAGACGAAGGAGGGTGAAAGAGAGCGAAACAAGACGAAGGAGGGTGAAAGAGGGTGAAAAGAGATGATGGCGGGTGCAACAGAGCGAAACAAGATGAAGGAGGGTGAAAGAGAGCGAAACGAGATGAAGGAGGGTGAAAGAGACCAAAACGAGATGAAGGAGTGTGAAACAGAGCGAAACGAGACGAAGGAGGATGAAAGAGAGCTAAACGAGACGAAGGAGGGTCAAAGAGAGCGAAACGAGACGAAAGAGGTTAAAAGAGAGCGAAACGAGACGGTGGAGGGTGAAAGAGAGCAAAACGAGATGAAGGAGGGTGAAAGAGAGCGAAACAAGACGATGGAGCATGAGAGAGAGCGAAACGAGAGGAAGGAGGGTGAAAGAGAGCGAAACGAGACAAAGGAGGGTGAAAGGGAGCGAAACGAGACGAAGGAGGGTAAAAGAGAGCGAAACGAGATGAAGGAGGGTGGAAGAGAGCGAAACGAGACGAAGAAAGGTGAAAGAGAGCGAAACGAGACGAAGGAGGGGGAAAGAGACCGAAACGAGACGAAGGAGTGTGAAAGAGAGCGAAATGAAATGAAGGAGGGTGAAAGAGAGCGGAACGAGACAAAGGAGGGTGAAAGTGAGCGAATCGAGAAGAAGGAGGGTGAAAGAGAGCGAAACGAGATGTAGGAGGGTGAAAGAGAGCGAAAAGAGATGAAGGAGGGTCAAAGAGATCGAAACGAGACGAAGGACGGTGAAAGAGAGCGAAACGAGATGATGGAGGGTGAAAGAGAGCGAAAAAAGAGGAAGGAGGGCGAAAGAGAGCGAAACGAGATTAAGGATGGTCAAAGAGGGTGATACGAGATGAAGGAGGGTGAAAGAGAGCGAAACGAGACGAAGGAGTGTGAAAGAGAGCGAAAGGAGTCGAAGGAGGGTGAAAGAGAGCGGAACGAGACGAAGGAGGATGAAAGAGACCGAAACGAGGAGAAGGAGGGTGAAAGAGAGCGAAACAAGATGAAGGTGGGTGAAAGAGAGCGAAACAAGACAAAGGAGTGTGAAAGAGACCGAAACGAGATGAAGGAGGGTGAAAGAGAGCGAAACGAGGCGAAGGAGGGTGAAAGAGAGCGAAACGAGAAGAAGGAGGGTGAAAGAGAGCGAAATGAGACGAAGGAGGGTGAAAGAGAGCTAAATGAGATGAAGGAGGGTGGAAGAGAGCGAAACGAGATGAAGGAGGGTGAAAGAGAGTGAAACGAGATGAAGGTAGGTGAAAGAGAGCGAAACGAGACCAAAGAGGGTTAAAGAGAGAGAAACGAGACGAAGGAAGGTGAAAGAGAGCGAAACGAGATGAAGGTGGGTGAAAGAGAGCGAAACAAGACAAAGGAGTGTGAAAGAGACCGAAACGAGATGAAGGAGGGTGAAAGAGAGCGAAACGAGGCGAAGGAGGGTGAAAGAGAGCGAAACGAGTAGAAGGAGGGTGAAAGAGAGCAAAATGAGTCGAAGGAGGGTGAAAGAGAGCGAAATGAGATGAAGGAGGGTGGAAGAGAGCGAAACGAGATGAAGGAGGGTGAAAGAGAGTGAAACGAGATGAAGGAAGGTGAAAGAGAGCGAAACGAGACAAAGGAGGGTGAAAGGGAGCGAAACGAGACGAAGGAGGGTGGAAGAGAGCGAAACGAGAGGAAGGAGGGTGAAAGAGAGCGAAACGAGACGAAGGAGGGTGAAAGAGAGCAACATGAGATGAAGGAGTGTGAAAAAGAGAGAAACGAGACGAAGGAGGGTGAAAGAGAGCGAAACGAGAATAAGGAGGGTGAAAGAGAGCGAAACGAGACAAAAGAGGGTGAAAGGGAGCGAAACGAGACGAAGGAGGGTGAAAGAGAGCGAAACGAGACGAAGGAGGGTGAAAGAGAGCGAAACAAGACGAAGGAGGGTGAAAGAGGGTGAAAAGAGATGATGGCGGGTGCAACAGAGCGAAACAAGATGAAGGAGGGTGAAAGAGAGCGAAACGAGATGAAGGAGGGTGAAAGAGACCAAAACGAGATGAAGGAGTGTGAAACAGAGCGAAACGAGACGAAGGAGGATGAAAGAGAGCTAAACGAGACGAAGGAGGGTCAAAGAGAGCGAAACGAGACGAAAGAGGTTAAAAGAGAGCGAAACGAGACGGTGGAGGGTGAAAGAGAGCAAAACGAGATGAAGGAGGGTGAAAGAGAGCGAAACAAGACGATGGAGCATGAGAGAGAGCGAAACGAGAGGAAGGAGGGTGAAAGAGAGCGAAACGAGACAAAGGAGGGTGAAAGGGAGCGAAACGAGACGAAGGAGGGTAAAAGAGAGCGAAACGAGATGAAGGAGGGTGGAAGAGAGCGAAACGAGACGAAGAAAGGTGAAAGAGAGCGAAACGAGACGAAGGAGGGGGAAAGAGACCGAAACGAGACGAAGGAGTGTGAAAGAGAGCGAAATGAAATGAAGGAGGGTGAAAGAGAGCGGAACGAGACAAAGGAGGGTGAAAGTGAGCGAATCGAGAAGAAGGAGGGTGAAAGAGAGCGAAACGAGATGTAGGAGGGTGAAAGAGAGCGAAAAGAGATGAAGGAGGGTCAAAGAGATCGAAACGAGACGAAGGACGGTGAAAGAGAGCGAAACGAGATGATGGAGGGTGAAAGAGAGCGAAAAAAGAGGAAGGAGGGCGAAAGAGAGCGAAACGAGATTAAGGATGGTCAAAGAGGGTGATACGAGATGAAGGAGGGTGAAAGAGAGCGAAACGAGACGAAGGAGTGTGAAAGAGAGCGAAAGGAGTCGAAGGAGGGTGAAAGAGAGCGGAACGAGACGAAGGAGGATGAAAGAGACCGAAACGAGGAGAAGGAGGGTGAAAGAGAGCGAAACAAGATGAAGGTGGGTGAAAGAGAGCGAAACAAGACAAAGGAGTGTGAAAGAGACCGAAACGAGATGAAGGAGGGTGAAAGAGAGCGAAACGAGGCGAAGGAGGGTGAAAGAGAGCGAAACGAGAAGAAGGAGGGTGAAAGAGAGCGAAATGAGACGAAGGAGGGTGAAAGAGAGCTAAATGAGATGAAGGAGGGTGGAAGAGAGCGAAACGAGATGAAGGAGGGTGAAAGAGAGTGAAACGAGATGAAGGTAGGTGAAAGAGAGCGAAACGAGACCAAAGAGGGTTAAAGAGAGAGAAACGAGACGAAGGAAGGTGAAAGAGAGCGAAACGAGACAAAGGAGGGTGAAAGGGAGCGAAACGAGACGAAGGAGGGTGGAAGAGAGCGAAACGAGAGGAAGGAGGGTGAAAGAGAGCGAAACGAGACGAAGGAGGGTGAAAGAGAGCAACATGAGACGAAGGAGTGTGAAACAGAGAGAAACGAGACGAAGGAGGGTGAAAGAGAGCGAAACGAGAATAAGGAGGGTGAAAGAGAGCGAAACGAGACAAAGGAGGGTGAAAGAGGGCGAAACAAGATGATGGCGGGTGCAACAGAGCGAAACAAGATGAAGGAGGGTGAAAGAGAGCGAAAAGAGACGAAGGAGGGTGAAAGAGAGCAAAACGAGATGAAGGAGTGTGAAACAGAGCGGAACGAGACGAAGGAGGATGAAAGAGAGCTAAACGAGACGAAGGAGGGTCAAAGAGAGCGAAACGAGACGAAAGAGGTTAAAAGAGAGCGAAACGAGACGGTGGAGGGTGAAAGAGAGCGAAACGAGATGAAGGAGGGTGAAAGAGAGCGAAACAAGGCGATGGAGGGTGAGAGAGAGCGAAACGAGAGGAAGGAGGGTGAAAGAGAGCAAAACGTGACAAAGGAGGGTGAAAGGGAGCGAAACGAGACGAAGGAGGGTAAAAGAGAGCGAAACGAGATGAAGGAGGGTGGAAGAGAGCGAAACGAGATGAAGAAAGGTGAAAGAGAGCGAAACGAGACGAAGGAGGGTGAAAGAGACCGAAACGAGATGAAGGAGGGTGAAAGAGAGCGAAATGAAATGAAGGAGGGTGAAAGAGAGCGGAACGAGACAAAGGAGGGTGAAAGTGAGCGAATCGAGAAGAAGGAGGGTGAAAGAGAGCGAAACGAGATGAAGGAGGGTTAAAGAGAGCGAAACGAGACGAAGGACGGTGAAAGAGAGCGAAACGAGACGAAGGAGGGTGAAAGAGAGCGAAACAAGACGATGGAGGGTGAAAGAGAGCGAAACGAGAGGAAGGAGGGTGAAAGAGAGCGAAACGAGACGAAGGAGGGTGAAAGAGAGCAACATGAGACGAAGGAGTGTGAAACAGAGAGAAACGAGACGAAGGAGGTTGAAAGAGAGCGAAACGAGAATAAGGAGGGTGAAAGAGAGCAAAACGAGACAAAGGAGGGTGAAAGGGAGCGAAACGAGACGAAGGAGGGTGAAAGAGAGCGAAACGAGACGAAGGAGGGTGAAAGAGAGCGAAACAAGACGAAGGGGGGTGAAAGAGGGCGAAACGAGATGATGGCGGGTGCAACAGAGCGAAACAAGATGAAGGAGGGTGAAAGAGAGCGAAAAGAGACGAAGGAGGGTGAAAGAGAGCAAAACGAGATGAAGGAGTGTGAAACAGAGCGAAACGAGACGAAGGAGGATGAAAGAGAGCTAAACGAGATGAAGGAGGGTCAAAAAGAGCGAAACAAGACGAAAGAGGTTAAAAGAGAGCGAAACGAGACGGTGGAGGGTGAAAGAGAGCGAAACGAGATGAAGGAGGGTGAAAGGGAGCGAAACGAGACGAAGGAGGGTAAAAGAGAGCGAAACGAGATGAAGGAGGGTGGAAGAGAGCGAAACGAGATGAAGAAAGGTGAAAGAGAGCGAAACGAGACGAAGGAGGGTGAAAGAGACCGAAACGAGATGAAGGAGGGTGAAAGAGAGCGAAATGAAATGAAGGAGGGTGAAAGAGAGCGGAACGAGACAAAGGAGGGTGAAAGTGAGCGAATCGAGAAGAAGGAGGGTGAAAGAGAGCGAAACGAGTTGAAGGAGGGTCAAAGAGAGCGAAACGAGACGAAGGACGGTGAAAGAGAGCGAAACGAGACGAAGGAGGGTGAAAGAGAGCGAAACAAGACGATGGAGGGTGAAAGAGAGCGAAAAAAGAGGAAGGAGGGTGAAAGAGAGCGAAACGAGACAAAGGAGGGTGAAAGAGAGCGAAACGAGACGAAGGAGGGTGAAAGAGAGCGAAACGAGATGAAGGAGGGTGAAAGAGAGCGAAACGAGACGAAGAAAGGTGAAAGGGAGCGAAACGAGACGAAGGAGGGTGAAAGAGAGCGAAAGGAGACGAAGGAGGGTGAAAGAGTGCGAAATGAGACGAAGGAGGGTGAAAGAGAGTGAAACGAGACGAATGAGTGTGAAAGAGAGCGAAACAAGATGAAGAAGGGTGAAAGAGAGCGAAACGAGACGAAGGAGGGTGAAAGAGAGTGAAAGGAGTCGAAGGAGGGTGAAAGAGAGCGGAACGAGACGAAGGAGGGTGAAAGAGAGCGAAAGGAGACGAAGGAGGGTCAAAGAGAGCGAAACGAGATGAAGGAGGGTCAAAGAGGGCGAAACGAGACGAAGGAGGGTGAAACAGGGCGAAGCGAGACGAAGGAGCATGAAAGAGAGCGAAACGAGATGAAGGAGGGTAAAAGAGAGTGAAACGAGACGAAATACGGTAAAAGAGAGTGAAACGAGATGCCGGAGGGTGAAAGAGAGCGAAAAGAGAGGAAGGAGGGTGAAAGAGAGCGAAAGGAGACGAAGGAGGGTTAAAGAGAGCGAAATGAGACGAAGGAGGGTGAAAGAGTGCGAAAGGAGTCGAAGGAGGGTGAAAGAGAGTGGAACGAGACGAAGGAGGGTGAAAGAGAACGAAACGGGACGAAGGAGGGTGAAAGAGAGCGAAACAAGACGAAGGAGGTTGAAAGAGAGTGAAACGAGAAGAAGGAGGGTGAAAGAGAGCGAAACGATACGAAGGAGGGTGAAAGAGAGCGAAACGAGTTGAAGGAGGGTCAAAGAGAGCAAAACGAGACGAAGGAGGGTGAAAGAGAGCGAAACCAGACGATGGAGGGTGAAAGAGAGCGAAACGAGAGGAAGGAGGGTGAAAGAGAGCGAAACGAGATGAAGGAGGGTGAAAGAGAGCGAAACGAGACGAAGGAGGGTGAAAGAGAGCGAAACGAGACGAAGGAGGGTGAAAGAGAGCGAATGAGTCGAAGGAGGGTGAAAGAGAGCGGAGCTTGACGAAGGAGGGTGAAAGAGAACGAAACGAGACGAAGGAGGGTGAAAGAGAGTGAAACGAGACGAAGGAGGGAGAAAGAGGGCGGAACGAGATGAAGGTGGGTGGAAAAGAGAGAAACAAGATGAAGGAGGGTGTAAGAGAGCGAAACGAGACGAAGGAGGGTGAAAGACAGCAAAAAGAGACGAATGAGTGTAAAACAGAGCGAAACGAGACGAAGGAGGATGAAAGAGAGCAAAACGAGACGAATGAGGGTCAAAGAGAGCTAAACGAGATGAAGGAGGGTGAAAGATAGCGAAATGAGACGAAGGAGGGTGAAAGAGAGCGAAACCAGACGATGGAGGGTGAAAGAGAGCGAAACGAGAGGAAGGTGGGTGAAAGAGAGAGAAACGAGATGAAGGAGGGTGAAAGAGAGCGAAACGAGACGAATGAGTGTAAAACAGAGCAAAACGAGACGAAGGAGGATGAAAGAGAGCAAAACGAGACGAAGGAGGGTCAAAGAGAGCGAAACGAGATGAAGGAGGGTCAAAGAGGGCGAAACGAGACGAAGGAGGGTGAAACAGGGCGAAGCGAGACGAAGGAGCATGAAAGAGAGCGAAACGAGATGAAGGAGGGTAAAAGAGAGCGAGACGAGACGTAAGAGTGTAAAAGAGAGCGAAACAAGATGGGGGAGGGTGAAAGAGAGCGAAACAAGACGAAGGAGGGTGAAAGAGAGCGAAACGAGACGATGGAGGGTGAAAGAGAGCGAAACGAGATGAAGGAGTGTGAAAGAGAGCGAAACGAGACGAAGGAGGGTGAAAGATAGCGAAACTAGACGAAGGAGGGTGAAAGAGAGCGAAAGGAGTCGAAGGAGGGTGAAAGCAAGCGGAGCGAGTCGAAGGAGGGTGAAAGAGAGCGAAAGGAGTCGGAGGAGGGTGAAAGAGAGCGGAGCGAGACGAAGGAGGGTGAAAGAGAACGAAACGAGACGAAGGAGGCTGAAAGAGAGTGAAACGAGATGAAGGAGGGTGGAAGAGAGCGAAACGAGACGAAGGAGGGTGAAAGAGACCGAAACGAGACGAAGGAGGGTGATAGAGAGCGAAATGAAATGAAGGAGGGTGAAAGAGAGCGGAACGAGACAAAGGAGGGTGAAAGTGAGCGAATCGAGAAGAAGGAGGGTGAAAGAGAGCGAAACGAGATGAAGGAGGGTGAAAGAGAGTGAAACGAGATGAAGGAGGGTCAAAGAGAGCGAAACGAGACGAAGGACGGTGAAAGAGAGCGAAACGAGACGAAGGAGGGTGAAAGAGAGCGAAACAAGACGATGGAGGGTGAAAGAGAGCGAAAAAAGAGGAAGGAGGGTGAAAGAGAACGAAACGAGACAAAGGAGGGTGAAAGAGTGCGAAACGAGACGAAGGAGGGTGAAAGAGAGCGAAACGAGATGAAGGAGGGTGAAAGAGAGCGAAACGAGACGAAGAAAGGTGAAAGGGAGCGAAACGAGACGAAGGAGGTTGAAAGAGAGCGAAAGGAGATGAAGGAGGGTGAAAGAGTGCGAAATGAGACGAAGGAGGGTGAAAGAGAGCGAAAGGAGTCGAAGGAGGGTGAAAGAGAGTGGAGCGAGACGAAGGAGGGTGAACGAGAACGAAACGGGATGAAGGAGGGTGAAAGAGAGCGAAACAAGACGAAGGAGGTTGAAAGAGAGTTAAACGAGAAGAAGGAGGGTGAAAGAGAGCGAAACGATATGAAGGAGGGTGAAAGAGAGCGAAACGAGTTGAAGGAGGGTCAAAGAGAGCGAAACGAGACGAAGGAGGGTGAAAGAGAGCGAAACCAGACGATGGAGGGTGAAAGAGAGCGAAACGAGAGGAAGGAGGGTGAAAGAGAGCGAAACGAGATGAAGGAGGGTGAAAGAGAGCGAAACGAGACGAAGGAGGGTGAAAGAGAGCGAAACGAGACGAAGGAGGGTGAAAGAGAGCGAATGAGTCGAAGGAGGGTGAAAGAGAGCGGAGCTTGACGAAGGAGGGTGAAAGAGAACGAAACGAGACGAAGGAGGGTGAAAGAGAGTGAAACGAGATGAAGGAGGGTGAAAGAGGGCGGAACGAGATGAAGGTGGGTGGAAAAGAGAGAAACAAGATGAAGGAGGGTGTAAGAGAGCGAAACGAGACGAAGGAGGGTGAAAGACAGCAAAAAGAGACGAATGAGTGTAAAACAGAGCGAAACGAGACGAAGGAGGGTCAAAGAGAGCTAAACGAGATGAAGGAGGGTGAAAGATAGCGAAATGAGACGAAGGAGGGTGAAAGAGAGCGAAACCAGACGATGGAGGGTGAAAGAGAGCGAAACGAGAGGAAGGTGGGTGAAAGAGAGAGAAACGAGATGAAGGAGGGTGAAAGAGAGCGAAACGAGACGAATGAGTGTAAAACAGAGCGAAACGAGACCAAGGAGGATGAAAGAGAGCAAAACGAGACGAAGGAGGGTCAAAGAGAGCGAAACGAGATGAAGGAGGGTCAAAGAGGGCGAAACGAGACGAAGGAGGGTGAAACAGGGCGAAGCGAGACGAAGGAGCATGAAAGAGAGCGAAACGAGATGAAGGAGGGTAAAAGAGAGCGAGACGAGACGTAAGAGTGTAAAAGAGAGCGAAACAAGACGGGGGAGGGTGAAAGAGAGCAAAACAAGACGAAGGAGGGTGAAAGAGAGCGAAACGAGACGATGGAGGGTGAAAGAGAGCGAAACGAGATGAAGGAGTGTGAAAGAGAGCGAAACGAGACGAAGGAGGGTGAAAGATAGCGAAACGAGACGAAGGAGGGTGAAAGAGAGCGAAAGGAGTCGAAGGAGGGTGAAAGCGAGCGGAGCGAGTCGAAGGAGGGTGAAAGAGAGCGAAAGGAGTCGGAGGAGGGTGAAAGAGAGCGGAGCGAGACGAAGGAGGGTGAAAGAGAACGAAACGAGACGAAGGAGGCTGAAAGAGAGTGAAACGAGATGAAGGAGGGTGAAAGAGAGCGAAATGAAATGAAGGAGGGTGAAAGAGAGCGGAACGAGACAAAGGAGGGTGAAAGTGAGCGAATCGAGAAGAAGGAGGGTGAAAGAGAGCGAAATGAAATGAAGGAGGGTGAAAGAGAGCGGAACGAGACAAAGGAGGGTGAAAGTGAGCGAATCGAGAAGAAGTAGGGTGAAAGAGAGCGAAACGAGATGAAGGAGGGTGAAAGAGAGTGAAACGAGATGAAGGAGGGTCAAAGAGAGCGAAACGAGACGAAGGACGGTGAAAGAGAGCGAAACGAGACGAAGGAGGGTGAAAGAGAACGAAACAAGACGATGGAGGGTGAAAGAGAGCGAAAAAAGAGGAAGGAGGGTGAAAGAGAGCGAAACGAGACAAGGAGGGTGAAAGAGAGCGAAACGAGACGAAGGAGGGTGAAAGAGAGCGAAACGAGACGAAGAAAGGTGAAAGGGAGCGAAACGAGACGAAGGAGGTTGAAAGAGAGCGAAAGGAGATGAAGGAGGGTGAAAGAGTGCGAAATGAGACGAAGGAGGGTGAAAGAGAGCGAAAGGAGTCGAAGGAGGGTGAAAGAGAGTGGAGCGAGACGAAGGAGGGTGAACGAGACCGAAACGAGATGAAGGAGGGTGAAAGAGAGCAAAACGAGACGAAGGAGGTTGAAAGAGAGCGAAACGAAAAGAAGGAGGGTGAAAGAGAGCGAAACGAGATGAAGGAGGGTGAAAGAGAGCGAAACGAGATGAAGGAGGGTCAAAGAGAGCGAAACGAGACGAAGGAGGGTGAAAGAGAGCGAAACCAGACGATGGAGGGTGAAAAAGAGCGAAACGAGATGAAGGAGGGTGAAAGAGAGCGAAACAAGACGAAGGAGGGTGAAAGAGAGTGAAACGAGACGAATGAGGGTGAAAGAGAGCGAAACGAGAGGAAGGAGTGTGAAACAGAGCGAAACGAGACGAAGGAGGGTGAAAGGGAGGGAAACGAGACGAAGGAGGGTAAAAGAGAGTGAAACGAGATGAAGGAGGGTGAAAGAGAGCGAAACGAGACGAAGAAAGGTGAAAGCGAGCGAAACGAGACGAAGGAGGGTGAAAGAGAGCGAAAGGAGACGAAGGAGGGTGAAAGAGAGCGAAATGTGATGAAGGAGGGTGAAAGAGAGCGAAAGGAGTCGAAGGAGGGTGAACGAGAGTGGAACGAGACGAAGGAGGGTGAAAGAGAGCAAAACGAGACGAAGGAGGGTGAAAGAGAGCGAAAGGAGTCGAAGGAGGGTGAAAGAGAGCGGAACGAGACGAAGCAGGGTGATAGAGACCGTAACGAGACGAAGGAGGGTGAAAAAGACCGAAAATAGACGAAGGAGGGTGAACGAGCGCGAAACGAGACAAAGGAGGGTGAAAGAGAGCGAAACGAGAAGAAGGAGGGTGAAAGAGAGCGAAACTAGATGAAGGAGGGTGGAAGAGAGCGAAACCAGACAAAGGAGGGTGAAAGAGAGTGAAACCAGATGAAGGAAGGTGAAAGAGAGCGAAACGAGACAAAGGAGGGTGAAAGAGAGTGAAACGAGACGAATGAGTGTGAAAGAGAGCGAAACAAGATGAAGAAGGGTGAAAGAGAGCGAAACGAGACGAAGGAGGGTGAAAGAGAGCGAAAGGAGTCGAAGGAGGGTGAAAGAGAGCGGAACGAGACGAAGGAGGGTGAAAGAGAGCGAAAGGAGACGAAGGAGGGTGAAAGAGAGCGAAACGAGATGAAGGAGGGTCAAAGAGGGCGAAACGAGATGAAGGAGGGTGAAACAGGGCGAAGCGAGACGAAGGAGCATGAAAGAGAGCGAAACGAGATGAAGAAGGGTAAAAGAGAGTGAAACGAGACGAAATACGGTAAAATAGAGTGAAACGAGATGACGGAGGGTGAAAGAGAGCGAAAAGAGAGGAAGGAGGGTGAAAGAGAGCGAAAGGAGACGAAGGAGGGTGAAAGAGAGCGAAACGAGATGAAGGAGGGTGAAAGAGAGCGAAACGAGACGAAGAAAGGTGAAAGGGAGCGAAACGAGACGAAGGAGGGTGAAAGAGAGCGAAAGGAGACGAAGGAGGGTGAAAGAGTGCGAAATGAGACGAAGGAGGGTGAAAGAGAGTGAAACGAGACGAATGAGTGTGAAAGAGAGCGAAACAAGATGAAGAAGGGTGAAAGAGAGCGAAACGAGACGAAGGAGGGTGAAAGAGAGTGAAAGGAGTCGAAGGAGGGTGAAAGAGAGCGGAACGAGACGAAGGAGGGTGAAAGAGAGCGAAAGGAGACGAAGGAGGGTCAAAGAGAGCGAAACGAGATGAAGGAGGGTCAAAGAGGGCGAAACGAGACGAAGGAGGGTGAAACAGGGCGAAGCGAGACGAAGGAGCATGAAAGAGAGCGAAACGAGATGAAGGAGGGTAAAAGAGAGTGAAACGAGACGAAATACGGTAAAAGAGAGTGAAACGAGATGCCGGAGGGTGAAAGAGAGCGAAAAGAGAGGAAGGAGGGTGAAAGAGAGCGAAAGGAGACGAAGGAGGGTTAAAGAGAGCGAAATGAGACGAAGGAGGGTGAAAGAGTGCGAAAGGAGTCGAAGGAGGGTGAAAGAGAGTGGAACGAGACGAAGGAGGGTGAAAGAGAACGAAACGGGACGAAGGAGGGTGAAAGAGAGCGAAACAAGACGAAGGAGGTTGAAAGAGAGTGAAACGAGAAGAAGGAGGGTGAAAGAGAGCGAAACGATACGAAGGAGGGTGAAAGAGAGCGAAACGAGTTGAAGGAGGGTCAAAGAGAGCGAAACGAGACGAAGGAGGGTGAAAGAGAGCGAAACCAGACGATGGAGGGTGAAAGAGAGCGAAACGAGAGGAAGGAGGGTGAAAGAGAGCGAAACGAGATGAAGGAGGGTGAAAGAGAGCGAAACGAGACGAAGGAGGGTGAAAGAGAGCGAAACGAGACGAAGGAGGGTGAAAGAGAGCGAATGAGTCGAAGGAGGGTGAAAGAGAGCGGAGCTTGACGAAGGAGGGTGAAAGAGAACGAAACGAGACGAAGGAGGGTGAAAGAGAGTGAAACGAGACGAAGGAGGGAGAAAGAGGGCGGAACGAGATGAAGGTGGGTGGAAAAGAGAGAAACAAGATGAAGGAGGGTGTAAGAGAGCGAAACGAGACGAAGGAGGGTGAAAGACAGCAAAAAGAGACGAATGAGTGTAAAACAGAGCGAAACGAGACGAAGGAGGATGAAAGAGAGCAAAACGAGACGAATGAGGGTCAAAGAGAGCTAAACGAGATGAAGGAGGGTGAAAGATAGCGAAATGAGACGAAGGAGGGTGAAAGAGAGCGAAACCAGACGATGGAGGGTGAAAGAGAGCGAAACGAGAGGAAGGTGGGTGAAAGAGAGAGAAACGAGATGAAGGAGGGTGAAAGAGAGCGAAACGAGACGAATGAGTGTAAAACAGAGCAAAACGAGACGAAGGAGGATGAAAGAGAGCAAAACGAGACGAAGGAGGGTCAAAGAGAGCGAAACGAGATGAAGGAGGGTCAAAGAGGGCGAAACGAGACGAAGGAGGGTGAAACAGGGCGAAGCGAGACGAAGGAGCATGAAAGAGAGCGAAACGAGATGAAGGAGGGTAAAAGAGAGCGAGACGAGACGTAAGAGTGTAAAAGAGAGCGAAACAAGATGGGGGAGGGTGAAAGAGAGCGAAACAAGACGAAGGAGGGTGAAAGAGAGCGAAACGAGACGATGGAGGGTGAAAGAGAGCGAAACGAGATGAAGGAGTGTGAAAGAGAGCTAAACGAGACGAAGGAGGGTGAAAGATAGCGAAACGAGACGAAGGAGGGTGAAAGAGAGCGAAAGGAGTCAAAGGAGGGTGAAAGCAAGCGGAGCGAGTCGAAGGAGGGTGAAAGAGAGCGAAAGGAGTCGGAGGAGGGTGAAAGAGAGCGGAGCGAGACGAAGGAGGGTGAAAGAGAACGAAACGAGATGAAGGAGGCTGAAAGAGAGTGAAACGAGATGAAGGAGGGTGGAAGAGAGTGAAACGAGACGAAGGAGGGTGAAAGAGACCGAAACGAGACGAAGGAGGGTGAAAGAGAGCGAAATGAAATGAAGGAGGGTGAAAGAGAGCGGAACGAGACAAAGGAGGGTGAAAGTGAGCGAATCGAGAAGAAGGAGGGTGAAAGAGAGCGAAACGAGATGAAGGAGGGTGAAAGAGAGTGAAACGAGATGAAGGAGGGTCAAAGAGAGCGAAACGAGACGAAGGACGGTGAAAGAGAGCGAAACGAGACGAAGGAGGGTGAAAGAGAGCGAAACAAGACGATGGAGGGTGAAAGAGAGCGAAAAAAGAGGAAGGAGGGTGAAAGAGAACGAAACGAGACAAAGGAGGGTGAAAGAGTGCGAAACGAGACGAAGGAGGGTGAAAGAGAGCGAAACGAGATGAAGGAGGGTGAAAGAGAGCGAAACGAGACGAAGAAAGGTGAAAGGGAGCGAAACGAGACGAAGGAGGTTGAAAGAGAGCGAAAGGAGATGAAGGAGGGTGAAAGAGTGCGAAATGAGACGAAGGAGGGTGAAAGAGAGCGAAAGGAGTCGAAGGAGGGTGAAAGAGAGTGGAGCGAGACGAAGGAGGGTGAACGAGAACGAAACGGGATGAAGGAGGGTGAAAGAGAGCGAAACAAGACGAAGGAGGTTGAAAGAGAGTGAAACGAGAAGAAGGAGGGTGAAAGAGAGCGAAACGATATGAAGGAGGGTGAAAGAGAGCGAAACGAGTTGAAGGAGGGTCAAAGAGAGCGAAACGAGACGAAGGAGGGTGAAAGAGAGCGAAACCAGACGATGGAGGGTGAAAGAGAGCGAAACGAGAGGAAGGAGGGTGAAAGAGAGCGAAACGAGATGAAGGAGGGTGAAAGAGAGCGAAACGAGACGAAGGAGGGTGAAAGAGAGCGAAACGAGACGAAGGAGGGTGAAAGAGAGCGAATGAGTCGAAGGAGGGTGAAAGAGAGCGGAGCTTGACGAAGGAGGGTGAAAGAGAACGAAACGAGACGAAGGAGGGTGAAAGAGAGTGAAACGAGACGAAGGAGGGTGAAAGAGGGCGGAACGAGAAGAAGGTGGGTGGAAAAGAGAGAAACAAGATGAAGGAGGGTGTAAGAGAGCGAAACGAGACGAAGGAGGGTGAAAGACAGCAAAAAGAGACGAATGAGTGTAAAACAGAGCGAAACGAGACGAAGGAGGGTCAAAGAGAGCTAAACGAGATGAAGGAGGGTGAAAGATAGCGAAATGAGACGAAGGAGGGTGAAAGAGAGCGAAACCAGACGATGGAGGGTGAAAGAGAGCGAAACGAGAGGAAGGTGGGTGAAAGAGAGAGAAACGAGATGAAGGAGGGTGAAAGAGAGCGAAACGAGACGAATGAGTGTAAAACAGAGCGAAACGAGACGAAGGAGGATGAAAGAGAGCAAAACGAGACGAAGGAGGGTCAAAGAGAGCGAAACGAGATGAAGGAGGGTCAAAGAGGGCGAAACGAGACGAAGGAGGGTGAAACAGGGCGAAGCGAGACGAAGGAGCATGAAAGAGAGCGAAACGAGATGAAGGAGGGTAAAAGAGAGCGAGACGAGACGTAAGAGTGTAAAAGAGAGCGAAACAAGACGGGGGAGGGTGAAAGAGAGCAAAACAAGACGAAGGAGGGTGAAAGAGAGCGAAACGAGACGATGGAGGGTGAAAGAGAGCGAAACGAGATGAAGGAGTGTGAAAGAGAGCGAAACGAGACGAAGGAGGGTGAAAGATAGCGAAACGAGACGAAGGAGGGTGAAAGAGAGCGAAAGGAGTCGAAGGAGGGTGAAAGCGAGCGGAGCGAGTCGAAGGAGGGTGAAAGAGAGCGAAAGGAGTCGGAGGAGGGTGAAAGAGAGCGGAGCGAGACGAAGGAGGGTGAAAGAGAACGAAACGAGACGAAGGAGGCTGAAAGAGAGTGAAACGAGATGAAGGAGGGTGAAAGAGAGCGAAATGAAATGAAGGAGGGTGAAAGAGAGCGGAACGAGACAAAGGAGGGTGAAAGTGAGCGAATCGAGAAGAAGGAGGGTGAAAGAGAGCGAAATGAAATGAAGGAGGGTGAAAGAGAGCGGAACGAGACAAAGGAGGGTGAAAGTGAGCGAATCGAGAAGAAGGAGGGTGAAAGAGAGCGAAACGAGATGAAGGAGGGTGAAAGAGAGTGAAACGAGATGAAGGAGGGTCAAAGAGAGCGAAACGAGACGAAGGACGGTGAAAGAGAGCGAAACGAGACGAAGGAGGGTGAAAGAGAACGAAACAAGACGATGGAGGGTGAAAGAGAGCGAAAAAAGAGGAAGGAGGGTGAAAGAGAGCGAAACGAGACAAGGAGGGTGAAAGAGAGCGAAACGAGACGAAGGAGGGTGAAAGAGAGCGAAACGAGACGAAGAAAGGTGAAAGGGAGCGAAACGAGACGAAGGAGGTTGAAAGAGAGCGAAAGGAGATGAAGGAGGGTGAAAGAGTGCGAAATGAGACGAAGGAGGGTGAAAGAGAGCGAAAGGAGTCGAAGGAGGGTGAAAGAGAGTGGAGCGAGACGAAGGAGGGTGAACGAGACCGAAACGAGATGAAGGAGGGTGAAAGAGAGCAAAACGAGAAGAAGGTAGGTGAAAGAGAGCGAAACGAGACGAAGGAGGGTGAAAGAGAGCGAAACGAAAAGAAGGAGGGTGAAAGAGAGCGAAACGAGATGAAGGAGGGTGAAAGAGAGCGAAACGAGATGAAGGAGGCTCAAAGAGAGCGAAACGAGACGAAGGAGGGTGAAAGAGAGCGAAACCAGACGATGGAGGGTGAAAAAGAGCGAAACGAGATGAAGGAGGGTGAAAGAGAGCGAAACGAGACGAAGGGGGGTGAAAGAGAGTGAAACGAGACGAAGGAGGGTGAAAGACAGCAAAAAGAGACGAATGAGTGTAAAACAGAGCGAAACGAGACGAAGGAGGATGAAAGAGAGCAAAACGAGACGAATGAGGGTCAAAGAGAGCTAAACGAGATGAAGGAGGGTGAAAGATAGCGAAATGAGACGAAGGAGGGTGAAAGAGAGCGAAACCAGACGATGGAGGGTGAAAGAGAGCGAAACGAGAGGAAGGTGGGTGAAAGAGAGAGAAACGAGATGAAGGAGGGTGAAAGAGAGCGAAACGAGACGAATGAGTGTAAAACAGAGCAAAACGAGACGAAGGAGGATGAAAGAGAGCAAAACGAGACGAAGGAGGGTCAAAGAGAGCGAAACGAGATGAAGGAGGGTCAAAGAGGGCGAAACGAGACGAAGGAGGGTGAAACAGGGCGAAGCGAGACGAAGGAGCATGAAAGAGAGCGAAACGAGATGAAGGAGGGTAAAAGAGAGCGAGACGAGACGTAAGAGTGTAAAAGAGAGCGAAACAAGATGGGGGAGGGTGAAAGAGAGCGAAACAAGACGAAGGAGGGTGAAAGAGAGCGAAACGAGACGATGGAGGGTGAAAGAGAGCGAAACGAGATGAAGGAGTGTGAAAGAGAGCTAAACGAGACGAAGGAGGGTGAAAGATAGCGAAACGAGACGAAGGAGGGTGAAAGAGAGCGAAAGGAGTCAAAGGAGGGTGAAAGCAAGCGGAGCGAGTCGAAGGAGGGTGAAAGAGAGCGAAAGGAGTCGGAGGAGGGTGAAAGAGAGCGGAGCGAGACGAAGGAGGGTGAAAGAGAACGAAACGAGACGAAGGAGGCTGAAAGAGAGTGAAACGAGATGAAGGAGGGTGGAAGAGAGTGAAACGAGACGAAGGAGGGTGAAAGAGACCGAAACGAGACGAAGGAGGGTGAAAGAGAGCGAAATGAAATGAAGGAGGGTGAAAGAGAGCGGAACGAGACAAAGGAGGGTGAAAGTGAGCGAATCGAGAAGAAGGAGGGTGAAAGAGAGCGAAACGAGATGAAGGAGGGTGAAAGAGAGTGAAACGAGATGAAGGAGGGTCAAAGAGAGCGAAACGAGACGAAGGACGGTGAAAGAGAGCGAAACGAGACGAAGGAGGGTGAAAGAGAGCGAAACAAGACGATGGAGGGTGAAAGAGAGCGAAAAAAGAGGAAGGAGGGTGAAAGAGAACGAAACGAGACAAAGGAGGGTGAAAGAGTGCGAAACGAGACGAAGGAGGGTGAAAGAGAGCGAAACGAGATGAAGGAGGGTGAAAGAGAGCGAAACGAGACGAAGAAAGGTGAAAGGGAGCGAAACGAGACGAAGGAGGTTGAAAGAGAGCGAAAGGAGATGAAGGAGGGTGAAAGAGTGCGAAATGAGACGAAGGAGGGTGAAAGAGAGCGAAAGGAGTCGAAGGAGGGTGAAAGAGAGTGGAGCGAGACGAAGGAGGGTGAACGAGAACGAAACGGGATGAAGGAGGGTGAAAGAGAGCGAAACAAGACGAAGGAGGTTGAAAGAGAGTGAAACGAGAAGAAGGAGGGTGAAAGAGAGCGAAACGATATGAAGGAGGGTGAAAGAGAGCGAAACGAGTTGAAGGAGGGTCAAAGAGAGCGAAACGAGACGAAGGAGGGTGAAAGAGAGCGAAACCAGACGATGGAGGGTGAAAGAGAGCGAAACGAGAGGAAGGAGGGTGAAAGAGAGCGAAACGAGATGAAGGAGGGTGAAAGAGAGCGAAACGAGACGAAGGAGGGTGAAAGAGAGCGAAACGAGACGAAGGAGGGTGAAAGAGAGCGAATGAGTCGAAGGAGGGTGAAAGAGAGCGGAGCTTGACGAAGGAGGGTGAAAGAGAACGAAACGAGACGAAGGAGGGTGAAAGAGAGTGAAACGAGACGAAGGAGGGTGAAAGAGGGCGGAACGAGAAGAAGGTGGGTGGAAAAGAGAGAAACAAGATGAAGGAGGGTGTAAGAGAGCGAAACGAGACGAAGGAGGGTGAAAGACAGCAAAAAGAGACGAATGAGTGTAAAACAGAGCGAAACGAGACGAAGGAGGGTCAAAGAGAGCTAAACGAGATGAAGGAGGGTGAAAGATAGCGAAATGAGACGAAGGAGGGTGAAAGAGAGCGAAACCAGACGATGGAGGGTGAAAGAGAGCGAAACGAGAGGAAGGTGGGTGAAAGAGAGAGAAACGAGATGAAGGAGGGTGAAAGAGAGCGAAACGAGACGAATGAGTGTAAAACAGAGCGAAACGAGACGAAGGAGGATGAAAGAGAGCAAAACGAGACGAAGGAGGGTCAAAGAGAGCGAAACGAGATGAAGGAGGGTCAAAGAGGGCGAAACGAGACGAAGGAGGGTGAAACAGGGCGAAGCGAGACGAAGGAGCATGAAAGAGAGCGAAACGAGATGAAGGAGGGTAAAAGAGAGCGAGACGAGACGTAAGAGTGTAAAAGAGAGCGAAACAAGACGGGGGAGGGTGAAAGAGAGCAAAACAAGACGAAGGAGGGTGAAAGAGAGCGAAACGAGACGATGGAGGGTGAAAGAGAGCGAAACGAGATGAAGGAGTGTGAAAGAGAGCGAAACGAGACGAAGGAGGGTGAAAGATAGCGAAACGAGACGAAGGAGGGTGAAAGAGAGCGAAAGGAGTCGAAGGAGGGTGAAAGCGAGCGGAGCGAGTCGAAGGAGGGTGAAAGAGAGCGAAAGGAGTCGGAGGAGGGTGAAAGAGAGCGGAGCGAGACGAAGGAGGGTGAAAGAGAACGAAACGAGACGAAGGAGGCTGAAAGAGAGTGAAACGAGATGAAGGAGGGTGAAAGAGAGCGAAATGAAATGAAGGAGGGTGAAAGAGAGCGGAACGAGACAAAGGAGGGTGAAAGTGAGCGAATCGAGAAGAAGGAGGGTGAAAGAGAGCGAAATGAAATGAAGGAGGGTGAAAGAGAGCGGAACGAGACAAAGGAGGGTGAAAGTGAGCGAATCGAGAAGAAGGAGGGTGAAAGAGAGCGAAACGAGATGAAGGAGGGTGAAAGAGAGTGAAACGAGATGAAGGAGGGTCAAAGAGAGCGAAACGAGACGAAGGACGGTGAAAGAGAGCGAAACGAGACGAAGGAGGGTGAAAGAGAACGAAACAAGACGATGGAGGGTGAAAGAGAGCGAAAAAAGAGGAAGGAGGGTGAAAGAGAGCGAAACGAGACAAGGAGGGTGAAAGAGAGCGAAACGAGACGAAGGAGGGTGAAAGAGAGCGAAACGAGACGAAGAAAGGTGAAAGGGAGCGAAACGAGACGAAGGAGGTTGAAAGAGAGCGAAAGGAGATGAAGGAGGGTGAAAGAGTGCGAAATGAGACGAAGGAGGGTGAAAGAGAGCGAAAGGAGTCGAAGGAGGGTGAAAGAGAGTGGAGCGAGACGAAGGAGGGTGAACGAGACCGAAACGAGATGAAGGAGGGTGAAAGAGAGCAAAACGAGAAGAAGGTAGGTGAAAGAGAGCGAAACGAGACGAAGGAGGGTGAAAGAGAGCGAAACGAAAAGAAGGAGGGTGAAAGAGAGCGAAACGAGATGAAGGAGGGTGAAAGAGAGCGAAACGAGATGAAGGAGGGTCAAAGAGAGCGAAACGAGACGAAGGAGGGTGAAAGAGAGCGAAACCAGACGATGGAGGGTGAAAAAGAGCGAAACGAGATGAAGGAGGGTGAAAGAGAGCGAAACGAGACGAAGGGGGGTGAAAGAGAGTGAAACGAGACGAAGGAGGGTGATAGAGGGCGAAACGAGACGAAGGCGGGTGGAACAGAGCGAAACAAGGTGAAGGAGGGTGAAAGAGAGCGAAACGAGACGAAGGAGGGTCAAAGAGAGCGAAACGAGATGAAGGAAGGTCAAAGAGGGCGACACGAGATGAAGGAGGGTGAAACAGGGCGAAGCGAGACGAAGGAGCATGAAAGAGAGCGAAACGAGATGAAGGAGGGTAAAAGAGAGCGAAACAAGACGAAAGAGTGTAAAAGAGAGCGAAACAAGACGGGGGAGGGGGAAAGAGAGCGAAACAAGACGAAGGAGGGTGAAAGAGAGTGAAACGAGACGAATGAGGGTGAAAGAGAGCGAAACGAGAGGAAGGAGTGTGAAACAGAGCGAAACGAGACGAAGGAGGGTGAAAGGGAGGGAAACGAGACGAAGGAGGGTAAAAGAGAGTGAAACGAGATGAAGGAGGGTGAAAGAGAGCGAAACGAGACGAAGAAAGGTGAAAGCGAGCGAAACGAGACGAAGGAGGGTGAAAGAGAGCGAAAGGAGACGAAGGAGGGTGAAAGAGAGCGAAATGTGATGAAGGAGGGTGAAAGAGAGCGAAAGGAGTCGAAGGAGGGTGAACGAGAGTGGAACGAGACGAAGGAGGGTGAAAGAGAGCAAAACGAGACGAAGGAGGGTGAAAGAGAGCGAAAGGAGTCGAAGGAGGGTGAAAGAGAGCGGAACGAGACGAAGCAGGGTGATAGAGACCGTAACGAGACGAAGGAGGGTGAAAAAGACCGAAAATAGACGAAGGAGGGTGAACGAGCGCGAAACGAGACAAAGGAGGGTGAAAGAGAGCGAAACGAGAAGAAGGAGGGTGAAAGAGAGCGAAACTAGATGAAGGAGGGTGGAAGAGAGCGAAACCAGACAAAGGAGGGTGAAAGAGAGTGAAACCAGATGAAGGAAGGTGAAAGAGAGCGAAACGAGACAAAGGAGGGTGAAAGAGAGTGAAACGAGACGAATGAGTGTGAAAGAGAGCGAAACAAGATGAAGAAGGGTGAAAGAGAGCGAAACGAGACGAAGGAGGGTGAAAGAGAGCGAAAGGAGTCGAAGGAGGGTGAAAGAGAGCGGAACGAGACGAAGGAGGGTGAAAGAGAGCGAAAGGAGACGAAGGAGGGTGAAAGAGAGCGAAACGAGATGAAGGAGGGTCAAAGAGGGCGAAACGAGATGAAGGAGGGTGAAACAGGGCGAAGCGAGACGAAGGAGCATGAAAGAGAGCGAAACGAGATGAAGAAGGGTAAAAGAGAGTGAAACGAGACGAAATACGGTAAAATAGAGTGAAACGAGATGACGGAGGGTGAAAGAGAGCGAAAAGAGAGGAAGGAGGGTGAAAGAGAGCGAAAGGAGACGAAGGAGGGTGAAAGAGAGCGAAACAAGACGAAGGAGGTTGAAAGAGAGTGAAACGAGAAGAAGGAGGGTGAAAGAGAGCGAAACGATACGAATGAGGGTGAAAGAGAGCGAAACGAGTTGAAGGAGGGTCAAAGAGAGCGAAACGAGAGGAAGGAGGGTGAAAGAGAACGAAACGAGATGAAGGAGGGTGAAAGAGAGCGAAACGAGACGAAGGAGGGTGAAAGAGAGCGAAACGAGACGAAGGAGGGTGAAAGAGAGCGAATGAGTCGAAGGAGGGTGAAAGAGAGCGGAGCTTGACGAAGGAGGGTGAAAGAGAACGAAACGAGACGAAGGAGGGTGAAAGAGAGTGAAACGAGACGAAGGAGGGTGAAAGAGGGCGGAACGAGATGAAGGTGGGTGGAAAAGAGCGAAACAAGATGAAGGAGGGTGAAAGAGAGCGAAACGAGACGAAGGAGGGTGAAAGACAGCAAAAAGAGACGAATGAGTGTAAAACAGAGCGAAACGAGACGAAGGAGGATGAAAGAGAGCAAAACGAGACGGAGGAGGGTCAAAGAGGGCGAAACGAGACGAAGGAGGGTGAAACAGGGCGAAGCGAGACGAAGGAGCATGAAAGAGAGCTAAACGAGATGAAGGAGGGTGAAAGATAGCGAAATGAGACGAAGGAGTGTAGAACAGAGCGAAACGAGACGAAGGAGGGTCAAAGAGAGCGAAACGAGATGAAGGAAGGTCAAAGAGGGCGACACGAGATGAAGGAGGGTGAAACAGGGCGAAGCGAGACGAAGGAGCATGAAAGAGAGCGAAACGAGATGAAGGAGGGTAAAAGAGAGCGAAACAAGACGAAAGAGTGTAAAAGAGAGCGAAACAAGACGGGGGAGGGGGAAAGAGAGCGAAACAAGACGAAGGAGGGTGAAAGAGAGTGAAACGAGACGAATGAGGGTGAAAGAGAGCGAAACGAGAGGAAGGAGTGTGAAACAGAGCGAAACGAGACGAAGGAGGGTGAAAGGGAGGGAAACGAGACGAAGGAGGGTAAAAGAGAGTGAAACGAGATGAAGGAGGGTGAAAGAGAGCGAAACGAGACGAAGAAAGGTGAAAGCGAGCGAAACGAGACGAAGGAGGGTGAAAGAGAGCGAAAGGAGACGAAGGAGGGTGAAAGAGAGCGAAATGTGATGAAGGAGGGTGAAAGAGAGCGAAAGGAGTCGAAGGAGGGTGAACGAGAGTGGAACGAGACGAAGGAGGGTGAAAGAGAGCAAAACGAGACGAAGGAGGGTGAAAGAGAGCGAAAGGAGTCGAAGGAGGGTGAAAGAGAGCGGAACGAGACGAAGCAGGGTGATAGAGACCGTAACGAGACGAAGGAGGGTGAAAAAGACCGAAAATAGACGAAGGAGGGTGAACGAGCGCGAAACGAGACAAAGGAGGGTGAAAGAGAGCGAAACGAGAAGAAGGAGGGTGAAAGAGAGCGAAACTAGATGAAGGAGGGTGGAAGAGAGCGAAACCAGACAAAGGAGGGTGAAAGAGAGTGAAACCAGATGAAGGAAGGTGAAAGAGAGCGAAACGAGACAAAGGAGGGTGAAAGAGAGTGAAACGAGACGAATGAGTGTGAAAGAGAGCGAAACAAGATGAAGAAGGGTGAAAGAGAGCGAAACGAGACGAAGGAGGGTGAAAGAGAGCGAAAGGAGTTGAAGGAGGGTGAAAGAGAGCGGAACGAGACGAAGGAGGGTGAAAGAGAGCGAAAGGAGACGAAGGAGGGTGAAAGAGAGCGAAACGAGATGAAGGAGGGTCAAAGAGGGCGAAACGAGATGAAGGAGGGTGAAACAGGGCGAAGCGAGACGAAGGAGCATGAAAGAGAGCGAAACGAGATGAAGAAGGGTAAAAGAGAGTGAAACGAGACGAAATACGGTAAAAGAGAGTGAAACGAGATGACGGAGGGTGAAAGAGAGTGAAAAGAGAGGAAGGAGGGTGAAAGAGAGCGAAAATAGACGAAGGAGGGTGAAAGAGAGCGAAATGAGACGAAGGAGGGTGAAAGAGTGCGAAAGGAGTCGAAGGAGGGTGAAAGAGAGTGGAACGAGACGAAGGAGGGTGAAAGAGAACGAAACGGGACGAAGGAGGGTGAAAGAGAGCGAAACAAGACGAAGGAGGTTGAAAGAGAGTGAAACGAGAAGAAGGAGGGTGAAAGAGAGCGAAACGATACGAATGAGGGTGAAAGAGAGCGAAACGAGTTGAAGGAGGGTCAAAGAGAGCGAAACGAGACGAAGGAGGGTGAAAGAGAGCGAAACCAGACGATGGAGGGTGAAAGAGAGCGAAACGAGAGGAAGGAGGGTGAAAGAGAGCGAAACGAGATGAAGGAGGGTGAAAGAGAGCGAAACGAGACGAAGGAGGGTGAAAGAGAGCGAAACGAGACGAAGGAGGGTGAAAGAGAGCGAATGAGTCGAAGGAGGGTGAAAGAGAGCGGAGCTTGACGAAGGAGGGTGAAAGAGAACGAAACGAGACGAAGGAGGGTGAAAGAGAGTGAAACGAGACGAAGGAGGGTGAAAGAGGGCGGAACGAGATGAAGGTGGGTGGAAAAGAGCGAAACAAGATGAAGGAGGGTGAAAGAGAGCGAAACGAGACGAAGGAGGGTGAAAGACAGCAAAAAGAGACGAATGAGTGTAAAACAGAGCGGAACGAGACGAAGGAGGATGAAAGAGAGCAAAACGAGACGAAGGAGGGTCAAAGAGGGCGAAACGAGACGAAGGAGGGTGAAACAGGGCGAAGCGAGACGAAGGAGCATGAAAGAGAGCTAAACGAGATGAAGGAGGGTGAAAGATAGCGAAATGAGACAAAGGAGGGTGAAAGAGAGCGAAACCAGACGATGGAGGGTGAAAGAGAGCGAAACGAGAGGAAGGTGGGTGAAAGAGAGAGAAACGAGATGAAGGAGGGTGAAAGAGAGCGAAACGAGACGAATGAGTGTAAAACAGAGCGAAACGAGACGAAGGAGGATGAAAGAGAGCAAAACGAGACGAAGGAGGGTCAAAGAGAGCGAAACGAGATGAAGGAGGGTCAAAGAGGGCGAAATGAGATGAAGGAGGGTGAAACAGGGCGAAGCGAGACGAAGGAGCATGAAAGAGAGCGAAACGAGATGACTGAGGGTAAAAGAGAGCGAGACGAGACGTAAGAGTGTAAAAGAGAGCGAAACAAGACGGGGGAGGGTGAAAGAGAGCGAAACAAGACGAAGGAGGGTGAAAGAGAGCGAAACGAGACGATGGAGGGTGAAAGAGAGCGAAACGAGATGAAGGAGTGTGAAAGAGAGCGAAACGAGGCGAAGGAGGGTGAAAGATAGCGAAACGAGACGAAGGAGGGTGAAAGAGAGCGAAAGGAGTCGAAGGAGGGTGAAAGCGAGCGGAGCGAGTCGAAGGAGGGTGAAAGAGAGCGAAAGGAGTCGAAGGAGGGTGAAAGAGAGCGGAGCGAGACGAAGGAGGGTGAAAGAGAACGAAACGAGACGAAGGAGGCTGTAAGAGAGTGAAACGAGACGAAGGAGGGTGAAAGAGGACGAAACGAGACGAAGGCGGTTGGAACAGAGCGAAACGAGATGAAGGAGGGTGAAAGAGAGCGAAACGAGACGATGGAGGGTGAAAGATAGCGAAACGAGACGAAGGAGGGTGAAAGAGAGCGAAACAAGACGAAGGAGGGTGAAAGAGAGCGAAACGAGACGATGGAGGGTGAAAGAGAGCGAAACGAGAGGATGGAATGTGAAAGAGAGCGAAACGAGACGAAGGAGGGTGAAAGAGAGCGAAACGAGTGGAAGGAAGGTGAAAGAGAGCGAAACGAGATGAAGGAGGGTGAAAGAGATCGAAAGGAGTCGAAGGAGGGTGAAAGCGAGCGGAGCGAGACGAAGGAGGGTGAAAGAGAGCGAAAGGAGTCGAAGGAGGGTGAAAGAGAGCGGAGCGAGACGAAGGAGGGTGAAAGAGAACGAAACGAGATGAAGGAGGGTGAAAGAGAGCGAAACGAGACGATGGAGGGTGAAAGATAGCGAAACGAGACGAAGGAGGGTGAAAGAGAGCGAAACAAGACGAAGGAGGGTGAAAGAGAGCGAAACGAGACGATGGAGGGTGAAAGAGAGCGAAACGAGAGGATGGAATGTGAAAGAGAGCGAAACGAAACGAAGGAGGGTGAAAGAGATCGAAACGAGAGGAAGGAAGGTGAAAGAGAGCGAAACGAGATGAAGGAGTGTGAAAGAGAGCGAAACGAGACGAAGGAGGGTGAAAGATAGCGAAACGAGACGAAGGAGGGTGAAAGAGATCGAAAGGAGTCGAAGGAGGGTGAAAGCGAGCGGAGCGAGATGAAGGAGGGTGAAAGAGAGCGAAAGGAGTCGAAGGAGGGTGAAAGAGAGCGGAGCGAGACGAAGGAGGGTGAAAGAGAGCGAAACGAGACCAAAGAGGGTGAAAGAGAGAGAAACGAGACGAAGGAAGGTGAAAGAGAGCGAAACGAGACAAAGGAGGGTGAAAGGGAGCGAAACGAGACGAAGGAGGGTGGAAGAGATCGAAACGAGAGGAAGGAGGGTGAAAGAGAGCGAAACGAGACGAAGGAGGGTGAAAGAGGCTGAAACGAGACGAAGGAGGGTGAAACAGGGCGAAGCGAGACGAAGGAGCATGAAAGAGAGGGAAACGAGATGAAGGAGGGTAAAAGAGAGTGAAACGAGACGAAATAGGGTAAAAGAGAGCGAAAGGAGACGAAGGAGGGTGAAAGAGAGCGAAACGATACGAAGGAGGGTGAAGGAGAGCAAAACGAGACGAAGGAGGTTGAAAGAGAGCGAAACGAGAAGAAGGAGGGTGAAAGAGAGCGAAACGATACGAAGGAGGGTGAAAGAGAGCGAAACGAGATGAAGGAGGGTCAAAGAGAGCGAAACGAGACGAAGGAGGGTGAAAGAGAGCGAAACCAGACGATTGAGGGTGAAAGAGAGCGAAACGAGAGGAAGGAGGGTGAAAGAGAGCGAAACAAGATGAAGGAGGGTGAAAGAGAGCGAAACGAGACGAAGGAGGGTGAAAGAGAGCGAAACGAGACGAAGGAGGGTGAAAGAGAGTGAAAGGAGTCGAAGGAGGGTGAAAGAGAGCGGAGCGAGACGAAGGAGGGTGAAAGAGAACGAAACGAGACGAAGGAGGGTGAAAGAGAGTGAAACGAGACGAAGGAGGGTGAAAGAGGGCAAAACGAGATGAAGGTGGGTGGAACTGAGCGAAACAAGATGAAGGAGGGTGAAAGAGAGCGAAACGAGACGAAGGAGGATGAAACAGAGCGAAACGAGACGAAGGAGGTTGAAAGAGAGCGAAACGAGAAGAAGGAGGGTGAAAGAGAGCGAAACGATACGAAGGAGGGTGAAAGAGAGCGAAACCAGACGATGGAGGGTGAAAGAGAGCGAAACGAGAAGATGGAGGGTGAAAGAGAGCGAAACGAGATGAAGGAGGGTGAAAGAGAGCGGAGCGAGACGAAGGAGGGTGAAAGAGAACGAAACGAGACGAAGGAGGGTGAAAGAGAGTGAAACGAGACGAAGGAGGCTGAAAGAGGGCGAAACTAGACGAAGGCGGGTGGAACGGAGCGAAACAAGACGAAGGAGGGTGAAAGAGAGCGAAACGAGATGAAGGAGGGTGAAAGAGAGCAAAACTAGATGAAGGAGTGTAAAACAGAGCGAAACGAGACGAAGGAGGATGAAACAGAGCTAAACGAGATGAGGGAGGGTCAAAGAGAGCGAAACGAGATGAAGGATGGTCAAAGAGGGCGAAACGAGATGAAGGAGGGTGAAAGAGAGTGAAACGAGATGAAGGTAGGTGAAAGAGAGCGAAACGAGACCAAAGAGGGTGAAAGAGAGAGAAACGAGACGAAGGAAGGTGAAAGAGAGCGAGACGAGACAAAGGAGGGTGAAAGGGAGCGAAACGAGATGAAGGAGGGTGGAAGAGATCGAAACGAGAGGAAGGAGGGTGAAAGAGAGCGAAACGAGACGAAGGAGGGTGAAAGAGGCTGAAACGAGACGAAGGAGGGTGAAAGAGAGCGAAACGAGACGAAGGAGGGTGAAAGAGAGCGAAACGAGACGAAGGAGGGTGAAAGAGAGAGAATGAGTCGAAGGAGGGTGAAAGAGAGCGGAGCTTGACGAAGGAGGGTGAAAGAGAACAAAACGAGACGAAGGAGGGTGAAAGAGAGTGAAACGAGACGAAGGAGGGTGAAAGAGGGCGGAACGAGATGAAGGTGGGTGGAAAAGAGCGAAACAAGATGAAGGAGGGTGAAAGAGAGCGAAACGAGACGAAGGAGGGTGAAAGACAGCAAAAAGAGACGAATGAGTGTAAAACAGAGCGAAACGAGACGAAGGAGGATGAAAGAGAGCAAAACGAGACGAAGGAGGGTGAAAGAGAGCGGAGCGAGACGAAGGAGGGTGAAAGAGAACAAAACGAGATGAAGGAGGGTGAAAGAGAGCGAAACGAGACGATGGAGGGTGAAAGATAGCGAAACGAGACGAAGGAGGGTGAAAGAGAGCGAAACAAGACGAAGGAGGGTGAAAGAGAGCGAAACGAGACGATGGAGGGTGAAAGAGAGCGAAACGAGAGGATGGAATGTGAAAGAGAGCGAAACGAAACGAAGGAGGGTGAAAGAGATCGAAACGAGAGGAAGGAAGGTGAAAGAGAGCGAAACGAGATGAAGGAGTGTGAAAGAGAGCGAAACGAGACGAAGGAGGGTGAAAGATAGCGAAACGAGACGAAGGAGGGTGAAAGAGATCGAAAGGAGTCGAAGGAGGGTGAAAGCGAGCGGAGCGAGATGAAGGAGGGTGAAAGAGAGCGAAAGGAGTCGAAGGAGGGTGAAAGAGAGCGGAGCGAGACGAAGGAGGGTGAAAGAGAGCGAAACGAGACCAAAGAGGGTGAAAGAGAGAGAAACGAGACGAAGGAAGGTGAAAGAGAGCGAGACGAGACAAAGGAGGGTGAAAGGGAGCGAAACGAGACGAAGGAGGGTGGAAGAGATCGAAACGAGAGGAAGGAGGGTGAAAGAGAGCGAAACGAGACGAAGGAGGGTGAAAGAGGCTGAAACGAGACGAAGGAGGGTGAAACAGGGCGAAGCGAGACGAAGGAGCATGAAAGAGAGGGAAACGAGATGAAGGAGGGTAAAAGAGAGTGAAACGAGACGAAATAGGGTAAAAGAGAGCGAAAGGAGACGAAGGAGGGTGAAAGAGAGCGAAACGATACGAAGGAGGGTGAAGGAGAGCGAAACGAGACGTAGGAGGTTGAAAGAGAGCGAAACGAGAAGAAGGAGGGTGAAAGAGAGCGAAACGATACGAAGGAGGGTGAAAGAGAGCGAAACGAGATGAAGGAGGGTGAAAGAGAGCGAAACGAGACGAAGGAGGGTGAAAGAGAGCGAAACCAGACGATTGAGGGTGAAAGAGAGCGAAACGAGAGGAAGGAGGGTGAAAGAGAGCGAAACAAGATGAAGGAGGGTGAAAGAGAGCGAAACGAGACGAAGGAGGGTGAAAGAGAGCGAAACGAGACGAAGGAGGGTGAAAGAGAGTGAAAGGAGTCGAAGGAGGGTGAAAGAAAGCAGAGCGAGACGAAGGAGGGTGAAAGAGAACGAAACGAGACGAAGGAGGGTGAAAGAGAGTGAAACGAGACGAAGGAGGGTGAAAGAGGGCAAAACGAGATGAAGGTGGGTGGAACTGAGCGAAACAAGATGAAGGAGGGTGAAAGAGAGCGAAACGAGACGAAGGAGGATGAAACAGAGCGAAACGAGACGAAGGAGGTTGAAAGAGAGCGAAACGAGAAGAAGGAGGGTGAAAGAGAGCGAAACGATACGAAGGAGGGTGAAAGAGAGCGAAACCAGACGATGGAGGGTGAAAGAGAGCGAAACGAGAAGATGGAGGGTGAAAGAGAGCGAAACGAGATGAAGGAGGGTGAAAGAGAGCGGAGCGAGACGAAGGAGGGTGAAAGAGAACGAAACGAGACGAAGGAGGGTGAAAGAGAGTGAAACGAGACGAAGGAGGCTGAAAGAGGGCGAAACTAGACGAAGGCGGGTGGAACGGAGCGAAACAAGACGAAGGAGGGTGAAAGAGAGCGAAACGAGATGAAGGAGGGTGAAAGAGAGCAAAACTAGATGAAGGAGTGTAAAACAGAGCGAAACGAGACGAAGGAGGATGAAACAGAGCTAAACGAGATGAGGGAGGGTCAAAGAGAGCGAAACGAGATGAAGGATGGTCAAAGAGGGCGAAACGAGATGAAGGAGGGTGAAAGAGAGTGAAACGAGATGAAGGTAGGTGAAAGAGAGCGAAACGAGACCAAAGAGGGTGAAAGAGAGAGAAACGAGACGAAGGAAGGTGAAAGAGAGCGAGACGAGACAAAGGAGGGTGAAAGGGAGCGAAACGAGATGAAGGAGGGTGGAAGAGATCGAAACGAGAGGAAGGAGGGTGAAAGAGAGCGAAACGAGACGAAGGAGGGTGAAAGAGGCTGAAACGAGACGAAGGAGGGTGAAAGAGAGCGAAACGAGACGAAGGAGGGTGAAAGAGAGCGAAACGAGACGAAGGAGGGTGAAAGAGAGCGAATGAGTCGAAGGAGGGTGAAAGAGAGCGGAGCTTGACGAAGGAGGGTGAAAGAGAACGAAACGAGACGAAGGAGGGTGAAAGAGAGTGAAACGAGACGAAGGAGGGTGAAAGAGGGCGGAACGAGATGAAGGTGGGTGGAAAAGAGCGAAACAAGATGAAGGAGGGTGAAAGAGAGCGAAACGAGACGAAGGAGGGTGAAAGACAGCAAAAAGAGACGAATGAGTGTAAAACAGAGCGAAACGAGACGAAGGAGGATGAAAGAGAGCAAAACGAGACGAAGGAGGGTCAAAGAGAGCTAAACGAGATGAAGGAGGGTGAAAGATAGCGAAATGAGACGAAGGAGGGTGAAAGAGAGCGAAACCAGACGATGGAGGGTGAAAGAGAGCGAAACGAGAGGAAGGTGGGTGAAAGAGAGAGAAACGAGATGAAGGAGGGTGAAAGAGAGCGAAACGAGATGAATGAGTGTAAAACAGAGCGAAACGAGACGAAGGAGGATGAAAGAGAGCAAAACGAGACGAAGGAGGGTCAAAGAGTGCGAAACGAGATGAAGGAGGGTCAAAGAGGGCGAAACGAGACGAAGGAGGGTGAAACAGGGCGAAGCGAGACGAAGGAGCATGAAAGTGAGCGAAACGAGATGACTGAGGGTAAAAGAGAGCGAGAGGAGACGTAAGAGTGTAAAAGAGAGCGAAACAAGATGGGGGAGGGTGAAAGAGAGCGAAACAAGACGAAGCAGGGTGAAAGAGAGCGAAACGAGACGATGGAGGGTGAAAGAGAGCGAAACGAGACGAATGCGGTTGGAACAGAGCGAAACAAGACAAAGGAGGGTGAAAGAGAGCGAAACGAGACGAAGGAGGGTGAAAGAGAGCAAAACGAGACGAAGGAGTGTAAAACAGAGCGAAACGAGACGAAGGAGGATGAAAGAGAGCAAAACAAGACGAAGGAGGGTCAAAGAGAGCGAAACGAGATGAAGGAGGGTGAAAGAGAGCGAAACGAGACGATGGAGGGTGAAAGATAGCGAAACGAGACGAAGGAGGGTGAAAGAGAGCGAAACAAGACGAAGGAGGGTGAAAGAGAGCGAAACGAGACGAAGGAGGGTGAAAGAGAGCGAAACGAGAGGAAGGAAGGTGAAAGAGAGCGAAACGAGATGAAGGAGTGTGAAAGAGAGCGAAACGAGACGAAGGAGGGTGAAAGATAGCGAAACGAGACGAAGGAGGGTGAAAGAGATCGAAAGGAGTCGAAGGAGGGTGAAAGCGAGCGGAGCGAGACGAAGGAGGGTGAAAGAGAGCGAAAGGAGTCGAAGGAGGGTGAAAGAGAGCGAAACGAGATGAAGGAGGGTGAAAGAGAGCAAAACTAGATGAAGGAGTGTAAAACAGAGCGAAACGAGACGAAGGAGGATGAAACAGAGCTAAACGAGATGAGGGAGGGTCAAAGAGAGCGAAACGAGATGAAGGATGGTCAAAGAGGGCGAAACGAGATGAAGGAGGGTGAAAGAGAGTGAAACGAGATGAAGGTAGGTGAAAGAGAGCGAAACGAGATGAAGGAGTGTGAAAGAGAGCGAAACGAGGCGAAGGAGGGTGAAAGATAGCGAAACGAGACGAAGGAGGGTGAAAGAGAGCGAAAGGAGTCGAAGGAGGGTGAAAGCGAGCGGAGCGAGTCGAAGGAGGGTGAAAGAGAGCGAAAGGAGTCGAAGGAGGGTGAAAGAGAGCGGAGCGAGACGAAGGAGGGTGAAAGAGAACGAAACGAGACGAAGGAGGCTGAAAGAGAGTGAAACGAGATGAAGGAGGGTGAAAGAGGACGAAACGAGACGAAGGCGGTTGGAACAGAGCGAAACAAGACAAAGGAGGGTGAAAGAGAGCGAAACGAGACGAAGGAGGGTGAAAGAGAGCAAAACGAGACGAAGGAGTGTAAAACAGAGCGAAACGAGACGAAGGAGGATGAAAGAGAGCAAAACAAGACGAAGGAGGGTCAAAGAGAGCGAAACGAGATGAAGGAGGGTGAAAGAGAGCGAAACGAGACGATGGAGGGTGAAAGATAGCGAAACGAGACGAAGGAGGGTGAAAGAGAGCGAAACAAGACGAAGGAGGGTGAAAGAGAGCGAAACGAGACGATGGAGGGTGAAAGAGAGCGAAACGAGAGGATGGAATGTGAAAGAGAGCGAAACGAGACGAAGGAGGGTGAAAGAGAGCGAAACGAGAGGAAGGAAGGTGAAAGAGGGCGAAACGAGATGAAGGAGTGTGAAAGAGAGCGAAACGAGACGAAGGAGGGTGAAAGAGAGCGAAACGAGACGAAGGAGGGTGAAAGAGATCGAAAGGAGTCGAAGGAGGGTGAAAGCGATTGGAGCGAGACGAAGGAGGGTGAAACAGAGCGAAAGGAGTCGAAGGAGGGTGACAGAGAGCGGAGCGAGACGAAGGAGGGTGAAAGAGAACGAAACGAGACGAAGGAGGGTGAAAGAGAGTGAAACGAGACGAAGGAGGGTGAAAGAGGGCGAAACTAGACGAAGGCGGGTGGAACAGAGCGAAACAAGGCGAAGGAGGGTGAAAGAGAGCGAAACGAGATGAAGGAGGGTGAAAGAGAGCAAAACTAGATGAAGGAGTGTAAAACAGAGCGAAACGAGACGAAGGAGGATGAAACAGAGCTAAACGAGATGAGGGAGGGTCAAAGAGAGCGAAACGAGATGAAGGATGGTCAAAGAGGGCGAAACGAGATGAAGGAGGGTGAAAGAGAGTGAAACGAGATGAAGGTAGGTGAAAGAGAGCGAAACGAGACCAAAGAGGGTGAAAGAGAGAGAAACGAGACGAAGGAAGGTGAAAGAGAGCGAAACGAGACAAAGGAGGGTGAGAGGGAGCGAAACTAGACGAAGGAGGGTGGAAGAGATCGAAACGAGAGGAAGGAGGGTGAAAGAGAGCGAAACGAGACGAAGGAGGGTGAAAGAGGCTGAAACGAGACGAAGGAGGGTGAAACAGGGCGAAGCGAGACGAAGGAGCATGAAAGAGAGGGAAACGAGATGAAGGAGGGTAAAAGAGAGTGAAACGAGACGAAATAGGGTAAAAGAGAGCGAAAGGAGACGAAGGAGGGTGAAAGAGAGCGAAACGATACGAAGGAGGGTGAAGGAGCGCGAAACGAGACGAAGGAGGTTGAAAGAGAGCGAAACGAGAAGAAGGAGGGTGAAAGAGAGCGAAACGATACAAAGGAGGGTGAAAGAGAGCGAAACGAGATGAAGGTGGGTCAAAGAGAGCGAAACGAGACGAAGGAGGGTGAAAGAGAGCGAAACCAGACGATGCAGGGTGAAAGAGAGCGAAACGAGAGGAAGGAGGGTGAAAGAGAGCGAAACGAGATGAAGGAGGGTGAAAGAGAGCGAAACGAGACGAAGGAGGGTGAAAGAGAGCGAAACGAGACGAAGGAGGGTGAAAGAGAGTGAAAGGAGTCGAAGGAGGGTGAAAGAGAGCGGAGCGAGACGAAGGAGGGTGAAAGAGAACGAAACGAGACGAAGGAGGGTGAAAGAGAGTGAAACGAGACGAAGGAGGGTGAAAGAGGGCAAAACGAGATGAAGGTGGGTGGAACTGAGCGAAACAAGATGAAGGAGGGTGAAAGAGAGCGAAACGAGACGAAGGAGGATGAAACAGAGCGAAACGAGACGAAGGAGGTTGAAAGAGAGCGAAACGAGAAGAAGGAGGGTGAAAGAGAGCGAAACGATACGAACGAGGGTGAAAGAGAGCGAAACCAGACGATGGAGGGTGAAAGAGAGCGAAACGAGATGAAGGAGGGTGAAAGAGAGCGGAGCGAGACGAAGGAGGGTGAAAGAGAACGAAACGAGACGAAGGAGGGTGAAAGAGAGTGAAACGAGACGAAGGAGGGTGAAAGAGGGCGAAACTAGACGAAGGCGGGTGGAACAGAGCGAAACAAGACGAAGGAGGGTGAAAGAGAGCGAAACGAGATGAAGGAGGGTGAAAGAGAGCAAAACTAGATGAAGGAGTGTAAAACAGAGCGAAACGAGACGAAGGAGGATGAAACAGAGCTAAACGAGATGAGGGAGGGTCAAAGAGAGCGAAACGAGATGAAGGATGGTCAAAGAGGGCGAAACGAGATGAAGGAGGGTGAAAGAGAGTGAAACGAGATGAAGGTAGGTGAAAGAGAGCGAAACGAGACCAAAGAGGGTGAAAGAGAGAGAAACGAGACGAAGGAAGGTGAAAGAGAGCGAGACGAGACAAAGGAGGGTGAAAGGGAGCGAAACGAGACGAAGGAGGGTGGAAGAGATTGAAACGAGAGGAAGGAGGGTGAAAGAGAGCGAAACGAGACGAAGGAGGGTGAAAGAGGCTGAAACGAGACGAAGGAGGGTGAAACAGGGCGAAGCGAGACGAAGGAGCATGAAAGAGAGGGAAACGAGATGAAGGAGGGTAAAAGAGAGTGAAACGAGACGAAATAGGGTAAAAGAGAGCGAAAGGAGACGAAGGAGGGTGAAAGGGAGCGAAACGATACGAAGGAGGGTGAAGGAGAGCGAAACGAGACGAAGGAGGTTGAAAGAGAGCGAAACGAGAAGAAGGAGGGTGAAAGAGAGCGAAACGATACGAAGGAGGGTGAAAGAGAGCGAAACGAGATGAAGGAGGGTCAAAGAGAGCGAAACGAGACGAAGGAGGGTGAAAGAGAGCGAAACCAGACGATGGAGGGTGAAAGAGAGCGAAACGAGAGGAAGGAGGGTGAAAGTGAGCGAAACGAGATGAAGGAGGGTGAAAGAGAGCAAAACGAGACGAAGGAGGGTGAAAGAGAGCGAAACGAGACGAAGGAGGGCGAAAGAGAGTGAAAGGAGTCGAAGGAGGGTGAAAGAGAGCGGAGCGAGACGAAGGAGGGTGAAAGAGAACGAAACGAGACGAAGGAGGGTGAAACAGAGTGAAACGAGACGAAGGAGGGTGAAAGAGGGCAAAACGAGATGAAGGTGGGTGGAACAGAGCGAAACAAGATGAAGGAGGGTGAAAGAGAGCGAAACGAGACGAAGGAGGATGAAAGAGAGCGAAACGAGACGAAGGAGGTTGAAAGAGAGCGAAACGAGAAGAAGGAGGGTGAAAGAGAGCGAAACGATACGAAGGAGGGTGAAAGAGAGCGAAGCCAGACGATGGAGGGTGAAAGAGAGCGAAACGAGAAGATGGAGGGTGAAAGAGAGCGAAACGAGATGAAGGAGGGTGAAAGAGAGCGAAACGAGACGAAGGAGGGTGAAAGAGAGCGAAACGAGACGAAGGAGGGTGAAAGAGAGCGAAAGGAGTCGAAGGAGGGTGAAAGAGAGCGGAGCGAGACGAAGGAGGTTGAAAGAGAACGAAATGAGACGAAGGAGGGTGAAAGAGAGTGAAACGAGACAAAGGAGGGTGAAAGAGGGCGAAACGAGATGAAGGTGGGTGGAACAGAGCGAAACAAGATGAAGGAGGGTGAAAGAGAGCGAAACGAGACGAAGGAGGGTGAAAGAGAGCGAAACGAGATGAAGGAGGGTGAAAGAGAACGAAAGGAGTCGAAGGAGGGTGAAAGAGAGCGGAGCGAGACGAAGGAGGTTGAAAGAGAACAAAATGAGACGAAGGAGGGTGAAAGAAAGCAAAACGAGACGAAGGAAGGTCAAAGAGAGCGAAACGAGATGAAGGAGGGTCAAAGAGGGCGAAAAGATGACGAAGAAGGCTGAAACAGGGTGAAGCGAGACGAAGGAGCATGAAAGAGAGCGAAACGAGATGAAGGAGGGTAAAGGAGAGCGAGACGAGACGTAAGAGTGTAAAAGAGAGCAAAACAAGACGGGGGAGGGTGAAAGAGAGCGAAACAAGACGAAGGAGGGTGAAAGAGAGCGAAACGAGACGATGGAGGGTGAAAGAGAGCGAAACGAGAGGATGGAATGTGAAAGAGAGCGAAACGAGACGAAGGAGGGTGAAAGAGAGCGAAACGAGAGGAAGGAAGGTGAAAGAGAGCGAAACGAGCCGAAGGAGTGTGAAAGAGAGCGAAACGAGACGAAGGAGGGTGAAAGAGAGCGAAAGGAGTCGAAGGAGGGTGAAAGCGAGCGGAGCGAGACGAAGGAGGATGAAAGAGAGCGAAAGGAGTCGAAGGAGGGTGAAAGAGAGTGGAGCGAGACGAAGGAGGGTGAAAGAGAACGAAACGAGACGAAGGAAGGTGAAAGAGAGTGAAATGAGACGAAGGTGGGTGAAAGAGGGCGAAACGAGATGAAGGCGTGTGGAACAGAGCGAAACAAGACGAAGGAGGGTGAAAGAGAGCGAAACGAGATGAAGGAGGGTGAAAGAGAGCAAAACGAGACGAAGGAGTGTAAAACAGAGCGAAACGAGACGAAGGAGGATGAAACAGAGCTAAACGAGATGAAGGAGGGTCAAAGAGAGCGAAACGAGATGAAGGATGGTCAAAGAGGGCGATACGAGATGAAGGAAGGTGAAAGAGAGCGAAACGAGACGAAGGAGTGTGAAAGAGAGCGAAAGGAGTCGAAGGAGGGTGAAAGAGAGCGGAACGAGACGAAGGAGGATGAAAGAGACCGAAACGAGGAGAAGGAGGGTGAAAGAGAGCGAAACAAGATGAAGGTGGGTGAAAGAGAGCGAAACAAGACAAAGGAGTGTGAAAGAGACCGAAACGAGATGAAGGAGGGTGAAAGAGAGCGAAACGAGGCGAAGGTGGGTGAAAGAGAGCGCAATGAGACGAAGGAGGGTGAAAGAGAGCGAAATGAGATGAAGGAGGGTGGAAGAGAGCGAAACGAGATGAAGGAGGGTGAAAGAGAGTGAAACGAGATGAAGGTAGGTGAAAGAGAGCGAAACGAGACCAAAGAGGGTGAAAGAGAGAGAAACGAGACGAAGGAAGGTGAAAGAGAGCGAAACGAGACAAAGGAGGGTGAAAGGGAGCGAAACGAGATGAAGGAGGGTGGAAGAGAGCGAAACGAGAGGAAGGAGGGTGAAAGAGAGCGAAACGAGACGAAGGAGGGTGAAAGAGAGCAACATGAGACGAAGGAGTGTGAAACAGAGAGAAACGAGACGAAGGAGGGTGAAAGAGAGCGAAACGAGAAGAAGGAGGGTGAAAGAGAGCGAAACGAGACAAAGGAGGGTGAAAGGGAGCGAAACGAGACGAAGGAGGGTGAAAGAGAGCGAAACGAGACGAAGGAGGGTGAAAGAGAGCGAAACAAGACGAAGGAGGGTGAAAGAAGGCGAAACGAGATGATGGCGGGTGCAACAGAGCGAAACCAGATGAAGGAGGGTGGAAGAGAGCGAAACGAGACGAAGGAGGGTGGAAGAGAGCAAAACGAGATGAAGGAGTGTGAAACAGCGAAACGAGACGAAGGAGGATGAAAGAGAGCTAAACGAGACGAAGGAGGGTCAAAGAGAGCGAAACGAGACGAAAGAGGTTAAAAGAGAGAGAAACGAGACGGTGGAGGGTGAAAGAGAGCGAAACGAGACAAAGGAGGGTGAAAGGGAGCGAAACGAGACGAAGGAGGGTGAAAGAGAGCGAAACGAGACGAAGGAGGGTGAAAGAGAGCGAAACAAGACGATGGAGGGTGAGAGAGAGCGAAACGAGAGGAAGGAGGGTGAAAGAGAGCTAAACGAGACAAAGGAGGGTGAAAGGGAGCGAAACGAGACGAAGGAGGGGAAAAGAGAGCGAAACGAGATGAAGGAGGGTGGAAGAGAGCGAAACGAGACGAAGAAAGGTGAAAGAGAGCGAAACGAGACGAAGGAGGGTGATAGAGACCGAAACGAGACGAAGGAGGGTGAAAGAGAGCGAAACGAGACAAAGGAGGGTGAAAGAGAGCGAAACGAGACGAAGGAGGGTGAAAGAGAGCGAAACAAGACGATGGAGTGTGAAAGAGAGCGAAAAAAGAGGAAGGAGGGTGAAAGAGAGCGAAACGAGACAAAGGAGGGTGAAAGAGAGCGAAACGAGACAAAGAACGGTGAAAGAGAGCGAAACGAGATGAAGGACGTTGAAAGAGAGCGAAACGAGACGAAGAAAGGTGAAAGAGAGCGAAACGAGACGAAGGAGGGTGAAAGAGAGCGAAAGGAGATGAAGGAGGGTGAAAGAGTGCAAAATGAGACGAAGGAGGGTGAAAGAGAGCGAAAGGAGTCGAAGGAGGGTGAAAGAGAGTGGAGCGAGACGAAGGAGGGTGAAAGAGACCGAAACGAGATGAAGGAGGGTGAAAGAGAGCGAAACGAGACGAAGGAGGTTGAAAGAGAGCGAAACGAAAAGAAGGAGGGTGAAAGAGAGCGAAACGATATGAAGGAGAGTCAAAGAGAGCGAAACGAGACGAAGGAGGGTGAAAGAGAGCGAAACCAGACGATGGAGGGTGAAAAAGAGCGAAACGAGAGGAAGGAGGGTGAAAGAGAGCGAAACGAGTCGAAGGGGGGTGAAAGAGAGTGAAACGAGACGAAGGAGGGTGAAAGAGGGCGAAACGAGACGAAGGCGGGTGGAACAGAGCGAAACAAGGTGAAGGAGGCTGAAAGAGAGCGAAACGAGACGAAGGAAGGTGAAAGAGAGCAAAACTAGACGAAGGAGTGTAGAACAGAGCGAGACGAGATGAAGGAGGGTCAAAGAGAGCGAAACGAGATGAAGGAGGGTGAAAGAGAGCGAAACGAGATGAAGGATGGTCAAAGAGAGGGAAACGAGACGAAGGAGGGTGAAAGAGAGCGAAACCAGACGATGGAGGGTGAAAAAGAGCGAAACGAGATGAAGGAGGGTGAAAGAGAGCGAAACGAGACGAAGGGGGGTGAAAGAGAGTGAAACGAGACGAAGGAGGGTGAAAGAGGGCGAAACGAGACGAAGGCGGGTGGAACAGAGCGAAAAAAGTGAAGGAGGGTGAAAGAGAGCGAAACGAGACGAAGGAAGGTGAAAGAGAGCAAAACTAGACGAAGGAGTGTAGAACAGAGCGAAACGAGATGAAGGAGGGTCAAAGAGAGCGAAACGAGATGAAGGAAGGTCAAAGAGGGCGACACGAGATGAAGGAGGGTGAAACAGGGCGAAGCGAGACGAAGGAGCATGAAAGAGAGCGAAACGAGATGAAGGAGGGTAAAAGAGAGCGAAACAAGACGAAAGAGTGTAAAAGAGAGCGAAACAAGACGGGGGAGGGGGAAAGAGAGCGAAACAAGACGAAGGAGGGTGAAAGAGAGTGAAACGAGACGAATGAGGGTGAAAGAGAGCGAAACGAGAGGAAGGAGTGTGAAACAGAGCGAAACGAGACGAAGGAGGGTGAAAGGGAGCGAAACGAGACGAAGGAGGGTAAAAGAGAGTGAAACGAGACGAAGGAGGGTGAAAGAGAGCGAAACGAGACGAAGAAAGGTGAAAGCGAGCGAAACGAGACGAAGGAGGGTGAAAGAGAGCGAAAGGAGACGAAGGAGGGTGAAAGAGAGCGAAATGTGATGAAGGAGGGTGAAAGAGAGCGAAAGGAGTCGAAGGAGGGTGAACGAGAGTGGAACGAGACGAAGGAGGGTGAAAGAGAGCAAAACGAGACGAAGGAGGGTGAAAGAGAGCGAAAGGAGTCGAAGGAGGGTGAAAGAGAGCGGAACGAGACGAAGCAGGGTGATAGAGACCGTAACGAGACGAAGGAGGGTGAAAAAGACCGAAAATAGACGAAGGAGGGTGAACGAGCGCGAAACGAGACAAAGGAGGGTGAAAGAGAGCGAAACGAGAAGAAGGAGGGTGAAAGAGAGCGAAACTAGATGAAGGAGGGTGGAAGAGAGCGAAACCAGACAAAGGAGGGTGAAAGAGAGTGAAACCAGATGAAGGAAGGTGAAAGAGAGCGAAACGAGACAAAGGAGGGTGAAAGAGAGTGAAACGAGACAAATGAGTGTGAAAGAGAGCGAAACAAGATGAAGAAGGGTGAAAGAGAGCGAAACGAGACGAAGGAGGGTGAAAGAGAGCGAAAGGAGTCGAAGGAGGGTGAAAGAGAGCGGAACGAGACGAAGGAGGGTGAAAGAGAGCGAAAGGAGACGAAGGAGGCTGAAAGAGAGCGAAACGAGATTAAGGAGGGTCAAAGAGGGCGAAACGAGATGAAGGAGGGTGAAACAGGGCGAAGCGAGACGAAGGAGCATGAAAGAGAGCGAAACGAGATGAAGAAGGGTAAAAGAGAGTGAAACGAGACGAAATACGGTAAAAGAGAGTGAAACGAGATGACGGAGGGTGAAAGAGAGCGAAAAGAGAGGAAGGAGGGTGAAAGAGAGCGAAAGGAGACGAAGGAGGGTGAAAGAGAGCGAAATGAGACGAAGGAGGGTGAAAGAGTGCGAAAGGAGTCGAAGGAGGGTGAAAGAGAGTGGAACGAGACGAAGGAGGGTGAAAGAGAACGAAACGGGACGAAGGAGGGTGAAAGAGAGGGAAACAAGACGAAGGAGGTTGAAAGATAGTGAAACGAGAAGAAGGAGGGTGAAAGAGAGCGAAACGATACGAATGAGGGTGAAAGAGAGCGAAACGAGTTGAAGGAGGGTCAAAGAGAGCGAAACGAGACGAAGGAGGGTGAAAGAGAGCGAAACCAGACGATGGAGGGTGAAAGAGAGCGAAACGAGAGGAAGGAGGGTGAAAGAGAGCGAAACGAGATGAAGGAGGGTGAAAGAGAGCGAAACGAGACGAAGGAGGGTGAAAGAGAGCGAAACGAGACGAAGGAGGGTGAAAGAGAGCGAATGAGTCGAAGGAGGGTGAAAGAGAGCGGAGCTTGACGAAGGAGGGTGAAAGAGAACAAAACGAGACGAAGGAGGGTGAAAGAGAGTGAAACGAGACGAAGGAGGGTGAAAGAGGGCGGAACGAGATGAAGGTGGGTGGAAAAGAGCGAAACAAGATGAAGGAGGGTGAAAGAGAGCGAAACGAGACGAAGGAGGGTGAAAGACAGCAAAAAGAGACGAATGAGTGTAAAACAGAGCGAAACGAGACGAAGGAGGATGAAAGAGAGCAAAACGAGACGAAGGAGGGTCAAAGAGGGCGAAACGAGACGAAGGAGGGTGAAACAGGGCGAAGCGAGACGAAGGAGCATGAAAGAGAGCTAAACGAGATGAAGGAGGGTGAAAGATAGCGAAATGAGACGAAGGAGGGTGAAAGAGAGCGAAACCAGACGATGGAGGGTGAAAGAGAGCGAAACGAGAGGAAGGTGGGTGAAAGAGAGAGAAACGAGATGAAGGAGGGTGAAAGAGAGCGAAACGAGACGAATGAGTGTAAAACAGAGCGAAACGAGACGAAGGAGGATGAAAGAGAGCAAAACGAGACGAAGGAGGGTCAAAGAGAGCGAAACGAGATGAAGGAGGGTCAAAGAGGGCGAAACGAGACGAAGGAGGGTGAAACAGGGCGAAGCGAGACGAAGGAGCATGAAAGAGAGCGAAACGAGATGACTGAGGGTAAAAGAGAGCGAGACGAGACGTAAGAGTGTAAAAGAGAGCGAAACAAGACGGGGGAGGGTGAAAGAGAGCGAAACAAGACGAAGAAGGGTGAAAGAGAGCGAAACGAGACGATGGAGGGTGAAAGAGAGCGAAACGAGATGAAGGAGTGTGAAAGAGAGCGAAACGAGGCGAAGGAGGGTGAAAGATAGCGAAACGAGACGAAGGAGGGTGAAAGAGAGCGAAAGGAGTCGAAGGAGGGTGAAAGCGAGCGGAGCGAGTCGAAGGAGGGTGAAAGAGAGCGAAAGGAGTCGAAGGAGGGTGAAAGAGAGCGGAGCGAGACGAAGGAGGGTGAAAGAGAACGAAACGAGACGAAGGAGGCTGTAAGAGAGTGAAACGAGACGAAGGAGGGTGAAAGAGGACGAAACGAGACGAAGGCGGTTGGAACAGAGCGAAACAAGACAAAGGAGGGTGAAAGAGAGCGAAACGAGACGAAGGAGGGTGAAAGAGAGCAAAACGAGACGAAGGAGTGTAAAACAGAGCGAAACGAGACGAAGGAGGATGAAAGAGAGCAAAACAAGACGAAGGAGGGTCAAAGAGAGCGAAAAGAGATGAAGGAGGGTGAAAGAGAGCGAAACGAGACGATGGAGGGTGAAAGATAGCGAAACGAGACGAAGGAGGGTGAAAGAGAGCGAAACAAGACGAAGGAGGGTGAAAGAGAGCGAAACGAGACGATGGAGGGTGAAAGAGAGCGAAACGAGAGGATGGAATGTGAAAGAGAGCGAAACGAGACGAAGGAGGGTGAAAGAGAGCGAAACGAGTGGAAGGAAGGTGAAAGAGAGCGAAACGAGATGAAGGAGTGTGAAAGAGAGCGAAACGAGACGAAGGAGGGTGAAAGATAGCGAAACGAGACGAAGGAGGGTGAAAGAGATCGAAAGGAGTCGAAGGAGGGTGAAAGCGAGCGGAGCGAGACGAAGGAGGGTGAAAGAGAGCGAAAGGAGTCGAAGGAGGGTGAAAGAGAGCGGAGCGAGACGAAGGAGGGTGAAAAAGAACGAAACGAGATGAAGGAGGGTGAAAGAGAGCGAAACGAGACGATGGAGGGTGAAAGAGAGCGAAACAAGACGACGGAGGGTGAAAGAGAGCGAAACGAGACGGTGGAGGGTGAAAGAGAGCGAAACGAGAGGATGGAATGTGAAAGAGAGCGAAACGAAACGAAGGAGGGTGAAAGAGAGCGAAACGAGAGGAAGGAAGGTGAAAGAGAGCGAAACGAGATGAAGGAGTGTGAAAGAGAGCGAAACGAGACGAAGGAGGGTGAAAGATAGCGAAACGAGACGAAGGAGGGTGAAAGAGATCGAAAGGAGTCGAAGGAGGGTGAAAGCGAGCGGAGCGAGACGAAGGAGGGTGAAAGAGAGCGAAAGGAGTCGAAGGAGGGTGAAAGAGAGCGGAGCGAGACGAAGGAGGGTGAAAGAGAACGAAACGAGACGAAGGAGGGTGAAAGAGAGTGAAACGAGACAAAGGAGGGTGAAAGAGGGCGAAACTAGATGAAGGCGGGTGGAACAGAGCGAAACAAGACGAAGGAGGGTGAAAGAGAGCGAAACGAGATGAAGGAGGGTGAAAGAGAGCAAAACTAGATGAAGGAGTGTAAAACAGAGCGAAACGAGACGAAGGAGGATGAAACAGAGCTAAACGAGATGAGGGAGGGTCAAAGAGAGCGAAACGAGATGAAGGATGGTCAAAGAGGGCGAAACGAGATGAAGGAGGGTGAAAGAGAGTGAAACGAGATGAAGGTAGGTGAAAGAGAGCGAAACAAGACCAAAGAGGGTGAAAGAGAGAGAAACGAGACGAAGGAAGGTGAAAGAGAGCAAAACGAGACAAAGGAGGGTGAAAGGGAGCGAAACGAGACGAAGGAGGGTGGAAGAGATCGAAACGAGAGGAAGGAGGGTGAAAGAGAGCGAAACGAGACGAAGGAGGGTGAAAGAGGCTGAAACGAGACGAAGGAGGGTGAAACAGGGCGAAGCGAGACGAAGGAGCATGAAAGAGAGGGAAACGAGATGAAGGAGGGTAAAAGAGAGTGAAACGAGACGAAATAGGGTAAAAGAGAGCGAAAGGAGACGAAGGAGGGTGAAAGAGAGCGAAACGATACGAAGGAGGGTGAAGGAGAGCGAAACGAGACGAAGGAGGTTGAAAGAGAGCGAAACGAGAAGAAGGAGGGTGAAAGAGAGCGAAACGATACGAAGGAGGGTGAAAGAGAGCAAAACGAGATGAAGGAGGGTCAAAGAGAGCGAAACGAGACGAAGGAGGGTGAAAGAGAGCGAAACCAGACGATGGAGGGTGAAAGAGAGCGAAACGAGAGGAAGGAGGGTGAAAGAGAGCGAAACAAGATGAAGGAGGGTGAAAGAGAGCGAAACGAGACGAAGGAGGGTGAAAGAGAGCGAAACGAGACGAAGGAGGGTGAAAGAGAGTGAAAGGAGTCGAAGGAGGGTGAAAGAGAGCGGAGCGAGACGAAGGAGGGTGAAAGAGAATGAAACGAGACGAAGGAGGGTGAAAGAGAGTGAAACGAGATGAAGGAGGGTGAAAGAGGGCAAAACGAGATGAAGGTGGGTGGAACTGAGCGAAACAAGATGAAGGAGGGTGAAAGAGAGCGAAACGAGACGAAGGAGGATGAAACAGAGCGAAACGAGACGAAGGAGGATGAAAGAGAGCGAAACGAGAAGAAGGAGGGTGAAAGAGAGCGAAACGATACGAAGGAGGGTGAAAGAGAGCGAAACCAGACGAAGAAAGGTGAAAGAGAGCGGAGCGAGACGAAGGAGGGTGAAAGAGAACGAAACGAGACGAAGGAGGGTGAAAGAGAGTGAAACGAGACGAAGGAGGGTGAAAGAGGGCGAAACTAGATGAAGGCGGGTGGAACAGAGCGAAACAAGACGAAGGAGGGTGAAAGAGAGCGAAACGAGATGAAGGAGGGTGAAAGAGAGCAAAACTAGATGAAGGAGTGTAAAACAGAGCGAAACGAGACGAAGGAGGATGAAACAGAGCTAAACGAGATGAGGGAGGGTCAAAGAGAGCGAAACGAGATGAAGGATGGTCAAAGAGGGCGAAACGAGATGAAGGAGGGTGAAAGAGAGTGAAACGAGATGAAGGTAGGTGAAAGAGAGCGAAACAAGACCAAAGAGGGTGAAAGAGAGAGAAACGAGACGAAGGAAGGTGAAAGAGAGCAAAACGAGACAAAGGAGGGTGAAAGGGAGCGAAACGAGACGAAGGAGGGTGGAAGAGATCGAAACGAGAGGAAGGAGGGTGAAAGAGAGCGAAACGAGACGAAGGAGGGTGAAAGAGGCTGAAACGAGACGAAGGAGGGTGAAACAGTGCGAAGCGAGACGAAGGAGCATGAAAGAGAGGGAAACGAGATGAAGGAGGGTAAAAGAGAGTGAAACGAGACGAAATAGGGTAAAAGAGAGCGAAAGGAGACGAAGGAGGGTGAAAGAGAGCGAAACGGTACGAAGGAGGGTGAAGGAGAGCGAAACGAGACGAAGGAGGTTGAAAGAGAGCGAAACGAGAAGAAGGAGGGTGAAAGAGAGCGAAACGATACGAAGGAGGGTGAAAGAGAGCGAAACGAGATGAAGGAGGGTCAAAGAGAGCGAAACGAGACGAAGGAGGGTGAAAGAGAGCGAAACCAGACGATGGAGGGTGAAAGAGAGCGAAACGAGAGGAAGGAGGGTGAAAGAGAGCGAAACAAGATGAAGGAGGGTGAAAGAGAGCGAAACGAGACGAAGGAGGGTGAAAGAGAGCGAAACGAGACGAAGGAGGGTGAAAGAGAGTGAAAGGAGTCGAAGGAGGGTGAAAGAGAGCGGAGCGAGACGAAGGAGGGTGAAAGAGAATGAAACGAGACGAAGGAGGGTGAAAGAGAGTGAAACGAGATGAAGGAGGGTGAAAGAGGGCAAAACGAGATGAAGGTGGGTGGAACTGAGCGAAACAAGATGAAGGAGGGTGAAAGAGAGCGAAACGAGACGAAGGAGGATGAAACAGAGCGAAACGAGACGAAGGAGGTTGAAAGAGAGCGAAACGAGAAGAAGGAGGGTGAAAGAGAGCGAAACGATACGAAGGAGGGTGAAAGAGAGCGAAACCAGACGATGGAGGGTGAAAGAGAGCAAAACGAGAAGATGGAGGGTGAAAGAGAGCGAAACGAGATGAAGGAGGGTGAAAGAGAGCGGAGCGAGATGAAGGAGGGTGAAAGAGAACGAAACGAGACGAAGGAGGGTGAAAGAGAGTGAAACGAGACGAAGGAGGGTGAAAGAGGGCGAAACTAAACGAAGGCGGGTGGAACAGAGCGAAACAAGACGAAGGAGGGTGAAAGAGAGCGAAACAAGATGAAGGAGGGTGAAAGAGAGCGAAACGAGAGGAAGGAAGGTGAAAGAGAGCGAAACGAGATGAAGGAGTGTGAAAGAGAGCGAAACGAGACGAAGGAGGGTGAAAGATAGCGAAACGAGACGAAGCAGGGTGAAAGAGAGCGAAACAAGACGATGGAGGGTGAAAGAGAGCGAAAAAAGAGGAAGGAGGCTGAAAGAGAGCAAAACGAGATGAAGGAGGGTGGAAGAGAGCGAAACGAGACAAAGGAGGGTGAAACAGGGCGAAGCGAGACGAAGGAGCATGAAAGAGAGCGAAACGAGATGAAGGAGGGTAAAAGAGAGTGAAACGAGACGAAATAGGGTAAAAGAGAGTGAAACGAGACGATGGAGGGTGAAAGAGAGCGAAAAAAGAGGAAGGAGGCTGAAAGAGAGCGAAACGAGATGAAGGAGGGTGGAAGAGAGCGAAACGAGACAAAGGAGGGTGAAAGAGAGTGAAACGAGATGAAGGAAGGTGAAAGAGAGCGAATCGAGACGAAGGAGGGTGAAAGAGAGCGAAAGGAGTCGAAGGAGGGTGAAAGAGAGCGGAACGAGATGAAGGAGGTTGAAAGAGAGCGAAAGGAGACGAAGGAGGGTCAAAGAGAGCGAAACGAGACGAAGGAGGGTCAAAGAGGGCGAAACGAGACGAAGGAGGGTGAAACAGGGCGAAGCGAGACGAAGGAGCATGAAAGAGAGCGAAACGAGATGAAGGAGGGTAAAAGAGAGTGAAACGGGATGAAATAGGGTAAAAGAGAGTGAAACGAGATATGGAGGGTGAAAGAGAGCGAAAAGAGAGGAAGGAGGGTGAAAGAGAGCGAAAGGAGACAAAGGAGGGTGAAAGAGAGCGAAATGAGACGAAGGAGGGTGAAAGAGTGCGAAAGGAGTCGAAGGAGGGTGAAAGAGAGTGGAACGAGACGAAGGAGGGTGAAAGAGAACGAAACGAAACGAAGGAGGGTGAAAGAGAGCGAAATTAGACGAAGGAGGTTGAAAGAGAGCGAAACAAGAAGAAGGAGGGTGAAAGAGAGCGAAACGATACGAAGGAGGGTGAAAGAGAGCGAAACGAGATGAAGGAGGGTCAAAGAGAGCGAAACGAGACGAAGGAGGGTGAAAGAGAGCGAAACCAGACGATGGAGGGTGAAAGAGAGCGAAACGAGAGGAAGGAGGGTGAAAGAGAGCGAAACGAGATGAAGGAGGGTGAAAGAGAGCGAAACGAGACGAAGGAGGGTGAAAGAGAGCGAAACGAGACGAAGAGGGTGAAAGAGAGCGAAAGGAGTCGAAGTAGGGTGAAAGAGAGCGGAGCTTGACGAAGGAGGGTGAAAGAGAACGAAACGAGACGAAGGAGGGTGAAAGAGAGTGAAACGAGACGAAGGAGGGTGAAAGAGGGCAAAACGAGATGAAGGTGGGTGGAACAGAGCGAAACAAGATGAAGGAGGGTGAAAGAGAGCGAAACGAGACGAAGGAGGGTGAAAGACAGCAAAACGAGACGAATGAGTGTAAAACAGAGCGAAACGAGACGAAGGAGGATGAAAGAGAGCAAAACGAGACGAAGGATGGTCAAAGTGAGCGAAACGAGATGAAGGAGGGTCAAAGAGGGCAAAACGAGACGAAGGAGGGTGAAACAGGGCGAAGCGAGACGAAGGAGCATGAAAGAGAGCGAAACGAGATGAAGGAGGGTAAAAGAGAGCGAGACGAGACGTAAGAGTGTAAAAGAGAGCGGACAAGATGGGGGAGGGTGAAAGAGAGCGAAACAAGACGAAGGAGGGTGAAAGAGAGCGAAACGAGACGATGGAGGGTGAAAAAGAGCGAAACGAGAGGATGCAATGTGAAAGAGAGCGAAACGAGACGAAGGAGGGTGAAAGAGAGCGAAACGAGAGGAAGGAAGGTGAAAGAGAGCGAAACGAGATGAAGGAGTGTGAAAGAGAGCGAAACGAGACGAAGGAGGGTGAAAGATAGCGAAACGAGACGAAGCAGGGTGAAAGAGAGCGAAAGGAGTCGAAGGAGGGTGAAAGCGAGCGGAGCGAGACGAAGGAGGGTGAAAGAGAGCGAAAGGAGTCGAAGGAGGGTGAAAGAGAGCGGAGCGAGACGAAGGAGGGTGAAAGAGAATGAAACGAGACGAAGGAGGGTGAAAGAGAGTAAAACGAGACGACGGAGGGTGAAAAAGGGCGAAACGAGACGAAGGAGGGTGAAAGAGAGCGAAACGAGATGAAGGAGGGTGAAAGAGAGCAAAACGAGACGAAGGAGTGTAAAACAGAGCAAAACGAGACGAAGGAGGATGAAACAGAGCTAAACGAGATAAAGGAGGGTCAAAGAGAGCGAAACGAGATGAAGGATGGTCAAAGAGGGCGAAACGAGATGAAGGAGGGTGAAAGAGAGCGAAACGAGACGAAGGAGTGTGAAAGAGAGCGAAAGGAGTCGAAGGAGGGTGAAAGAGAGCGGAACGAGACGAAGGAGGATGAAAGAGACCGAAACGAGGAGAAGGAGGGTGAAAGAGAGCGAAACATGATGAAGGTGGGTGAAAGAGAGCGAAACAAGACAAAGGAGTGTGAAAGAGACCGAAACGAGATGAAGGAGGGTGAAAGAGAGCGAAACGAGGCGAAGGAGGGTGAAAGAGAGCGAAACGAGAAGAAGGAGGGTGAAAGAGAGCGAAATGAGACGAAGGAGGGTGAAAGAGAGCGAAATGAGATGAAGGAGGGTGGAAGAGAGCGAAACGAGATGAAGGAGGGTGAAAGTGAGAGAAACGAGACGAAGGAAGGTGAAAGGTAGCGAAACGAGACAAAGGAGGGTGAAAGGGAGCGAAACGAGACGAAGGAGGGTGGAAGAGAGCGAAACGAGAGGAAGGAGGGTGAAAGAGAGCGAAACGAGAAGAAGGAGGGTGAAAGAGAGCGAAACGAGATGAAGGAGGGTCAAAGAGAGCGAAACGAGACGAAGGAGGGTGAAAGAGAGCGAAACCAGACGATGGAGGGTGAAAGAGAGCGAAACGAGAGGAAGGAGGGTGAAAGAGAGCGAAACGAGATGAAGGAGGGTGAAAGAGAGCGAAACGAGATGAAGGAGGGTGAAAGAGAGCGAAACGAGACGAAGGAGGGTGAAAGAGAGCGAAAGGAGTCGAAGGAGGGTGAAAGAGGGCAAAACGAGATGAAGGTGGGTGGAACAGAGCGAAACAAGATGAAGGAGGGTGAAAGAGAGCGAAACGAGACGAAGGAGGGTGAAAGACAGCAAAACGAGACGAATGAGTGTAAAACAGAGCGAAACGAGACGAAGGAGGATGAAAGAGAGCAAAACGAGACGAAGGAGGGTCAAAGTGAGCGAAACGAGATGAAGGAGGGTCAAAGAGGGCAAAACGAGACGAAGGAGGGTGAAACAGGGCGAAGCGAGACGAAGGAGCATGAAAGAGAGCGAAACGAGATGAAGGAGGGTAAAAGAGAGCGAGACGAGACGTAAGAGTGTAAAAGAGAGCGAAACAAGACGGGGGAGGGTGAAAGAGAACGAAACGAGACGAAGGAGGGTGAAAGAGAGTGAAACGAGACGAAGGAGGGTGAAAGAGGGCGAAACTAGACGAAGGCGGGTGGAACAGAGCGAAACAAGACGAAGGAGGGTGAAAGAGAGCGAAACAAGATGAAGGAGGGTGAAAGAGAGCGAAACGAGAGGAAGGAAGGTGAAAGAGAGCGAAACGAGATGAAGGAGTGTGAAAGAGAGCGAAACGAGACGAAGGAGGGTGAAAGATAGCGAAACGAGACGAAGCAGGGTGAAAGAGAGCGAAACAAGACGATGGAGGGTGAAAGAGAGCGAAAAAAGAGGAAGGAGGCTGAAAGAGAGCAAAACGAGATGAAGGAGGGTGGAAGAGAGCGAAACGAGACGAAATAGGGTAAAAGAGAGTGAAACGAGACGATGGAGGGTGAAAGAGAGCGAAAAAAGAGGAAGGAGGCTGAAAGAGAGCGAAACGAGATGAAGGAGGGTGGAAGAGAGCGAAACGAGACAAAGGAGGGTGAAAGAGAGTGAAACGAGATGAAGGAAGGTGAAAGAGAGCGAATCGAGACGAAGGAGGGTGAAAGAGAGCGAAAGGAGTCGAAGGAGGGTGAAAGAGAGCGGAACGAGATGAAGGAGGTTGAAAGAGAGCGAAAGGAGACGAAGGAGGGTCAAAGAGAGCGAAACGAGACGAAGGAGGGTCAAAGAGGGCGAAACGAGACGAAGGAGGGTGAAACAGGGCGAAGCGAGACGAAGGAGCATGAAAGAGAGCGAAACGAGATGAAGGAGGGTAAAAGAGAGTGAAACGGGATGAAATAGGGTAAAAGAGAGTGAAACGAGATATGGAGGGTGAAAGAGAGCGAAAAGAGAGGAAGGAGGGTGAAAGAGAGCGAAAGGAGACGAAGGAGGGTGAAAGAGAGCGAAATGAGACGAAGGAGGGTGAAAGAGTGCGAAAGGAGTCGAAGGAGGGTGAAAGAGAGTGGAACGAGACGAAGGAGGGTGAAAGAGAACGAAACGAAACGAAGGAGGGTGAAAGAGAGCGAAATTAGACGAAGGAGGTTGAAAGAGAGCGAAACAAGAAGAAGGAGGGTGAAAGAGAGCGAAACGATACGAAGGAGGGTGAAAGAGAGCGAAACGAGATGAAGGAGGGTCAAAGAGAGCGAAACGAGACGAAGGAGGGTGAAAGAGAGCGAAACCAGACGATGGAGGGTGAAAGAGAGCTAAACGAGAGGAAGGAGGGTGAAAGAGAGCGAAACGAGATGAAGGAGGGTGAAAGAGAGCGAAACGAGACGAAGGAGGGTGAAAGAGAGCGAAACGAGACGAAGAGGGTGAAAGAGAGCGAAAGGAGTCGAAGTAGGGTGAAAGAGAGCGGAGCTTGACGAAGGAGGGTGAAAGAGAACGAAACGAGACGAAGGAGGGTGAAAGAGAGTGAAACGAGACGAAGGAGGGTGAAAGAGGGCAAAACGAGATGAAGGTGGGTGGAACAGAGCGAAACAAGATGAAGGAGGGTGAAAGAGAGCGAAACGAGACGAAGGAGGGTGAAAGACAGCAAAACGAGACGAATGAGTGTAAAACAGAGCGAAACGAGACGAAGGAGGATGAAAGAGAGCAAAACGAGACGAAGGATGGTCAAAGTGAGCGAAACGAGATGAAGGAGGGTCAAAGAGGGCAAAACGAGACGAAGGAGGGTGAAACAGGGCGAAGCGAGACGAAGGAGCATGAAAGAGAGCGAAACGAGATGAAGGAGGGTAAAAGAGAGCGAGACGAGACGTAAGAGTGTAAAAGAGAGCGGAACAAGATGGGGGAGGGTGAAAGAGAGCGAAACAAGACGAAGGAGGGTGAAAGAGAGCGAAACGAGACGATGGAGGGTGAAAAAGAGCGAAACGAGAGGATGCAATGTGAAAGAGAGCGAAACGAGACGAAGGAGGGTGAAAGAGAGCGAAACGAGAGGAAGGAAGGTGAAAGAGAGCGAAACGAGATGAAGGAGTGTGAAAGAGAGCGAAACGAGACGAAGGAGGGTGAAAGATAGCGAAACGAGACGAAGCAGGGTGAAAGAGAGCGAAAGGAGTCGAAGGAGGGTGAAAACGAGCGGAGCGAGACGAAGGAGGGTGAAAGAGAGCGAAAGGAGTCGAAGGAGGGTGAAAGAGAGCGGAGCGAGACGAAGGAGGGTGAAAGAGAATGAAACGAGACGAAGGAGGGTGAAAGAGAGTAAAACGAGACGACGGAGGGTGAAAAAGGGCGAAACGAGACGAAGGCGGTGGAACAGAGCGAAACAAGACGAAGGAGGGTGAAAGAGAGCGAAACGAGATGAAGGAGGGTGAAAGAGAGCAAAACGAGACGAAGGAGTGTAAAACAGAGCAAAACGAGACGAAGGAGGATGAAACAGAGCTAAACGAGATGAAGGAGGGTCAAAGAGAGCGAAACGAGATGAAGGATGGTCAAAGAGGGCGAAACGAGATGAAGGAGGGTGAAAGAGAGCGAAACGAGACGAAGGAGTGTGAAAGAGAGCGAAAGGAGTCGAAGGAGGGTGAAAGAGAGCGGAACGAGACGAAGGAGGATGAAAGAGACCGAAACGAGGAGAAGGAGGGTGAAAGAGAGCGAAACATGATGAAGGTGGGTGAAAGAGAGCGAAACAAGACAAAGGAGTGTGAAAGAGACCGAAACGAGATGAAGGAGGGTGAAAGAGAGCGAAACGAGGCGAAGGAGGGTGAAAGAGAGCGAAACGAGAAGAAGGAGGGTGAAAGAGAGCGAAATGAGACGAAGGAGGGTGAAAGAGAGCGAAATGAGATGAAGGAGGGTGGAAGAGAGCGAAACGAGATGAAGGAGGGTGAAAGAGAGAGAAACGAGACGAAGGAAGGTGAAAGGGAGCGAAACGAGACAAAGGAGGGTGAAAGGGAGCGAAACGAGACGAAGGAGGGTGGAAGAGAGCGAAACGAGAGGAAGGAGGGTGAAAGAGAGCGAAACGAGAAGAAGGAGGGTGAAAGAGAGCGAAACGAGATGAAGGAGGGTCAAAGAGAGCGAAACGAGATGAAGGAGGGTGAAAGAGAGCGAAACCAGACGATGGAGGGTGAAAGAGAGCGAAACGAGAGGAAGGAGGGTGAAAGAGAGCGAAACGAGATGAAGGAGGGTGAAAGAGAGCGAAACGAGATGAAGGAGGGTGAAAGAGAGCGAAACGAGACGAAGGAGGGTGAAAGAGAGCGAAAGGAGTCGAAGCAGGGTGAAAGAGGGCAAAACGAGATGAAGGTGGGTGGAACAGAGCGAAACAAGATGAAGGAGGGTGAAAGAGAGCGAAACGAGACGAAGGAGGGTGAAAGACAGCAAAACGAGACGAATGAGTGTAAAACAGAGCGAAACGAGATGAAGGAGGATGAAAGAGAGCAAAACGAGACGAAGGAGGGTCAAAGTGAGCGAAACGAGATGAAGGAGGGTCAAAGAGGGCAAAACGAGACGAAGGAGGGTGAAACAGGGCGAAGCGAGACGAAGGAGCATGAAAGAGAGCGAAACGAGATGAAGGAGGGTAAAAGAGAGCGAGACGAGACGTAAGAGTGTAAAAGAGAGCGAAACAAGACGGGGGAGGGTGAAAGAGAGCGAAACAAGACGAAGGAGGGTGAAAGAGAGCGAAACGAGACGATGGAGGGTGAAAAAGAGCGAAACGAGAGGATGCAATGTGAAAGAGAGCGAAACGAGACGAAGGAGGGTGAAAGAGAGATAAACGAGAGGAAGGAAGGTGAAAGAGAGCGAAACGAGATGAAGGAGTGTGAAAGCGAGCGGAGCGAGACGAAGGAGGGTGAAAGAGAGCGAAAGGAGTCGAAGGAGGGTGAAAGAGAGCGGAGCGAGACGAAGGAGGGTGAAAGAGAATGAAACGAGACGAAGGAGGGTGAAAGAGAGTAAAACGAGACGACGGAGGGTGAAAAAGGGCGAAACGAGACGAAGGCGGGTGGAACAGAGCGAAACAAGACGAAGGAGGGTGAAAGAGAGCGAAACGAGATGAAGGAGGGTGAAAGAGAGCAAAACGAGACGAAGGAGTGTAAAACAGAGCAAAACGAGACGAAGGAGGATGAAACTGAGCTAAACGAGATGAAGGAGGGTCAAAGAGAGTGAAACGAGATGAAGGATGGTCAAAGAGGGCGAAACGAGATGAAGGAGGGTGAAAGAGAGCGAAACGAGACGAAGGAGTGTGAAAGAGAGCGAAAGGAGTCGAAGGAGGGTGAAAGAGAGCGGAACGAGACGAAGGAGGATGAAAGAGACCGAAACGAGGAGAAGGAGGGTGAAAGAGAGCGAAACATGATGAAGGTGGGTGAAAGAGAGCGAAACAAGACAAAGGAGTGTGAAAGAGACCGAAACGAGATGAAGGAGGGTGAAAGAGAGCGAAACGAGGCGAAGGAGGGTGAAAGAGAGCGAAACGAGAAGAAGGAGGGTGAAAGAGAGCGAAATGAGACGAAGGAGGGTGAAAGAGAGCGAAATGAGATGAAGGAGGGTGGAAGAGAGCGAAACGAGATGAAGGAGGGTGAAAGAGAGAGAAACGAGACGAAGGAAGGTGAAAGGGAGCGAAACGAGACAAAGGAGGGTGAAAGGGAGCGAAACGAGACGAAGGAGGGTGGAAGAGAGCGAAACGAGAGGAAGGAGGGTGAAAGAGAGCGAAACGAGAAGAAGGAGGGTGAAAGAGAGCGAAACGAGATGAAGGAGGGTGAAAGAGAGCGAAACGAGATGAAGGAGGGTGAAAGAGAGCGAAAGGAGACGAAGGAGGGTGAAAGAGAGCGAAATGTGATGAAGGAGGGTGAAAGAGAGCGAAAGGAGTCGAAGGAGGGTGAAAGAGAGTGGAACGAGACGAAGGAGGGTGAAAGAGAGCAAAACGAGACGAAGGAGGGTGAAAGAGAGCGAAAGGAGGCGAAGGAGGGTGAAAGAGAGCGGACCGAGACGAAGGAGGGTGATAGAGACCGAAACGAGACGAAGGAGGGTGAAAGAGACCGACACGAGATGAAGGAGGGTGAACGAGCGCGAAACGAGACAAAGGAGGGTGAAAGAGAGCGAAACGAGAAGAAGGAGGGTGAAAGAGAGCGAAACGAGACAAAGGAGGGTGAAAGAGAGTGAAACGAGACGAAGGAAGGTGAAAGAGAGCGAAACAAGACCAAAGAGGGTGAAAGAGAGAGAAACGAGATGAAGGAAGGTGAAAGAGAGCGAAACGAGACAAAGGAGGGTGAAAGAGAGTGAAACGAGACGAAGGAGTGTGAAAGAGAGCGAAACAAGATGAAGAAGGGTGAAAGAGGGCGAAACGAGACGAAGGAGGGTGAAACAGGGCGAAGCGAGACGAAGGAGCATGAAAGAGAGCGAAACGAGATGAAGGAGGGTAAAAGAGAGTGAAACGAGACGAAATAGGGTAAAAGAGAGTGAAACGAGACGATGGAGGGTGAAAGAGAGCGAAAAAAGAGGAAGGAGGCTGAAAGAGAGCGAAACGAGATGAAGGAGGGTGGAAGAGAGCGAAACGAGACAAAGGAGGGTGAAAGAGAGTGAAACGAGATGAAGGAAGGTGAAAGAGAGCGAATCGAGACGAAGGAGGGTGAAAGAGACCGAAAGGAGTCGAAGGAGGGTGAAAGAGAGCGGAACGAGATGAAGGAGGTTGAAAGAGAGCGAAAGGAGACGAAGGAGGGTCAAAGAGAGCGAAATGAGATGAAGGAGGGTGAAAGAGGGCGAAACGAGACGAAGGAGGGTGAAACAGGGCGAAGCGAGACGAAGGAGCATGAAAGAGAGCGAAACGAGATGAAGGAGGGTAAAAGAGAGTGAAAATGGACGAAATAGGGTAAAAGAGAGTGAAACGAGATATGGAGGGTGAAAGAGAGCGAAAAGAGAGGAAGGAGGGTGAAAGAGAGCGAAAGGAGACGAAGGAGGGTGAAAGAGAGCGAAATGAGACGAAGGAGGGTGAAAGAGTGCGAAAGGAGTCGAAGGAGGGTGAAAGAGAGTGGAACGATACGAAGGAGGGTGAAAGAGAACGAAACGAAACGAAGGAGGGTGAAAGAGAGCGAAATGAGACGAAGGAGGTTGAAAGAGAGCGAAACGAGAAGAAGGAGGGTGAAAGAGAGCGAAACGATACGAAGGAGGGTGAAAGAGAGCGAAACGAGATGAAGGAGGGTCAAAGAGAGCGAAACGAGACGAAGGAGGGTGAAAGAGAGCGAAACCAGACGATGGAGGGTGAAAGAGAGCGAAACGAGAGGAAGGAGGGTGAAAGAGAGCGGAACGAGACGAAGCAGGGTGATAGAGACCGTAACGAGACGAAGGAGGGTGAAAAAGACCGAAAATAGACGAAGGAGGGTGAACGAGCGCGAAACGAGACAAAGGAGGGTGAAAGAGAGCGAAACGAGAAGAAGGAGGGTGAAAGAGAGCGAAACATGATGAAGGTGGGTGAAAGAGAGCGAAACAAGACAAAGGAGTGTGAAAGAGACCGAAACGAGATGAAGGAGGGTGAAAGAGAGCGAAACGAGGCGAAGGAGGGTGAAAGAGAGCGAAACGAGAAGAAGGAGGGTGAAAGAGAGCGAAATGAGACGAAGGAGGGTGAAAGAGAGCGAAATGAGATGAAGGAGGGTGGAAGAGAGCGAAACGAGATGAAGGAGGGTGAAAGAGAGAGAAACGAGACGAAGGAAGGTGAAAGGGAGCGAAACGAGACAAAGGAGGGTGAAAGGGAGCGAAACGAGACGAAGGAGGGTGGAAGAGAGCGAAACGAGAGGAAGGAGGGTGAAAGAGAGCGAAACGAGAAGAAGGAGGGTGAAAGAGAGCGAAACGAGATGAAGGAGGGTGAAAGAGAGCGAAAGGAGACGAAGGAGGGTGAAAGAGAGCGAAATGTGATGAAGGAGGGTGAAAGAGAGCGAAAGGAGTCGAAGGAGGGTGAAAGAGAGTGGAACGAGACGAAGGAGGGTGAAAGAGAGCAAAACGAGACGAAGGAGGGTGAAAGAGAGCGAAAGGAGGCGAAGGAGGGTGAAAGAGAGCGGACCGAGACGAAGGAGGGTGATAGAGACCGAAACGAGACGAAGGAGGGTGAAAGAGACCGACACGAGATGAAGGAGGGTGAACGAGCGCGAAACGAGACAAAGGAGGGTGAAAGAGAGCGAAACGAGAAGAAGGAGGGTGAAAGAGAGCGAAACGAGACAAAGGAGGGTGAAAGAGAGTGAAACGAGACGAAGGAAGGTGAAAGAGAGCGAAACAAGACCAAAGAGGGTGAAAGAGAGAGAAACGAGATGAAGGAAGGTGAAAGAGAGCGAAACGAGACAAAGGAGGGTGAAAGAGAGTGAAACGAGACGAAGGAGTGTGAAAGAGAGCGAAACAAGATGAAGAAGGGTGAAAGAGGGCGAAACGAGACGAAGGAGGGTGAAACAGGGCGAAGCGAGACGAAGGAGCATGAAAGAGAGCGAAACGAGATGAAGGAGGGTAAAAGAGAGTGAAACGAGACGAAATAGGGTAAAAGAGAGTGAAACGAGACGATGGAGGGTGAAAGAGAGCGAAAAAAGAGGAAGGAGGCTGAAAGAGAGCGAAACGAGATGAAGGAGGGTGGAAGAGAGCGAAACGAGACAAAGAAGGGTGAAAGAGAGTGAAACGAGATGAAGGAAGGTGAAAGAGAGCGAATCGAGACGAAGGAGGGTGAAAGAGACCGAAAGGAGTCGAAGGAGGGTGAAAGAGAGCGGAACGAGATGAAGGAGGTTGAAAGAGAGCGAAAGGAGACGAAGGAGGGTCAAAGAGAGCGAAATGAGATGAAGGAGGGTCAAAGAGGGCGAAACGAGACGAAGGAGGGTGAAACAGGGCGAAGCGAGACGAAGGAGCATGAAAGAGAGCGAAACGAGATGAAGGAGGGTAAAAGAGAGTGAAAATGGACGAAATAGGGTAAAAGAGAGTGAAACGAGATATGGAGGGTGAAAGAGAGCGAAAAGAGAGGAAGGAGGGTGAAAGAGAGCGAAAGGAGACGAAGGAGGGTGAAAGAGAGCGAAATGAGACGAAGGAGGGTGAAAGAGTGCGAAAGGAGTCGAAGGAGGGTGAAAGAGAGTGGAACGATACGAAGGAGGGTGAAAGAGAACGAAACGAAACGAAGGAGGGTGAAAGAGAGCGAAATGAGACGAAGGAGGTTGAAAGAGAGCGAAACGAGAAGAAGGAGGGTGAAAGAGAGCGAAACGATACGAAGGAGGGTGAAAGAGAGCGAAACGAGATGAAGGAGGGTCAAAGAGAGCGAAACGAGACGAAGGAGGGTGAAAGAGAGCGAAACCAGACGATGGAGGGTGAAAGAGAGCGAAACGAGAGGAAGGAGGGTGAAAGAGAGCGGAACGAGACGAAGCAGGGTGATAGAGACCGTAACGAGACGAAGGAGGGTGAAAAAGACCGAAAATAGACGAAGGAGGGTGAACGAGCGCGAAACGAGACAAAGGAGGGTGAAAGAGAGCGAAACGAGAAGAAGGAGGGTGAAAGAGAGCGAAACTAGATGAAGGAGGGTGGAAGAGAGCGAAACCAGACAAAGGAGGGTGAAAGAGAGTGAAACCAGATGAAGGAAGGTGAAAGAGAGCGAAACGAGACAAAGGAGGGTGAAAGAGAGTGAAACGAGACAAATGAGTGTGAAAGAGAGCGAAACAAGATGAAGAAGGGTGAAAGAGAGCGAAACGAGACGAAGGAGGGTGAAAGAGAGCGAAAGGAGTCGAAGGAGGGTGAAAGAGAGCGGAACGAGACGAAGGAGGGTGAAAGAGAGCGAAAGGAGACGAAGGAGGGTGAAAGAGAGCGAAACGAGATGAAGGAGGGTCAAAGAGGGCGAAACGAGATGAAGGAGGGTGAAACAGGGCGAAGCGAGACGAAGGAGCATGAAAGAGAGCGAAACGAGATGAAGAAGGGTAAAAGAGAGTGAAACAAGACGAAATACGGTAAAAGAGAGTGAAACGAGATGACGGAGGGTGAAAGAGAGCGAAAAGAGAGGAAGGAGGGTGAAAGAGAGCGAAAGGAGACGAAGGAGGGTGAAAGAGAGCGAAATGAGATGAAGGAGGGTGAAAGAGTGCGAAAGGAGTCGAAGGAGGGTGAAAGAGAGTGGAACGAGACGAAGGAGGGTGAAAGAGAACGAAACGGGACGAAGGAGGGTGAAAGAGAGCGAAACAAGACGAAGGAGGTTGAAAGAGAGTGAAACGAGAAGAAGGAGGGTGAAAGAGAGCGAAACGATACGAATGAGGGTGAAAGAGAGCGAAACGAGTTGAAGGAGGGTCAAAGAGAGCGAAACGAGACGAAGGAGGGTGAAAGAGAGCGAAACCAGACGATGGAGGGTGAAAGAGAGCGAAACGAGAGGAAGGAGGGTGAAAGAGAGCGAAACGAGATGAAGGAGGGTGAAAGAGAGCGAAACGAGACGAAGGAGGGTGAAAGAGAGCGAAACGAGACGAAGGAGGGTGAAAGAGAGCGAATGAGTCGAAGGAGGGTGAAAGAGAGCGGAGCTTGACGAAGGAGGGTGAAAGAGAACAAAACGAGACGAAGGAGGGTGAAAGAGAGTGAAACGAGACGAAGGAGGGTGAAAGAGGGCGGAACGAGATGAAGGTGGGTGGAAAAGAGCGAAACAAGATGAAGGAGGGTGAAAGAGAGCGAAACGAGACGAAGGAGGGTGAAAGACAGCAAAAAGAGACGAATGAGTGTAAAACAGAGCGAAACGAGACGAAGTAGGATGAAAGAGAGCAAAACGAGACGAAGGAGGGTCAAAGAGGGCGAAACGAGACGAAGGAGGGTGAAACAGGGCGAAGCGAGACGAAGGAGCATGAAAGAGAGCTAAACGAGATGAAGGAGGGTGAAAGATAGCGAAATGAGACGAAGGAGGGTGAAAGAGAGCGAAACCAGACGATGGAGGGTGAAAGAGAGCGAAATGAGAGGAAGGTGGGTGAAAGAGAGAGAAACGAGATGAAGGAGGGTGAAAGAGAGCGAAACGAGACGAATGAGTGTAAAACAGAGCGAAACGAGACGAAGGAGGATGAAAGAGAGCAAAACGAGACGAAGGAGGGTCAAAGAGAGCGAAACGAGATGAAGGAGGGTCAAAGAGGGCGAAACGAGACGAAGGAGGGTGAAACAGGGCGAAGCGAGACGAAGGAGCATGAAAGAGAGCGAAACGAGATGACTGAGGGTAAAAGAGAGCGAGACGAGACGTAAGAGTGTAAAAGAGAGCGAAACAAGACGGGGAGGGTGAAAGAGAGCGAAACAAGACGAAGAAGGGTGAAAGAGAGCGAAACGAGACGATGGAGGGTGAAAGAGAGCGAAACGAGATGAAGGAGTGTGAAAGAGAGTGAAACGAGGCGAAGGAGGGTGAAAGATAGCGAAACGAGACGAAGGAGGGTGAAAGAGAGCGAAAGGAGTCGAAGGAGGGTGAAAGCGAGCGGAGCGAGTCGAAGGAGGGTGAAAGAGAGCGAAAGGAGTTGAAGGAGGGTGAAAGAGAGCGGAGCGAGACGAAGGAGGGTGAAAGAGAACGAAACGAGACGAAGGAGGCTGTAAGAGAGTGAAACGAGACGAAGGAGGGTGAAAGAGGACGAAACGAGACGAAGGCGGTTGGAACAGAGCGAAACAAGACAAAGGAGGGTGAAAGAGAGCGAAACGAGACGAAGGAGGGTGAAAGAGAGCAAAACGAGACGAAGGAGTGTAAAACAGAGCGAAACGAGACGAAGGAGGATGAAAGAGAGCAAAACAAGACGAAGGAGGGTCAAAGAGAGCGAAAAGAGATGAAGGAGGGTGAAAGAGAGCGAAACGAGATGATGGAGGGTGAAAGATAGCGAAACAAGACGAAGGAGGGTGAAAGAGAGCGAAACAAGACGAAGGAGGGTGAAAGAGAGCGAAACGAGACGATGGAGGGTGAAAGAGAGCGAAACGAGAGGATGGAATGTGAAAGAGAGCGAAACGAGACGAAGGAGGGTGAAAGAGAGCGAAACGAGTGGAAGGAAGGTGAAAGAGAGCGAAACGAGATGAAGGAGTGTGAAAGAGAGCGAAACGAGACGAAGGAGGGTGAAAGATAGCGAAACGAGACGAAGGAGGGTGAAAGAGATCGAAAGGAGTCGAAGGAGGGTGAAAGCGAGCGGAGCGAGACGAAGGAGGGTGAAAGAGAGCGAAAGGAGTCGAAGGAGGGTGAAAGAGAGCGGAGCGAGACGAAGGAGGGTGAAAGAGAACGAAACGAGATGAAGGAGGGTGAAAGAGAGCGAAACGAGACGATGGAGGGTGAAAGATAGCGAAACGAGACGAAGGAGGGTGAAAGAGAGCGAAACAAGACGAAGGAGGGTGAAAGAGAGCGAAACGAGACGATGGAGGGTGAAAGAGAGCGAAACGAGAGGATGGAATGTGAAAGAGAGCGAAACGAAACGAAGGAGGGTGAAAGAGAGCGAAACGAGAGGAAGGAAGGTGAAAGAGAGCGAAACGAGATGAAGGAGTGTGAAAGAGAGCGAAACGAGACGAAGGAGGGTGAAAGATAGCGAAACGAGACGAAGGAGGGTGAAAGAGATCGAAAGGAGTCGAAGGAGGGTGAAAGCGAGCGGAGCGAGACGAAGGAGGGTGAAAGAGAGCGAAAGGAGTCGAAGGAGGGTGAAAGAGAGTGAAACGAGACGAAGGAGGGTGAAAGAGGGCGAAACTAGACGAAGGCGGGTGGAACAGAGCGAAACAAGACGAAGGAGGGTGAAAGAGAGCGAAACGAGATGAAGGAGGGTGAAAGAGAGCAAAACTAGATGAAGGAGTGTAAAACAGAGCGAAACGAGACGAAGGAGGATGAAACAGAGCTAAACGAGATGAGGGAGGGTCAAAGAGAGCGAAACGAGATGAAGGATGGTCAAAGAGGGCGAAACGAGATGAAGGAGGGTGAAAGAGAGTGAAACGAGATGAAGGTAGGTGAAAGAGAGCGAAACGAGACCAAAGAGGGTGAAAGAGAGAGAAACGAGACGAAGGAAGGTGAAAGAGAGCAAAACGAGACAAAGGAGGGTGAAAGGGAGCGAAACGAGACGAAGGAGGGTGGAAGAGATCGAAACGAGAGGAAGGAGGGTGAAAGAGAGCGAAACGAGACGAAGGAGGGTGAAAGAGGCTGAAACGAGACGAAGGAGGGTGAAACAGGGCGAAGCGAGACGAAGGAGCATGAAAGAGAGGGAAACGAGATGAAGGAGGGTAAAAGAGAGTGAAACGAGACGAAATAGGGTAAAAGAGAGCGAAAGGAGACGAAGGAGGGTGAAAGAGAGCGAAACGATACGAAGGAGGGTGAAGGAGAGCGAAACGAGACGAAGGAGGTTGAAAGAGAGCGAAACGAGAAGAAGGAGGGTGAAAGAGAGCGAAACGATACGAAGGAGGGTGAAAGAGAGCGAAACGAGATGAAGGAGGGTCAAAGAGAGCGAAACGAGACGAAGGAGGGTGAAAGAGAGCGAAACCAGACGATGGAGGGTGAAAGAGAGCGAAACGAGAGGAAGGAGGGTGAAAGAGAGCGAAACAAGATGAAGGAGGGTGAAAGAGAGCGAAACGAGACGAAGGAGGGCGAAAGAGAGCGAAACGAGACGAAGGAGGGTGAAAGAGAGTGAAAGGAGTCGAAGGAGGGTGAAAGAGAGCGGAGCGAGACGAAGGAGGGTGAAAGAGAACGAAACGAGACGAAGGAGGGTGAAAGAGAGTGAAACGAGATGAAGGAGGGTGAAAGAGGGCAAAACGAGATGAAGGTGGGTGGAACTGAGCGAAACAAGATGAAGGAGGGTGAAAGAGAGCGAAACGAGACGAAGGAGGATGAAACAGAGCGAAACGAGACGAAGGAGGTTGAAAGAGAGCGAAACGAGAAGAAGGAGGGTGAAAGAGAGCGAAACGATACGAAGGAGGGTGAAAGAGAGCGAAACCAGACGATGGAGGGTGAAAGAGAGCGAAACGAGAAGATGGAGGGTGAAAGAGAGCGAAACGAGATGAAGGAGGGTGAAAGAGAGCGGAGCGAGATGAAGGAGGGTGAAAGAGAACGAAACGAGACGAAGGAGGGTGAAAGAGAGTGAAACGAGACGAAGGAGGGTGAAAGAGGGCGAAACTAGACGAAGGCGGGTGGAACAGAGCGAAACAAGACGAAGGAGGGTGAAAGAGAGCGAAACGAGATGAAGGAGGGTGAAAGAGAGCGAAACGAGAGGAAGGAAGGTGAAAGAGAGCGAAACGAGACGAAGGAGGGTGAAAGATAGCGAAACGAGACGAAGCAGGGTGAAAGAGAGCGAAACAAGACGATGGAGGGTGAAAGAGAGCGAAAAAAGAGGAAGGAGGCTGAAAGAGAGCAAAACGAGATGAAGGAGGGTGGAAGAGAGCGAAACGAGACAAAGGAGGGTGAAACAGGGCGAAGCGAGACGAAGGAGCATGAAAGAGAGCGAAACGAGATGAAGGAGGGTAAAAGAGAGTGAAACGAGACGAAATAGGGTAAAAGAGAGTGAAACGAGACGATGGAGGGTGAAAGAGAGCGAAAAAAGAGGAAGGAGGCTGAAAGAGAGCGAAACGAGATGAAGGAGGGTGGAAGAGAGCGAAACGAGACAAAGGAGGGTGAAAGAGAGTGAAACGAGATGAAGGAAGGTGAAAGAGAGCGAATCGAGACGAAGGAGGGTGAAAGAGAGCGAAAGGAGTCGAAGGAGGGTGAAAGAGAGCGGAACGAGATGAAGGAGGTTGAAAGAGAGCGAAAGGAGATGAAGGAGGGTCAAAGAGAGCGAAACGAGATGAAGGAGGGTCAAAGAGGGCGAAACGAGACGAAGGAGGGTGAAACAGGGCGAAGCGAGACGAAGGAGCATGAAAGAGAGCGAAACGAGATGAAGGAGGGTAAAAGAGAGTGAAACGGGATGAAATAGGGTAAAAGAGAGTGAAACGAGATATGGAGGGTGAAAGAGAGCGAAAAGAGAGGAAGGAGGGTGAAAGAGAGCGAAAGGAGACGAAGGAGGGTGAAAGAGAGCGAAATGAGACGAAGGAGGGTGAAAGAGTGCGAAAGGAGTCGAAGGAGGGTGAAAGAGAGTGGAACGAGACGAAGGAGGGTGAAAGAGAACGAAACGAAACGAAGGAGGGTGAAAGAGAGCGAAATTAGACGAAGGAGGTTGAAAGAGAGCGAAACAAGAAGAAGGAGGGTGAAAGAGAGCGAAACGATACGAAGGAGGGTGAAAGAGAGCGAAACGAGATGAAGGAGGGTGAAAGAGAGCGAAACGAGACGAAGGAGGGTGAAAGAGAGCGAAACGAGACGAAGAGGGTGAAAGAGAGCGAAAGGAGTCGAAGTAGGGTGAAAGAGAGCGGAGCTTGACGAAGGAGGGTGAAAGAGAACGAAACGACACGAAGGAGGGTGAAAGAGAGTGAAACGAGACGAAGGAGGGTGAAAGAGGGCAAAACGAGATGAAGGTGGGTGGAACAGAGCGAAACAAGATGAAGGAGGGTGAAAGAGAGCGAAACGAGACGAAGGAGGGTGAAAGACAGCAAAACGAGACGAATGAGTGTAAAACAGAGCGAAACGAGACGAAGGAGGATGAAAGAGAGCAAAACGAGACGAAGGATGGTCAAAGTGAGCGAAACGAGATGAAGGAGGGTCAAAGAGGGCAAAACGAGACGAAGGAGGGTGAAACAGGGCGAAGCGAGACGAAGGAGCATGAAAGAGAGCGAAACGAGATGAAGGAGGGTAAAAGAGAGCGAGACGAGACGTAAGAGTGTAAAAGAGAGCGGAACAAGATGGGGGAGGGTGAAAGAGAGCGAAACAAGACGAAGGAGGGTGAAAGAGAGCGAAACGAGACGATGGAGGGTGAAAAAGAGCGAAACGAGAGGATGCAATGTGAAAGAGAGCGAAACGAGACGAAGGAGGGTGAAAGAGAGCGAAACGAGAGGAAGGAAGGTGAAAGAGAGCGAAACGAGATGAAGGAGTGTGAAAGAGAGCGAAACGAGACGAAGGAGGGTGAAAGATAGCGAAACGAGACGAAGCAGGGTGAAAGAGAGCGAAAGGAGTCGAAGGAGGGTGAAAGCGAGCGGAGCGAGACGAAGGAGGGTGAAAGAGAGCGAAAGGAGTCGAAGGAGGGTGAAAGAGAGCGGAGCGAGACGAAGGAAGGTGAAAGAGAATGAAACGAGACGAAGGAGGGTGAAAGAGAGTAAAACGAGACGACGGAGGGTGAAAAAGGGCGAAACGAGACGAAGGCGGTGGAACAGAGCGAAACAAGACGAAGGAGGGTGAAAGAGAGCGAAACGAGATGAAGGAGGGTGAAAGAGAGCAAAACGAGACGAAGGAGCGTAAAACAGAGCAAAACGAGACGAAGGAGGATGAAACAGAGCTAAACGAGATGAAGGAGTGTGAAAGAGAGCGAAACGAGACGAAGGAGGGTGAAAGATAGCGAAACGAGACGAAGCAGGGTGAAAGAGAGCGAAAGGAGTCGAAGGAGGGTGAAAGCGAGCGGAGCGAGACGAAGGAGGGTGAAAGAGAGCGAAAGGAGTCGAAGGAGGGTGAAAGAGAGTAAAACGAGACGACGGAGGGTGAAAAAGGGCGAAACGAGACGAAGGCGGTGGAACAGAGCGAAACAAGACGAAGGAGGGTCAAAGAGAGCGAAACGAGATGAAGGATGGTCAAAGAGGGCGAAACGAGATGAAGGAGGGTGAAAGAGAGCGAAACGAGACGAAGGAGTGTGAAAGAGAGCGAAAGGAGTCGAAGGAGGGTGAAAGAGAGCGGAACGAGACGAAGGAGGATGAAAGAGACCGAAACGAGGAGAAGGAGGGTGAAAGAGAGCGAAACATGATGAAGGTGGGTGAAAGAGAGCGAAACAAGACAAAGGAGTGTGAAAGAGACCGAAACGAGATGAAGGAGGGTGAAAGAGAGCGAAACGAGGCGAAGGAGGGTGAAAGAGAGCGAAACGAGAAGAAGGAGGGTGAAAGAGAGCGAAATGAGACGAAGGAGGGTGAAAGAGAGCGAAATGAGATGAAGGAGGGTGGAAGAGAGCGAAACGAGATGAAGGAGGGTGAAAGAGAGAGAAACGAGACGAAGGAAGGTGAAAGGGAGCGAAACGAGACAAAGGAGGGTGAAAGGGAGCGAAACGAGACGAAGGAGGGTGGAAGAGAGCGAAACGAGAGGAAGGAGGGTGAAAGAGAGCGAAACGAGAAGAAGGAGGGTGAAAGAGAGCGAAACGAGATGAAGGAGGGTCAAAGAGAGCGAAACGAGACGAAGGAGGGTGAAAGAGAGCGAAACCAGACGATGGAGGGTGAAAGAGAGCGAAACGAGAGGAAGGAGGGTGAAAGAGAGCGAATCGAGATGAAGGAGGGTGAAAGAGAGCGAAACGAGATGAAGGAGGGTGAAAGAGAGCGAAACGAGACGAAGGAGGGTGAAAGAGAGCGAAAGGAGTCGAAGGAGGGTGAAAGAGAGCGGAGCTTGACGAAGGAGGGTGAAAGAGAACGAAACGAGACGAAGGAGGGTGAAAGAGAGTGAAACGAGACGAAGGAGGGTGAAAGAGGGCAAAACGAGATGAAGGTGGGTGGAACAGAGCGAAACAAGATGAAGGAGGGTGAAAGAGAGCGAAACGAGACGAAGGAGGGTGAAAGACAGCAAAACGAGACGAATGAGTGTAAAACAGAGCGAAACGAGACGAAGGAGGATGAAAGAGAGCAAAACGAGACGAAGGAGGGTCAAAGTGAGCGAAACGAGATGAAGGAGGGTCAAAGGGGGCAAAACGAGACGAAGGAGGGTGAAACAGGGCGAAGCGAGACGAAGGAGCATGAAAGAGAGCGAAACGAGATGAAGGAGGGTAAAAGAGAGCGAGACGAGACGTAAGAGTGTAAAAGAGAGCGAAACAAGACGGGGGAGGGTGAAAGAGAGCGAAACAAGACGAAGGAGGGTGAAAGAGAGCGAAACGAGACGATGGAGGGTGAAAAAGAGCGAAACGAGAGGATGCAATGTGAAAGAGAGCGAAACGAGACGAAGGAGGGTGAAAGAGAGCGAAACGAGAGGAAGGAAGGTGAAAGAGAGCGAAACGAGATGAAGGAGTGTGAAAGCGAGCGGAGCGAGACGAAGGAGGGTGAAAGAGAGCGAAAGGAGTCGAAGGAGGGTGAAAGAGAGCGGAGCGAGACGAAGGAGGGTGAAAGAGAATGAAACGAGACGAAGGAGGGTGAAAGAGAGTAAAACGAGACGACGGAGGGTGAAAAAGGGCGAAACGAGACGAAGGCGGGTGGAACAGAGCGAAACAAGACGAAGGAGGGTGAAAGAGAGCGAAACGAGATGAAGGAGGGTGAAAGAGAGCAAAACGAGACGAAGGAGTGTAAAACAGAGCAAAACGAGGCGAAGGAGGATGAAACTGAGCTAAACGAGATGAAGGAGGGTCAAAGAGAGTGAAACGAGATGAAGGATGGTCAAAGAGGGCGAAACGAGATGAAGGAGGGTGAAAGAGAGCGAAACGAGACGAAGGAGTGTGAAAGAGAGCGAAAGGAGTCGAAGGAGGGTGAAAGAGAGCGGAACGAGACGAAGGAGGATGAAAGAGACCGAAACGAGGAGAAGGAGGGTGAAAGAGAGCGAAACATGATGAAGGTGGGTGAAAGAGAGCGAAACAAGACAAAGGAGTGTGAAAGAGACCGAAACGAGATGAAGGAGGGTGAAAGAGAGCGAAACGAGGCGAAGGAGGGTGAAAGAGAGCGAAACGAGAAGAAGGAGGGTGAAAGAGAGCGAAATGAGACGAAGGAGGGTGAAAGAGAGCGAAATGAGATGAAGGAGGGTGGAAGAGAGCGAAACGAGATGAAGGAGGGTGAAAGAGAGAGAAACGAGACGAAGGAAGGTGAAAGGGAGCGAAACGAGACAAAGGAGGGTGAAAGGGAGCGAAACGAGACGAAGGAGGGTGGAAGAGAGCGAAACGAGAGGAAGGAGGGTGAAAGAGAGCGAAACGAGAAGAAGGAGGCTGAAAGAGAGCGAAACGAGATGAAGGAGGGTGAAAGAGAGCGAAACGAGATGAAGGAGGGTGAAAGAGAGCGAAAGGAGACGAAGGAGGGTGAAAGAGAGCGAAATGTGATGAAGGAGGGTGAAAGAGAGCGAAAGGAGTCGAAGGAGGGTGAAAGAGAGTGGAACGAGACGAAGGAGGGTGAAAGAGAGCAAAACGAGACGAAGGAGGGTGAAAGAGAGCGAAAGGAGGCGAAGGAGGGTGAAAGAGAGCGGACCGAGACGAAGGAGGGTGATAGAGACCGAAACGAGACGAAGGAGGGTGAAAGAGACCGACACGAGATGAAGGAGGGTGAACGAGCGCGAAACGAGACAAAGGAGGGTGAAAGAGAGCGAAACGAGAAGAAGGAGGGTGAAAGAGAGCGAAACGAGACAAAGGAGGGTGAAAGAGAGTGAAACGAGACGAAGGAAGGTGAAAGAGAGCGAAACAAGACCAAAGAGGGTGAAAGAGAGAGAAACGAGATGAAGGAAGGTGAAAGAGAGCGAAACGAGACAAAGGAGGGTGAAAGAGAGTGAAACGAGACGAAGGAGGGTGAAACAGGGCGAAGCGAGACGAAGGAGCATGAAAGAGAGCGAAACGAGATGAAGGAGGTAAAAGAGAGTGAAACGAGACGAAATAGGGTAAAAGAGAGTGAAACGAGACGATGGAGGGTGAAAGAGAGCGAAAAAAGAGGAAGGAGGCTGAAAGAGAGCGAAACGAGATGAAGGAGGGTGGAAGAGAGCGAAACGAGTCAAAGGAGGGTGAAAGAGAGTGAAACGAGATGAAGGAAGGTGAAAGAGAGCGAATCGAGACGAAGGAGGGTGAAAGAGAGCGAAAGGAGTCGAAGGAGGGTGAAAGAGAGCGGAACGAGATGAAGGAGGTTGAAAGAGAGCGAAAGGAGACGAAGGAGGGTCAAAGAGAGCGAAATGAGATGAAGGAGGGTCAAAGAGGGCGAAACGAGACGAAGGAGGGTGAAACAGGGCGAAGCGAGACGAAGGAGCATGAAAGAGAGCGAAACGAGATGAAGGAGGGTAAAAGAGAGTGAAAATGGAGGAAATAGGGTAAAAGAGAGTGAAACGAGATATGGAGGGTGAAAGAGAGCGAAAAGAGAGGAAGGAGGGTGAAAGAGAGCGAAAGGAGACGAAGGAGGGTGAAAGAGAGCGAAATGAGACGAAGGAGGGTGAAAGAGTGCGAAAGGAGTCGAAGGAGGGTGAAAGAGAGTGGAACGATACGAAGGAGGGTGAAAGAGAACGAAACGAAACGAAGGAGGGTGAAAGAGAGCGAAATGAGACGAAGGAGGTTGAAAGAGAGCGAAACGAGAAGAAGGAGGGTGAAAGAGAGCGAAACGATACGAAGGAGGGTGAAAGAGAGCGAAACGAGATGAAGGAGGGTCAAAGAGAGCAAAACGAGACGATGGAGGGTGAAAGAGAGCGAAACGAGAGGAAGGAGGGTGAAAGAGAGCGAAACGAGATGAAGGAGAGTGAAAGAGAGCGAAACGAGACGAAGGAGGGTGAAAGAGAGCGAAACGAGACGAAGGAGGGTGAAAGAGAGCGAAAGGAGTCGAAGTAGGGTGAAAGAGAGCGGAGCTTGACGAAGGAGGGTGAAAGAGAACGAAACGAGACGAAGGAGGGTGAAAGAGAGTGAAACGAGACGAAGGAGGGTGAAAGAGGGCAAAACGAGATGAAGGTGGGTGGAACAGAGCGAAACAAGATGAAGGAGGGTGAAAGAGAGCGAAACGAGACGAAGGAGGGTGAAAGACAGCAAAACGAGACGAATGAGTGTAAAACAGAGCGAAACGAGACGAAGGAGGATGAAAGAGAGCAAAACGAGACGAAGGAGGGTCAAAGTGAGCGAAACGAGATGAAGGAGGGTCAAAGAGGGCAAAACGAGACGAAGGAGGGTGAAACAGGGCGAAGCGAGACGAAGGAGCATGAAAGAGAGCGAAACGAGATGAAGGAGGGTAAAAGATAGCGAGACGAGACGTAAGAGTGTAAAAGAGAGCGAAACAAGATGGGGGAGGGTGAAAGAGAGCGAAACAAGACGAAGGAGGGTGAAAGAGAGCGAAACGAGACGATGGAGGGTGAAAAGAGCGAAACGAGAGGATGCAATGTGAAAGAGAGCGAAACGAGACGAAGGAGGGTGAAAGAGAGCGAAACGAGAGGAAGGAAGGTGAAAAAGAGCGAAACGAGATGAAGGAGTGTGAAAGAGAGCGAAACGAGACGAAGGAGGGTGAAAGATAGCGAAACGAGACGAAGCAGGGAAAAAGAGAGCGAAAGGAGTCGAAGGAGGGTGAAAGCGAGCGGAGCGAGACGAAGGAGGGTGAAAGAGAGCGAAAGTAGTCGAAGGAGGGTGAAAGAGAGCGGAGCGAGACGAAGGAGGGTGAAAGATAATGAAACGAGACGAAGGAGGGTGAAAGAGAGTAAAACGAGACGACGGAGGGTGAAAAAGGGCGAAACGAGACGAAGGCGGGTGGAACAGAGCGAAACAAGACGAAGGAGGGTGAAAGAGAGCGAAACGAGATGAAGGAGGGTGAAAGAGAGCAAACCGAGACGAAGGAGTGTAAAACAGAGCAAAACGAGATGAAGGAGGATGAAACAGAGCTAAACGAGATGAAGGAGGGTCAAAGAGAGCGAAACGAGATGAAGGATGGTCAAAGAGGGCGAAACGAGATGAAGGAGGGTGAAAGAGAGCGAAACGAGACGAAGGAGTGTGAAAGAGAGCGAAAGGAGTCGAAGGAGGGTGAAAGAGAGCGGAGCGAGACGAAGGAGGATGAAAGAGACCGAAACGAGGAGAAGGAGGGTGAAAGAGAGCGAAACATGATGAAGGTGGGTGAAAGAGAGCAAAACAAGACAAAGGAGTGTGAAAGAGACCGAAACGAGATGAAGGAGGGTGAAAGAGAGCGAAACGAGGCGAAGGAGGGTAAAAGAGAGCGAAACGAGAAGAAGGAGGGTGAAAGAGAGCGAAATGAGACGAAGGAGGGTGAAAGAGAGCGAAATGAGATGAAGGAGGGTGGAAGAGAGCGAAACGAGATGAAGGAGGGTGAAAGAGAGAGAAACGAGACGAAGGAAGGTGAAAGGGAGCGAAACGAGACAAAGGAGGGTGAAAGGGAGCGAAACGAGACGAAGGAGGGTGGAAGAGAGCGAAACGAGAGGAAGGAGGGTGAAAGAGAGCGAAACGAGAAGAAGGAGGGTGAAAGAGAGCGAAACGAGATGAAGGAGGGTGAAAGAGAGCGAAACGAGATGAAGGAGGGTGAAAGAGAGCGAAACGAGACGAAGGAGGGTGAAAGAGAGCGAAACAAGACGATTGTGGGTGAAAAAGAGCGAAACGAGAGGAAGGAGGGTGAAAGAGAGCGAAACGAGACGAAGGGGGGTGAAAGAGAGTGAAACGAGACGAAGGAGGGTGAAAGAGGGCGAAACGAGACGAAGGCGGGTGGAACAGAGCGAAACAAGGTGAAGGAGGGTGAAAGAGAGCGAAACGAGATGAAGGAGGGTGAAAGAGAGCAAAACAAGACGAAGGAGTGTAAAACAGAGCGAAACGAGATGAAGGAAGGTCAAAGAGGGCGAAACGAGATGAAGGAGGGTGAAACAGGGCGAAGCGAGACGAAGGAGCATGAAAGAGAGCGAATCGAGATGAAGGAGGGTAAAAGAGAGCGAAACAAGACGAAAGAGTGTAAAAGAGAGCGAAACGAGATGATCGAGGTTGAAAGAGAGCGAAACGAGAGGAAGGATGGTGAAAGAGAGCGAAATGAGACGAAGGAGGGTGAAAGAGAGCAACATGAAACAAAGGAGTGTGAAACAGAGCGAAACGAGACGAAGGAGGGTGAAAGGGAGCGAAACGAGACGAAGGAGGGTAAAAGAGAGTGAAACGAGACGAAGGAGGGTGAAAGAGAGCGAAACGAGACGAAGAAAGGTGAAAGAAAGCGAAACGAGACGAAGGAGGGTGAAAGAGAGCGAAAGGAGACGAAGGAGGGTGAAAGAGAGCGAAATGTGATGAAGGAGGGTGAAAGAGAGCGAAAGGAGTCGAAGGAGGGTGAAAGAGAGTGGAACGAGACGAAGGAGGGTGATAGAGAGCAAAACGAGATGAAGGAGGGTGAAAGAGAGCGAAAGGAGGCGAATGAGGGTGAAAGAGAGTGGACCGAGACGAAGGAGGGTGATAGAGACCGAAACGAGACGAAGGAGGGTGAAAGAGACCGAAGCGAGATGAAGGAGGGTGAACGAGCGCGAAACGAGACAAAGGAGGGTGAAAGAGCGCAAAACGAGAAGAAGGAGGGTGAAAGAGAGCGAAACGAGATGAAGGAGGGTGGAAGAGAGCGAAACGAGACAAAGGAGGGTGAAAGAGAGTGAAACGAGACGAAGGAAGGTGAAAGAGAGCGAAACAAGACCAAAGAGGGTGAAAGAGAGAGAAACGAGATGAAGGAAGGTGAAAGAGAGCGAAACGAGACAAAGGAGGGTGAAAGAGAGTGAAACGAGACGAAGGAGTGTGTAAGAGAGCGAAACAAGATGAAGAAGGGTGAAAGAGGGCGAAACGAGACGAAGGAGGGTGAAACAGGGCGAAGCGAGACGAAGGAGCATGAAAGAGAGCGAAACGAGATGAAGGAGGGTAAAAGAGAGTGAAACGAGACGAAATAGGGTAAAAGAGAGTGAAACGAGACGATGGAGGGTGAAAGAGAGCGAAAAGAGAGGAAGGAGGGTGAAAGAGAGCGAAACGAGATGAAGGAGGGTGGAAGAGAGCGAAACGAGACAAAGGAGGGTGAAAGAGAGTGAAACGAGACGAAGGAAGGTGAAAGAGAGCGAATCGAGACGAAGGAGGGTGAAAGAGAGCGAAAGGAGTCGAAGGAGGGTGAAAGAGAGCGGAACGAGACGAAGGAGGGTCAAAGAGAGCGAAACGAGATGAAGGAGGGTCAAAGAGGGCGAAACGAGACGAAGGAGGGTGAAACAGGGCGAAGCGAGACGAAGGAGCATGAAAGAGAGCGAAACGAGATGAAGGAGGGTAAAAGAGAGTGAAACGAGACGATGGAGGGTCAAAGAGAGCGAAAAGAGAGGAAGGAGGGTGAAAGAGAGCGAAAGGAGACGAAGGAGGGTGAAAGAGAGCGAAATGAGACGAAGGAGGGTGAAAGTGTGCGAAAGGAGTCGAAGGAGGGTGAAAGAGAGTGGAACGAGACAAAGGAGGGTGAAAGAGAATGAAACGAAACAAAGGAGGGTGAAAGAGAGCGAAATGAGACGAAGGAGGTTGAAAGAGAGCGAAACGAGAAGAAGGAGGGTGAAAGAGAGCGAAACGATACGAAGGAGGGTGAAAGAGAGCGAAACAAGACCAAAGAGGGTGAAAGAGAGAGAAACGAGATGAAGGAAGGTGAAAGAGAGAGAAACATGACCAAAGAGGGTGAAAGAGAGAGAAACGAGATGAAGGAAGGTGAAAGAGAGCGAAACGAGACAAAGGAGGGTGAAAGAGAGTGAAACGAGACGAAGGAGTGTGAAAGAGAGCGAAACAAGATGAAGAAGGGTGAAAGAGGGCGAAACGAGACGAGGGAGGGTGAAACAGGGCGAAGCGAGACGAAGGAGCATGAAAGAGAGCGAAACGAGATGAAGGAGGGTAAAAGAGAGTGAAACAAGACGAAATAGGGTAAAAGAGAGTGAAACGAGACGATGGAGGGTGAAAGAGAGCGAAAAGAGAGGAAGGAGGGTGAAAGAGAGCGAAACGAGATGAAGGAGGGTGGAAGAGAGCGAAACGAGACAAAGGAGGGTGAAAGAGAGTGAAACGAGACGAAGGAAGGTGAAAGAGAGCGAATCGAGACGAAGGAGGGTGAAAGAGAGCGAAAGGAGTCGAAGGAGGGTGAAAGAGAGCGGAACGAGACGAAGGAGGTTGAAAGAGAGCGAAAGGAGACGAAGGAGGGTCAAAGAGAGCGAAACGAGATGAAGGAGGGTCAAAGAGGGCGAAACGAGACGAAGGAGGGTGAAACAGTGCGAAGCGAGACGAAGGAGCATGAAAGAGAGCGAAACGAGATGAAGGAGGGTAAAAGAGAGTGAAACGAGACGAAATAGGGTAAAAGAGAGTGAAACGAGACGATGGAGGGTGAAAGAGAGCGAAAAGAGAGGAAGGAGGGTGAAACAGAGCGAAAGGAGACGAAGGAGGGTGAAAGAGAGCGAAATGAGACGAAGGAGGGTGAAAGAGTGCGAAAGGAGTCGAAGGAGGGTGAAAGAGAGTGGAACGAGACGAAGGAGGGTGAAAGAGAACGAAACGAAACGAAGGAGGGTGAAAGAGAGCGAAACGAGACAAAGGAGGGTTAAAGAGAGTGAAACGAGACGAAGGAGTGTGAAAGAGAGCGAAACAAGATGAAGAAGGGTGAAAGAGAGAGAAACGAGATGAAGGAAGGTGAAAGAGAGCGAAACGAGACAAAGGAGGGTGAAAGAGAGTGAAACGAGACGAAGGAGTGTGAAAGAGAGCGAAACAAGATGAAGATGGGTGAAAGAGGGCGAAACGAGACGAAGGAGGGTGAAACAGGGCGAAGCGAGACGAAGGAGCATGAAAGAGAGCGAAACGAGATGAAGGAGGGTGGAAGAGAGCGAAACGAGACAAAGGAGGGTGAAAGAGAGTGAAACGAGACAAAGGAAGGTGAAAGAGAGCGAAACAAGACCAAAGAGGGTGAAAGAGAGAGAAACGAGATGAAGGAAGGTGAAAGAGAGCGAAACGAGACAAAGGAGGGTGAAAGAGAGTGAAACGAGACGAAGGAGTGTGAAAGAGAGCGAAACAAGATGAAGAAGGGTGAAAGAGGGCGAAACGAGACGAAGGAGGGTGAAACAGGGCGAAGCGAGACGAAGGAGCATGAAAGAGAGCGAAACGAGATGAAGGAGGGTAAAAGAGAGTGAAACGAGACGAAATAGGGTAAACGAGAGTGAAACGAGACGATGGAGGGTGAAAGAGAGCGAAAAGAGAGGAAGGAGGGTGAAACAGAGCGAAAGGAGACGAAGGAGGGTGAAAGAGAGCGAAATGAGACGAAGGAGGGTGAAAGAGTGCGAAAGGAGTCGAAGGAGGGTGAAAGAGAGTGGAACGAGACGAAGGAGGGTGAAAGAGAACGAAACGAAACGAAGGAGGGTGAAAGAGAGCGAAACGAGACAAAGGAGGGTTAAAGAGAGTGAAACGAGACGAAGGAGTGTGAAAGAGAGCGAAACAAGATGAAGAAGGGTGAAAGAGAGAGAAACGAGATGAAGGAAGGTGAAAGAGAGCGAAACGAGACAAAGGAGGGTGAAAGAGAGTGAAACGAGACGAAGGAGTGTGAAAGAGAGCGAAACAAGATGAAGAAGGGTGAAAGAGGGCGAAACGAGACGAAGGAGGGTGAAACAGGGCGAAGCGAGACGAAGGAGCATGAAAGAGAGCGAAACGAGATGAAGGAGGGTGGAAGAGAGCGAAACGAGACAAAGGAGGGTGAAAGAGAGTGAAACGAGACAAAGGAAGGTGAAAGAGAGCGAAACAAGACCAAAGAGGGTGAAAGAGAGAGAAACGAGATGAAGGAAGGTGAAAGAGAGCGAAACGAGACAAAGGAGGGTGAAAGAGAGTGAAACGAGACGAAGGAGTGTGAAAGAGAGCGAAACAAGATGAAGAAGGGTGAAAGAGGGCGAAACGAGACGAAGGAGGGTGAAACAGGGCGAAGCGAGACGAAGGAGCATGAAAGAGAGCGAAACGAGATGAAGGAGGGTAAAAGAGAGTGAAACGAGACGAAATAGGGTAAACGAGAGTGAAACGAGACGATGGAGGGTGAAAGAGAGCGAAAAGAGAGGAAGGAGGGTGAAAGAGAGCGAAACGAGATGAAGGAGGGTGGAATAGAGCGAAACGAGACAAAGGAGGGTGAAAGAGAGTGAAACGAGACGAAGGAAGGTGAAAGAGAGCGAATCGAGACGAAGGAGGGTGAAAGAGAGTGAAAGGAGTCGAAGGAGGGTGAAAGAGAGCGGAACGAGACGAAGGAGGTTGAAAGAGAGCGAAAGGAGACGAAGGAGGGTCAAAGAGAGCGAAACGAGATGAAGGAGGGTCAAAGAGGGCGAAACGAGACGAAGGAGGGTGAAACAGGGCGAAGCGAGACGAAGGAGCATGAAAGAGAGCGAAACGAGATGAAGGAGGGTAAAAGAGAGTGAAACGAGATGAAGGAGGGTAAAAGAGAGTGAAACGAGACGAAATAGTTTAAAAGAGAGTGAAACGAGACAATGGAGGTTGAAAGAGAGTGGAACGAGACGAAGGAGGGTGAAAGAGAGCGAAACGAGATGAAGGAGGGTGGAATAGAGCGAAACGAGACAAAGGAGGGTGAAAGAGAGCGAAACGAGAAGAAGGAGGGTGAAAGAGAGCGAAACGATACGAAGGAGGGTGAAAGAGAGCGACACAAGACCAAAGAGGGTGAAAGAGAGAGAAACGAGATGAAGGAAGGTGAAAGAGAGCGAAACAAGACCAAAGAGGGTGAAAGAGAGAGAAACGAGATGAAGGAAGGTGAAAGAGAGCGAAACGAGACGAAGGAGGGTGAAACAGGGCGAAGCGAGACGAAGGAGCATGAAAGAGAGCGAAACGAGATGAAGTAGGGTGGAATAGAGCGAAACGAGATAAAGGAGGGTGAAAGAGAGCGAAACGAGAAGAAGGAGGGAGAAAGAGAGCGAAACGATACGAAGGAGGGTGAAAGAGAGCGACACAAGACCAAAGAGGGTGAAAGAGAGAGAAACGAGATGAAGGAAGGTGAAAGAGAGCGAAACAAGACCAAAGAGGGTGAAAGAGAGAGAAACGAGATGAAGGAAGGTGAAAGAGAGCGAAACGAGACAAAGGAGGGTGAAAGAGAGCAAAACGAGACGAAGGAGGGTGAAACAGGGCGAAGCGAGACGAAGGAGCATGAAAGAGAGCGAAACGAGATGAAGTAGGGTAAAAGAGAGTGAAACGAGACGAAATAGGTTAAAAGAGAGTGAAACGAGACGATGGAGGGTGAAAGAGAGCGAAAAGAGCGGAAGGAGGGTGAAAGAGAGCGAAACGAGATGAAGGGGGGTGGAAGAGAGCGAAACGAGACAAAGGAGGGTGAAAGAGAGTGAAACGAGACGAAGGAAGGTGAAAGAGAGCGAATCGAGACGAAGGAGGGTGAAAGAGAGCGAAAGGAGTCGAAGGAGGGTGAAAGAGAGTGGAACGAGACGAAGGAGGTTGAAAGAGAGCGAAAGGAGACGAAGGAGGGTCAAAGAGAGTGAAACGAGACGATGGAGGGTGAAAGAGAGCGAAAAGAGAGGAAGGGGGTGAAAGAGAGCGAAAGGAGACGAAGGAGGGTCAAAGAGAGTGAAAAGAGAGGAAGGAGGGTGAAAGAGAGCGAAACGAGATGAAGGAGGGTGGAAGAGAGCGAAACGAGACAAAGGAGGGTGAAAGAGAGTGAAACGAGACGAAGGAAGGTGAAAGAGAGCGAATCGAGACGAAGGAGGGTGAAAGAGAGCGAAAGGAGTCGAAGGAGGGTGAAAGAGAGCGAAAGGAGACGAAGGAGGGTCAAAGAGAGCGAAACGAGATGAAGGAGGGTCAAAGAGGGCGAAACGAGACGAAGGAGGGTGAAACAGGGCGAAGCGAGACGAAGGAGCATGATAGAGAGCGAAACGAGATGAAGGAGGGTAAAAGAGAGTGAAACGAGACAAAATAGGGTAAAAGAGAGTGAAACGAGACGATGGAGGGTGAAAGAGAGCGAAAAGAGAGGAAGGAGGGTGAAACAGAGCGAAAGGAGACGAAGGAGGGTGAAAGAGAGCGAAATGAGACGAAGGAGGGTGAAAGAGTGCGAAACGAGTCGAAGGAGGGTGAAAGAGAGTGGAACGAGGAAGGAGGGTGAAAATGAACGAAACGAAACGAAGGAGGGTGAAAGAGAGAGAAACGAGACAAAGGAGGGTGAAAGAGAGTGAAACGAGACGATGGAGTGTGAAAGAGAGCGAAACAAGATGAAGAAGGGTGAAAGAGGGCGAAACGAGACGAAGGAGGGTTAAACAGGGCGAAGCGAGATGAAGGAGCATGAAAGAGAGCGAAACGAGATGAAGGAGGGTGGAAGAGAGAGAAACGAGATGAAGGAAGGTGAAAGAGAGCGAAACGAGACAAAGGAGGGTGAAAGAGAGTGAAACGAGACGAAGGAGTGTGAAAGAGAGCGAAACAAGATGAAGAAGGGTGAAAGAGGGCGAAACGAGACGAAGGAGGGTGAAACAGGGCGATGCGAGACGAAGGAGCATGAAAGAGAGCGAAACGAGATGAAGGAGGGTGGAAGAGAGCGAAACGAGACAAAGGAGGGTGAAAGAGAGTGAAACGAGACGAAGGAGTGTGAAAGAGAGCGAAACAAGATGAAGAAGGGTGAAAGAGGGCGAAACGAGACGAAGGAGGGTGAAACAGGGCGAAGCGAGACGAAGGAGCATGAAAGAGAACGAAACGAGATGAAGGAGGGTAAAAGAGAGTGAAACGAGACGAAATAGGGTAAAAGAGAGTGAAACGAGACGATGGAGGGTGAAAGAGAGCGAAAAGAGAGGAAGGAGGGTGAAAGAGAGCGAAACGAGATGAAGGAGGGTGGAAGAGAGCGAAACGAGACAAAGGAGGGTGAAAGAGAGTGAAAAGAGACTAAGGAAGGTGAAAGAGAGCGAATCGAGACAAAGGAGGGTGAAAGAGAGCGAATGGAGACGAAGGAGGGTCAAAGAGAGCGAAACGAGATGAAGGAGGGTCAAAGAGGGCGAAACGAGACGAAGGAGGGTGAAGCAGGGCGAAGCGAGACGAAGGAGCATGAAAGAGAGCGAAACGAGATGAAGGAGGGTAAAAGAGAGTGAAACGAGACGAAATAGTTTAAAAGAGAGTGAAACGAGACGATGGAGGGTGAAAGATAGTGGAACGAGACGAAGGAGGGTGAAAGAGAACGAAACGAAACGAAGGAGGGTGAAAGAGAGCGAAATGAGACGAAGGAGGTTGAAAGAGAGCGAAACGAGAAGAAGGAGGGTGAAAGAGAGCGAAACGATACTAAGGAGGGTGAAAGAGAGCGAAACAAGACCAAAGAGGGTGAAAGAGAGAGAAACGAGATGAAGGAAGGTGAAAGAGAGCGAAACAAGACCAAAGAGGGTGAAAGAGAGAGAAACGAGATGAAGGAAGGTGAAAGAGAGCGAAACGAGACAAAGGAGGGTGAAAGAGAGTGAAACGAGACGAAGGAGTGTGAAAGAGAGCGAAACAAGATGAAGAAGGGTGAAAGAGGGCGAAACGAGACGAAGGAGGGTGAAACAGGGCGAAGCGAGACGAAGGAGCATGAAAGAGAGCGAAACGAGATGAAGGAGGGTAAAAGAGAGTGAAACGAGACGATGGAGGGTGAAAGAGAGCGAAAAGAGAGGAAGGAGGGTGAAACAGAGCGAAAGGAGACGAAGGAGGGTGAAAGAGAGCGAAATGAGACGAAGGAGGGTGAAAGAGTGCGAAAGGAGTCGAAGGAGGGTGAAAGAGAGTGGAACGAGAAGAAGGAGGGTGAAAGAGAACAAAACGAAACGAAGGAGGGTGAAAGAGAGCGAAACGAGACAAAGGAGGGTGAAAGAGAGTGAAACGAGACGAAGGAGTGTGAAAGAGAGCGAAACAAGATGAAGAAGGGTGAAAGAGAGAGAAACGAGATGAAGGAAGGTGAAAGAGAGCGAAACGAGACATAGGAGGGTGAAAGAGAGTGAAACGAGACGAAGGAGTGTGAAAGAGAGCGAAACAAGATGAAGAAGGGTGAAAGAGGGCGAAACGAGACGAAGGAGGGTGAAACAGGGCGAAGCGAGACGAAGGAGCATGAAAGAGAGCGAAACGAGATGAAGGAGGGTGGAAGAGAGCGAAACGAGACAAAGGAGGGTGAAAGAGAGTGAAACGAGACAAAGGAAGGTGAAAGAGAGCGAAACAAGACCAAAGAGGGTGAAAGAGAGAGAAACGAGATGAAGAAAGGTGAAAGAGAGCGAAACGAGACAAAGGAGGGTGAAAGAGAGTGAAACGAGACGAAGGAGTGTGAAAGAGAGCGAAACAAGATGAAGAAGGGTGAAAGAGGGCGAAACGAGACGAAGGAGGGTGAAACAGGGCGAAGCGAGACGAAGGAGCATGAAAGAGAGCGAAACGAGATGAAGGAGGGTAAAAGAGAGTGAAACGAGACGAAATAGGGTAAACGAGAGTGAAACGAGACGATGGAGGGTGAAAGAGAGCGAAAAGAGAGGAAGGTGGGTGAAAGAGAGCGAAACGAGATGAAGGAGGCTGGAATAGAGCGAAACGAGTCAAAGGAGGGTGAAAGAGAGTGAAACGAGACGAAGGAAGGTGAAAGAGAGCGAATCGAGACGAAGGAGGGTGAAAGAGAGCGAAAGGAGTCGAAGGAGGGTGAAAGAGAGCGGAACGAGACGAAGGAGGTTGAAAGAGAGCGAAAGGAGACGAAGGAGGGTCAAAGAGAGCGAAACGAGATGAAGGAGGGTCAAAGAGGGCGAAACGAGACGAAGGAGGGTGAAACAGGGCGAAGCGAGACGAAGGAGCATGAAAGAGAGCGAAACGAGATGAAGGAGGGTAAAAGAGAGCGAGACGAGACGTAAGAGTGTAAAAGAGAGCGGAACAAGATGGGGGAGGGTGAAAGAGAGCGAAACAAGACGAAGGAGGGTGAAAGAGAGCGAAACGAGACGATGGAGGGTGAAAAAGAGCGAAACGAGAGGATGCAATGTGAAAGAGAGCGAAACGAGACGAAGGAGGGTGAAAGAGAGCGAAACGAGAGGAAGGAAGGTGAAAGAGAGCGAAACGAGATGAAGGAGTGTGAAAGAGAGCGAAACGAGACGAAGGAGGGTGAAAGATAGCGAAACGAGACGAAGCAGGGTGAAAGAGAGCGAAAGGAGTCGAAGGAGGGTGAAAACGAGCGGAGCGAGACGAAGGAGGGTGAAAGAGAGCGAAAGGAGTCGAAGGAGGGTGAAAGAGAGCGGAGCGAGACGAAGGAGGGTGAAAGTGTGCGAAAGGAGTCGAAGGAGGGTGAAAGAGAGTGGAACGAGACGAAGGAGGGTGAAAGAGAATGAAACGAAACAAAGGAGGGTGAAAGAGAGCGAAATGAGACGAAGGAGGTTGAAAGAGAGCGAAACGAGAAGAAGGAGGGTGAAAGAGAGCGAAACGATACGAAGGAGGGTGAAAGAGAGCGAAACAAGACCAAAGAGGGTGAAAGAGAGAGAAACGAGATGAAGGAAGGTGAAAGAGAGCGAAACATGACCAAAGAGGGTGAAAGAGAGAGAAACGAGATGAAGGAAGGTGAAAGAGAGCGAAACGAGACAAAGGAGGGTGAAAGAGAGTGAAACGAGACGAAGGAGTGTGAAAGAGAGCGAAACAAGATGAAGAAGGGTGAAAGAGGGCGAAACGAGACGAGGGAGGGTGAAACAGGGCGAAGCGAGACGAAGGAGCATGAAAGAGAGCGAAACGAGATGAAGGAGGGTAAAAGAGAGTGAAACAAGACGAAATAGGGTAAAAGAGAGTGAAACGAGACGATGGAGGGTGAAAGAGAGCGAAAAGAGAGGAAGGAGGGTGAAAGAGAGCGAAACGAGATGAAGGAGGGTGGAAGAGAGCGAAACGAGACAAAGGAGGGTGAAAGAGAGTGAAACGAGACGAAGGAAGGTGAAAGAGAGCGAATCGAGACGAAGGAGGGTGAAAGAGAGCGAAAGGAGTCGAAGGAGGGTGAAAGAGAGCGGAACGAGACGAAGGAGGTTGAAAGAGAGCGAAAGGAGACGAAGGAGGGTCAAAGAGAGCGAAACGAGATGAAGGAGGGTCAAAGAGGGCGAAACGAGACGAAGGAGGGTGAAACAGTGCGAAGCGAGACGAAGGAGCATGAAAGAGAGCGAAACGAGATGAAGGAGGGTAAAAGAGAGTGAAACGAGACGAAATAGGGTAAAAGAGAGTGAAACGAGACGATGGAGGGTGAAAGAGAGCGAAAAGAGAGGAAGGAGGGTGAAACAGAGCGAAAGGAGACGAAGGAGGGTGAAAGAGAGCGAAATGAGACGAAGGAGGGTGAAAGAGTGCGAAAGGAGTCGAAGGAGGGTGAAAGAGAGTGGAACGAGACGAAGGAGGGTGAAAGAGAACGAAACGAAACGAAGGAGGGTGAAAGAGAGCGAAACGAGACAAAGGAGGGTTAAAGAGAGTGAAACGAGACGAAGGAGTGTGAAAGAGAGCGAAACAAGATGAAGAAGGGTGAAAGAGAGAGAAACGAGATGAAGGAAGGTGAAAGAGAGCGAAACGAGACAAAGGAGGGTGAAAGAGAGTGAAACGAGACGAAGGAGTGTGAAAGAGAGCGAAACAAGATGAAGATGGGTGAAAGAGGGCGAAACGAGACGAAGGAGGGTGAAACAGGGCGAAGCGAGACGAAGGAGCATGAAAGAGAGCGAAACGAGATGAAGGAGGGTGGAAGAGAGCGAAACGAGACAAAGGAGGGTGAAAGAAAGTGAAACGAGACAAAGGAAGGTGAAAGAGAGCGAAACAAGACCAAAGAGGGTGATAGAGAGAGAAACGAGATGAAGGAAGGTGAAAGAGAGCGAAACGAGACAAAGGAGGGTGAAAGAGAGTGAAACGAGACGAAGGAGTGTGAAAGAGAGCGAAACAAGATGAAGAAGGGTGAAAGAGGGCGAAACGAGACGAAGGAGGGTGAAACAGGGCGAAGCGAGACGAAGGAGCATGAAAGAGAGCGAAACGAGATGAAGGAGGGTAAAAGAGAGTGAAACGAGACGAAATAGGGTAAACGAGAGTGAAACGAGACGATGGAGGGTGAAAGAGAGCGAAAAGAGAGGAAGGAGGGTGAAACAGAGCGAAAGGAGACGAAGGAGGGTGAAAGAGAGCGAAATGAGACGAAGGAGGGTGAAAGAGTGCGAAAGGAGTCGAAGGAGGGTGAAAGAGAGTGGAACGAGACGAAGGAGGGTGAAAGAGAACGAAACGAGATGAAGGAGGGTGGAAGAGAGAGAAACGAGATGAAGGAAGGTGAAAGAGAGCGAAACGAGACAAAGGAGGGTGAAAGAGAGTGAAACGAGACGAAGGAGTGTGAAAGAGAGCGAAACAAGATGAAGAAGGGTGAAAGAGGGCGAAACGAGACGAAGGAGGGTGAAACAGGGCGATGCGAGACGAAGGAGCATGAAAGAGAGCGAAACGAGATGAAGGAGGGTGGAAGAGAGCGAAACGAGACAAAGGAGGGTGAAAGAGAGTGAAACGAGACGAAGGAGGGTGAAAGAGAGCGAAAAGAGAGGAAGGAGGGTGAAAGAGAGCGAAACGAGATGAAGGAGGGTGGAAGAGAGCGAAACGAGACAAAGGAGGGTGAAAGAGAGTGAAAAGAGACTAAGGAAGGTGAAAGAGAGCGAATCGAGACAAAGGAGGGTGAAAGAGAGCGAATGGAGACGAAGGAGGGTCAAAGAGAGCGAAACGAGATGAAGGAGGGTCAAAGAGGGCGAAACGAGACGAAGGAGGGTGAAGCAGGGCGAAGCGAGACGAAGGAGCATGAAAGAGAGCGAAACGAGATGAAGGAGGGTAAAAGAGAGTGAAACGAGACGAAATAGTTTAAAAGAGAGTGAAACGAGACGATGGAGGATGAAAGATAGTGGAACGAGACGAAGGAGGGTGAAAGAGAACGAAACGAAACGAAGGAGGGTGAAAGAGAGCGAAATGAGACGAAGGAGGTTGAAAGAGAGCGAAACGAGAAGAAGGAGGGTGAAAGAGAGCGAAACGATACTAAGGAGGGTGAAAGAGAGCGAAACAAGACCAAAGAGGGTGAAAGAGAGAGAAACGAGATGAAGGAAGGTGAAAGAGAGCGAAACAAGACCAAAGAGGGTGAAAGAGAGAGAAACGAGATGAAGGAAGGTGAAAGAGAGCGAAACGAGACAAAGGAGGGTGAAAGAGAGTGAAACGAGACGAAGGAGTGTGAAAGAGAGCGAAACAAGATGAAGAAGGGTGAAAGAGGGCGAAACGAGACGAAGGAGGGTGAAACAGGGCGAAGCGAGACGAAGGAGCATGAAAGAGAGCGAAACGAGATGAAGGAGGGTAAAAGAGAGTGAAACGAGACGATGGAGGGTGAAAGAGAGCGAAAAGAGAGGAAGGAGGGTGAAACAGAGCGAAAGGAGACGAAGGAGGGTGAAAGAGAGCGAAATGAGACGAAGGAGGGTGAAAGAGTGCGAAAGGAGTCGAAGGAGGGTGAAAGAGAGTGGAACGAGACGAAGGAGGGTGAAAGAGAACAAAACGAAACGAAGGAGGGTGAAAGAGAGCGAAACGAGACAAAGGAGGGTGAAAGAGAGTGAAACGAGACGAAGGAGTGTGAAAGAGAGCGAAACAAGATGAAGAAGGGTGAAAGAGAGAGAAACGAGATGAAGGAAGGTGAAAGAGAGCGAAACGAGACATAGGAGGGTGAAAGAGAGTGAAACGAGACGAAGGAGTGTGAAAGAGAGCGAAACAAGATGAAGAAGGGTGAAAGAGGGCGAAACGAGACGAAGGAGGGTGAAACAGGGCGAAGCGAGACGAAGGAGCATGAAAGAGAGCGAAACGAGATGAAGGAGGGTGGAAGAGAGCGAAACGAGACAAAGGAGGGTGAAAGAGAGTGAAACGAGACAAAGGAAGGTGAAAGAGAGCGAAACAAGACCAAAGAGGGTGAAAGAGAGAGAAACGAGATGAAGGAAGGTGAAAGAGAGCGAAACGAGACAAAGGAGGGTGAAAGAGAGTGAAACGAGACGAAGGAGTGTGAAAGAGAGCGAAACAAGATGAAGAAGGGTGAAAGAGGGCGAAACGAGACGAAGGAGGGTGAAACAGGGCGAAGCGAGACGAAGGAGCATGAAAGAGAGCGAAACGAGATGAAGGAGGGTAAAAGAGAGTGAAACGAGACGAAATAGGGTAAACGAGAGTGAAACGAGACGATGGAGGGTGAAAGAGAGCGAAAAGAGAGGAAGGTGGGTGAAAGAGAGCGAAACGAGATGAAGGAGGGTGGAATAGAGCGAAACGAGTCAAAGGAGGGTGAAAGAGAGTGAAACGAGACGAAGGAAGGTGAAAGAGAGCGAATCGAGACGAAGGAGGGTGAAAGAGAGCGAAAGGAGTCGAAGGAGGGTGAAAGAGAGCGGAACGAGACGAAGGAGGTTGAAAGAGAGCGAAAGGAGACGAAGGAGGGTCAAAGAGAGCGAAACGAGATGAAGGAGGGTCAAAGAGGGCGAAACGAGACGAAGGAGGGTGAAACAGGGCGAAGCGAGACGAAGGAGCATGAAAGAGAGCGAAACGAGATGAAGGAGGGTAAAAGAGAGTGAAACGAGACGAAATAGTTTAAAAGAGAGTGAAACGAGACGATGGTGGGTGAAAGAGAGTGGAACGAGACGAAGGAGGGTGAAAGAGAACGAAACGAAACGAAGGAGGGTGAAAGAGAGCGAAATGAGACGAAGGAGGTTGAAAGAGAGCGAAACGAGAAGAAGGAGGGAGAAAGAGAGCGAAACGATACGAAGGAGGGTGAAAGAGAGCGACACAAGACCAAAGAGGGTGAAAGAGAGAGAAACGAGATGAAGGAAGGTGAAAGAGAGCGAAACAAGACCAAAGAGGGTGAAAGAGAGAGAAACGAGATGAAGGAAGGTGAAAGAGAGCGAAACGAGACAAAGGAGGGTGAAAGAGAGCGAAACGAGACGAAGGAGGGTGAAACAGGGCGAAGCGAGACGAAGGACCATGAAAGAGAGCGAAACGAGATGAAGGAGGGTAAAAGAGAGTGAAACGAGACGATGGAGGGTGAAAGAGAGTGAAACGAGACGAAGGAGTGTGAAAGAGAGCGAAACAAGATGAAGAAGGGTGAAAGAGGGCGAAACGAGACGAAGGAGGGTGAAACAGGGCGATGCGAGACGAAGGAGCATGAAAGAGAGCGAAACGAGATGAAGGAGGGTAAAAGAGAGTGAAACGAGACGAAATAGGGTAAAAGAGAGTGAAACGAGACGATGGAGGGTGAAAGAGAGCGAAAAGAGAGGAAGGAGGGTGGAAGAGAGCGAAACGAGACAAAGGAGGGTGAAAGAGAGTGAAAAGAGACTAAGGAAGGTGAAAGAGAGCGAATCGAGACGAAGGAGGGTGAAAGAGAGCGAAAGGAGTCGAAGGAGGGTGAAAGAGAGCGGAACGAGACGAAGGAGGTTGAAAGAGAGCGAATGGAGACGAAGGAGGGTCAAAGAGAGCGAAACGAGATGAAGGAGGGTCAAAGAGGGCGAAACGAGACGAAGGACGGTGAAACAGGGCGAAGCGAGACGAAGGAGCATGAAAGAGAGCGAAACGAGATGAAGGAGGGTAAAAGAGAGTGAAACGAGACGAAATAGTTTAAAAGAGACTGAAACGAGACGATGGAGGGTGAAAGATAGTGGAACGAGACGAAGGAGGGTGAAAGAGAACGAAACGAAACGAAGGAGGGTGAAAGAGAGCGAAATGAGACGAAGGAGGTTGAAAGAGAGCGAAACGAGAAGAAGGAGGGTGAAAGAGAGCGAAACGATACTAATGAGGGTGAAAGAGAGCGAAACAAGACCAAAGAGGGTGAAAGAGAGAGAAACGAGATGAAGGAAGGTGAAAGAGAGCGAAACAAGACCAAAGAGGGTGAAAGAGAGAGAAACGAGATGAAGGAAGGTGAAAGAGAGCGAAACGAGACAAAGGAGGGTGAAAGAGAGTGAAACGAGACGAAGGAGTGTGAAAGAGAGCGAAACAAGATGAAGAAGGGTGAAAGAGGGCGAAACGAGACGAAGGAGGGTGAAACAGGGCGAAGCGAGACGAAGGAGCATGAAAGAGAGCGAAACGAGATGAAGGAGGGTAAAAGAGAGTGAAACGAGACGATGGAGGGTGAAAGAGAGCGAAAAGAGAGGAAGGAGGGTGAAACAGAGCGAAAGGAGACGAAGGAGGGTGAAAGAGAGCGAAATGAGACGAAGGAGGGTGAAAGAGTGCGAAAGGAGTCGAAGGAGGGTGAAAGAGATTGGAACGAGACGAAGGAGGGTGAAAGAGAACGAAACGAAACGAAGGAGGGTGAAAGAGAGCGAAACGAGACAAAGGAGGGTGAAAGAGAGTGAAACGAGACGAAGGAGTGTGAAAGAGAGCGAAACAAGATGAAGAAGGGTGAAAGAGAGAGAAACGAGATGAAGGAAGGTGAAAGAGAGCGAAACGAGACAAAGGAGGGTGAAAGAGAGTGAAACGAGACGAAGGAGTGTGAAAGAGAGCGAAACAAGATGAAGAAGGGTGAAAGAGGGGGAAACGAGACGAAGGAGGGTGAAACAGGGCGAAGCGAGACGAAGGAGCATGAAAGAGAGCGAAACGAGATGAAGGAGGGTGGAAGAGAGCGAAACGAGACAAAGGAGGGTGAAAGAGAGTGAAACGAGACGAAGGAAGGTGAAAGAGAGCGAAACAAGACCAAAGAGGGTGAAAGAGAGAGAAACGAGATGAAGGAAGGTGAAAGAGAGCGAAACGAGACAAAGGAGGGTGAAAGAGAGTGAAACGAGACGAAGGAGTGTGAAAGAGAGCGAAACAAGATGAAGAAGAGTGAAAGAGGGCGAAACGAGACGAAGGAGGGTGAAACAGGGCGAAGCGAGATGAAGGAGCATGAAAGAGAGCGAAACGAGATGAAGGAGGGTAAAAGAGAGTGAAACGAGACGAAATAGGGTAAACGAGAGTGAAACGAGACGATGGAGGGTGAAAGAGAGCGAAAAGAGAGGAAGGAGGGTGAAAGAGAGCGAAACGAGATGAAGGAGGGTGGAATAGAGCGAAACGAGTCAAAGGAGGGTGAAAGAGAGTGAAACGAGACGATGGAGGGTGAAAGAGAGCGAAAAGAGAGGAAGGAGGGTGAAACAGAGCGAAAGGAGACGAAGGAGGGTGAAAGAGAGCGAAATGAGACGAAGGAGGGTGAAAGAGTGCGAAAGGAGTCGAAGGAGGGTGAAAGAGATTGGAACGAGACGAAGGAGGGTGAAAGAGAACGAAACGAAACGAAGGAGGGTGAAAGAGAGCGAAACGAGACAAAGGAGGGTGAAAGAGAGTGAAACGAGACGAAGGAGTGTGAAAGAGAGCGAAACAAGATGAAGAAGGGTGAAAGAGAGAGAAACGAGATGAAGAAGGTGAAAGAGAGCGAAACGAGACAAAGGAGGGTGAAAGAGAGTGAAACGAGACGAAGGAGTGTGAAAGAGAGCGAAACAAGATGAAGAAGGGTGAAAGAGGGGGAAACGAGACGAAGGAGGGTGAAACAGGGCGAAGCGAGACGAAGGAGCATGAAAGAGAGCGAAACGAGATGAAGGAGGGTGGAAGAGAGCGAAACGAGACAAAGGAGGGTGAAAGAGAGTGAAACGAGACGAAGGAAGGTGAAAGAGAGCGAAACAAGACCAAAGAGGGTGAAAGAGAGAGAAACGAGATGAAGGAAGGTGAAAGAGAGCGAAACGAGACAAAAGAGGGTGAAAGAGAGTGAAACGAGACGAAGGAGTGTGAAAGAGAGTGAAACAAGATGAAGAAGGGTGAAAGAGGGGGAAACGAGACGAAGGAGGGTGGAATAGAGCGAAACGAGTCAAAGGAGGGTGAAAGAGAGTGAAACGAGACGAAGGAAGGTGAAAGAGAGCGAATCGAGACGAAGGAGGGTGAAAGAGAGCGAAAGGAGTCGAAGGAGGGTGAAAGAGAGCGGAACGAGACGAAGGAGGTTGAAAGAGAGCGAAAGGAGACGAAGGAGGGTCAAAGAGAGCGAAACGAGATGAAGGAGGGTCAAAGAGGGCGAAACGAGACGAAGAAGGGTGAAACAGGGCGAAGCGAGACGAAGGAGCATGAAAGAGAGCGAAACGAGATGAAGGAGGGTAAAAGAGAGTGAAACGAGACGAAATAGTTTAAAAGAGAGTGAAACGAGACGATGGAGGGTGAAAGAGAGTGGAACGAGACGAAGGAGGGTGAAAGAGAACGAAACGAAACGAAGGAGGGTGAAAGAGAGCGAAATGAGACGAAGGAGGTTGAAAGAGAGCGAAACGAGAAGAAGGAGGGTGAAAGAGAGCGAAACGATACGAAGGAGGGTGAAAGAGAGCGACACAAGACCAAAGAGGGTGAAAGAGAGAGAAACGAGATGAAGGAAGGTGAAAGAGAGCGAAACAAGACCAAAGAGGGTGAAAGAGAGAGAAACGAGATGAAGGAAGGTGAAAGAGAGCGAAACGAGACAAAGGAGGGTGAAAGAGAGCGAAACGAGACGAAGGAGGGTGAAACAGGGCGAAGCGAGACGAAGGAGCATGAAAGAGAGCGAAACGAGATGAAGGAGGGTAAAAGAGAGTGAAACGAGACGAAATAGGTTAAAAGAGAGTGAAACGAGACGATGGAGGGTGAAAGAGAGCGAAAAGAGAGGAAGGAGGGTGAAAGAGAGCGAAACGAGATGAAGGAGGGTGGAAGAGAGCGAAACGAGACAAAGGAGGGTGAAAGAGAGTGAAACGAGACGAAGGAAGGTGAAAGAGAGCGAATCGAGACGAAGGAGGGTGAAAGAGAGCGAAAGGAGTCGAAGGAGGGTGAAAGAGAGCGGAACGAGACGAAGGAGGTTGAAAGAGAGCGAAAGGAGACGAAGGTGGGTCAAAGAGAGCGAAACGAGATGAAGGAGGGTCAAAGAGGGCGAAACGAGACGAAGGAGGGTGAAACAGGGCGAAGCGAGACGAAGGAGCATGAAAGAGAGCGAAACGAGATGAAGGAGGGTAAAAAAGAGTGAAACGAGACGAAATAGGGTAAAAGAGAGTTAAACGAGACGATGGAGGGTGAAAGAGAGCGAAAAGAGAGGAAGGAGGGTGAAAGAGAGCGAAAGGAGACGAAGGAGGGTGAAAGAGAGCGAAAAGAGAGGAAGGAAGGTGAAAGAGAGCGAAACGAGATGAAGGAGGGTGGAAGAGAGCGAAACGAGACAAAGGAGGGTGAAAGAGAGTGAAACGAGACGAAGGAAGGTGAAAGAGAGCGAATCGAGGCGAAGGAGGGTGAAAGAGAGCGAAAGGAGTCGAAGGAGGGTGAAAGAGAGCGGAACGAGACGAAGGAGGTTGGAAGAGAGCGAAAGGAGACGAAGGAGGGTCAAAGAGAGCGAAACGAGATGAAGGAGGGTCAAAGAGGGCGAAACGAGACGAAGGAGGGTGAAACAGGGCGAAGCGAGACGAAGGAGCATGAAAGAGAGCGAAACGAGATGAAGGAGGGTAAAAGAGAGTGAAACGAGACAAAATAGGGTAAAAGAGAGTGAAACGAGACGATGGAGGGTGAAAGAGAGCGAAAAGAGAGGAAGGAGGGTGAAACAGAGCGAAAGGAGACGAAGGAGGGTGAAAGAGAGCGAAAGGAGACGAAGGAGGGTGAAAGAGTGCGAAAGGAGTCGAAGGAGGGTGAAAGAGAGTGGAACGAGACGAAGGAGGGTGAAAGAGAACGAAACGAAACGAAGGAGGGTGAAAGAGAGCGAAACGAGACAAAGGAGGGTGAAAGAGAGTGAAACGAGACGAAGGAGTGTGAAAGAGAGCGAAACAAGATGAAGAAGGGTGAAAGAGGGCGAAACGAGACGAAGGAGGGTGAAACAGGGCGAAGCGAGACGAAGGAGCATGAAAGAGAGCGAAACGAGATGAAGAAGGGTGGAATAGAGAGAAACGAGATGAAGGAAGGTGAAAGAGAGCGAAACGAGACAAAGGAGGGTGAAAGAGAGTGAAACGAGACGAAGGAGTGTGAAAGAGAGCGAAACAAGATGAAGAAGGTTGAAAGAGGGCGAAACGAGACGAAGGAGGGTGAAACAGGGCGATGCGAGACGAAGGAGCATGAAAGAGAGCGAAACGAGATGAAGGAGGGTGGAAGAGAGCGAAACGAGACAAAGGAGGGTGAAAGAGAGTGAATCGAGATGAAGGAAGGCGAAAGAGAGCGAAACAAGACCAAAGAGGGTGAAAGAGAGAGAAACGAGATGAAGGAAGGTGAAAGAGAGCGAAACGAGACAAAGGAGGGTGAAAGAGAGTGAAACGAGACGAAGGAGTGTGAAAGAGAGCGAAACAAGATGAAGAAGGGTGAAAGAGGGCGAAACGAGACGAAGGAGGGTGAAACAGGGCGAAGCGAGACGAAGGAGCATGAAAGAGAGCGAAACGAGATGAAGGAGGGTAAAAGAGAGTGAAACGAGACGAAATAGGGTAAAAGAGAGTGAAACGAGACGATGGAGGGTGAAAGAGAGCGAAAAGAGAGGAAGGAGGGTGAAAGAGAGCGAAACGAGATGAAGGAGGGTGGAAGAGAGCGAAACGAGACAAAGGAGGGTGAAAGAGAGTGAAAAGAGACGAAGGAAGGTGAAAGAGAGCGAATCGAGACGAAGGAGGGTGAAAGAGAGCGAAAGGAGTCGAAGGAGGGTGAAAGAGAGCGGAACGAGACGAAGGACGTTGAAAGAGAGCGAAAGGAGACGAAGGAGGGTCAAAGAGAGCGAAACGAGATGAAGGAGGGTCAAAGAGGGCGAAACGAGACGAAGGAGGGTGAAACAGGGCGAAGCGAGACGAAGGAGCATGAAAGAGAGCGAAACGAGATGAAGGAGGGTAAAAGAGAGTGAAACGAGACGAAATAGTTTAAAAGAGAGTGAAACGAGACGATGGAGGGTGAAAGAGAGTGGAACGTGATGAAGGAGGGTGAAAGAGAACGAAACGAAACGAAGGAGGGTGAAAGAGAGCGAAATGAGACGAAGGAGGTTGAAAGAGAGCGAAACGAGAAGAAGGAGGGTGAAAGAGAGCGAAACGATACTAAGGAGGGTGAAAGAGAGCGAAACAAGACCAAAGAGGGTGAAAGAGAGAGAAACGAGATGAAGGAAGGTGAAAGAGAGCGAAACAAGACCAAAGAGGGTGAAAGAGAGAGAAACGAGATGAAGGAAGGTGAAAGAGAGCGAAACGAGACAAAGGAGGGTGAAAGAGAGTGAAACGAGACGAAGGAGTGTGAAAGAGAGCGAAACAAGATGAAGAAGGGTGAAAGAGGGCGAAACAAGACGAAGGAGGGTGAAACAGGGCGAAGCGAGACGAAGGAGCATGAAAGAGAGCGAAACGAGATGAAGGAGGGTAAAAGAGAGTGAAACGAGACGAAATAGGGTAAAAGAGAGTGAAACGAGACGATGGAGGGTGAAAGAGAGCGAAAAGAGAGGAAGGAGGGTGAAAGAGAGCGAAACGAGATGAAGGAGGGTGGAAGAGAGCGAAACGAGACAAAGGAGGGTGAAAGAGAGTGAAACGAGACGAAGGAAGGTGAAAGAGAGCGAATCGAGACGAAGGAGGGTGAAAGAGAGCGAAAGGAGTCGAAGGAGGGTGAAAGAGAGCGGAACGAGACGAAGGAGGTTGAAAGAGAGCGAAAGGAGACGAAGGAGGGTCAAAGAGAGCGAAACGACATGAAGGAGGGTCAAAGAGGGCGAAACGAGACGAAGGAGGGTGAAACAGTGCGAAGCGAGGAGAAGGAGCATGAAAGAGAGCGAAACGAGATGAAGGAGGGTAAAAGAGAGTGAAACGAGACGAAATAGGGTAAAAGAGAGTGAAACGAGACGATGGAGGGTGAAAGAGAGCGAAAAGAGAGGAAGGAGGGTGAAACAGAGCGAAAGGAGACGAAGGAGGGTGAAAGAGAGCGAAATGAGACGAAGGAGGGTGAAAGAGTGCGAAAGGAGTCGAAGGAGGGTGAAAGAGAGTGGAACGAGACGAAGGAGGGTGAAAGAGAACGAAACGAAACGAAGGAGGGTGAAAGAGAGCGAAACGAGACAAAGGAGGGTGAAAGAGAGTGAAACGAGACAAAGGTGTGTGAAAGAGAGCGAAACAAGATGAAGAAGGGTGAAAGAGAGAGAAACGAGATGAAGGAAGGTGAAAGAGAGCGAAACGAGACAAAGGAGGGTGAAAGAGAGTGAAACGAGACGAAGGAGTGTGAAAGAGAGCGAAACAAGATGAAGAAGGGTGAAAGAGGGCGAAACGAGACGAAGGAGGGTGAAACAGGGCGAAGCGAGACGAAGGAGCATGAAAGAGAGCGAAACGAGATGAAGGAGGGTGGAAGAGAGCGAAACGAGACAAAGGAGGGTGAAAGAGAGTGAAACGAGACGAAGGAAGGTGAAAGCGAGCGAAACAAGACCAAAGAGGGTGAAAGAGAGAGAAATGAGATGAAGGAAGGTGAAAGAGAGCGAAACGAGACAAAGGAGGGTGAAAGAGAGTGAAACGAGACGAAGGAGTGTGAAAGAGAGCGAAACAAGATGAAGAAGGGTGAAAGAGGGCGAAACGAGATGAAGGAGGGTGAAAAAGGGCGAAGCGAGGCGAAGGAGCATGAAAGAGAGCGAAACGAGATGAAGGAGGGTAAAAGAGAGTGAAACGAGACGAAATAGGGTAAAAGAGAGTGAAACGAGACGATGGAGGGTGAAAGAGAGCGAAAAGAGAGGAAGGAGGGTGAAAGGGAGCGAAACGAGACAAAGGAGGGTGAAAGAGAGTGAAACGAGACGAAGGAAGGTGAAAGAGAGCGAATCGAGACGAAGGAGGGTGAAAGAGAGCGAAAGGAGTCGAAGGAGGGTGAAAGAGAGCGGAACGAGACGAAGGAGGTTGAAAGAGAGCGAAAGGAGATGAAGGAGGGTCAAAGAGAGCGAAACGAGATGAAGGAGGGTCAAAGAGGGCGAAACGAGACGAAGGAGGGTGAAACAGGGCGAAGCGAGACGAAGGAGCATGAAAGAGAGCGAAACGAGATGAAGGAGGGTAAAAGAGAGTGAAACGAGACGAAATAGTTTAAAAGAGAGTGAAACGAGACGATGGAGGGTGAAAGAGAGTGGAACGAGACGAAGGAGGGTGAAAGAGAATGAAACGAAACGAAGGAGGGTGAAAGAGAGCGAAATGAGACGAAGGAGGTTGAAAGAGAGCGAAACGATACGAAGGAGGGTGAAAGAGAGCGAAACAAGACCAAAGAGGGTGAAAGAGAGAGAAACGAGATGAAGGCAGGTGAAAGAGAGCGAAACAAGACCAAAGAGGGTGAAAGAGAGAGAAACGAGATGAAGGAAGGTGAAAGAGAGCGAAACGAGACAAAGGAGGGTGAAAGAGAGTGAAACGAGACGAAGGAGTGTGAAAGAGAGCGAAACAAGATGAAGAATGGTGAAAGAGGGCGAAACGAGACGAAGGAGGGTGAAACAGGGCGAAGCGAGACGAAGGAGCATGAAAGAGAGCGAAACGAAACGAAGGAGGGTGAAAGAGAGCGAAATGAGACGAAGGAGGTTGAAAGAGAGCGAAACGAGAAGAAGGAGGGTGAAAGAGAGCGAAACGATACTAAGGAGGGTGAAAGAGAGCGAAACAAGACCAAAGAGGGTGAAAGAGAGAGAAACGAGATGAAGGAAGGTGAAAGAGAGCGAAACAAGACCAAAGAGGGTGAAAGAGAGAGAAACGAGATGAAGGAAGGTGAAAGAGAGCGAAACGAGACAAAGGAGGGTGAAAGAGAGTGAAACGAGACGAAGGAGTGTGAAAGAGAGCGAAACAAGATGAAGAAGGGTGAAAGAGGGCGAAACGAGACGAAGGAGGGTGAAACAGGGCGAAGCGAGACGAAGGAGCATGAAAGAGAGCGAAACGAGATGAAGGAGGGTAAAAGAGAGTGAAACGAGACGATGGAGGGTGAAAGAGAGCGAAAAGAGAGGAAGGAGGGTGAAACAGAGCGAAAGGAGACGAAGGAGGGTGAAAGAGAGCGAAATGAGACGAAGGAGGGTGAAAGAGTGCGAAAGGAGTCGAAGGAGGGTGAAAGAGAGTGGAACGAGACGAAGGAGGGTGAAAGAGAACGAAACGAAACGAAGGAGGGTGAAAGAGAGCGAAACGAGACAAAGGAGGGTGAAAGAGAGTGAAACGAGACGAAGGAGTGTGAAAGAGAGCGAAACAAGATGAAGAAGGGTGAAAGAGAGAGAAACGAGATGAAGGAAGGTGAAAGAGAGCGAAACGAGACAAAGGAGGGTGAAAGAGAGTGAAACGAGACGAAGGAGTGTGAAAGAGAGCGAAACAAGATGAAGAAGGGTGAAAGAGGGCGAAACGAGACGAAGGAGGGTGAAACAGGGCGAAGCGAGACGAAGGAGCATGAAAGAGAGCGAAACGAGATGAAGGAGGGTAAAAGAGAGTGAAACGAGACGATGGAGGGTGAAAGAGAGCGAAAAGAGAGGAAGGAGGGTGAAACAGAGCGAAAGGAGACGAAGGAGGGTGAAAGAGAGCGAAATGAGACGAAGGAGGGTGAAAGAGTGCGAAAGGAGTCGAAGGAGGGTGAAAGAGAGTGGAACGAGACGAAGGAGGGTGAAAGAGAACGAAACGAAACGAAGGAGGGTGAAAGAGAGCGAAACGAGACAAAGGAGGGTGAAAGAGAGTGAAACGAGACGAAGGAGTGTGAAAGAGAGCGAAACAAGATGAAGAAGGGTGAAAGAGAGAGAAACGAGATGAAGGAAGGTGAAAGAGAGCGAAACGAGACAAAGGAGGGTGAAAGAGAGTGAAACGAGACGAAGGAGTGTGAAAGAGAGCGAAACAAGATGAAGAAGGGTGAAAGAGGGCGAAACGAGACGAAGGAGGGTGAAACAGGGCGAAGCGAGACGAAGGAGCATGAAAGAGAGCGAAACGAGATGAAGGAGGGTGGAAGAGAGCGAAACGAGACAAAGGAGGGTGAAAGAGAGTGAAACGAGACGAAGGAAGGTGAAAGAGAGCGAAACAAGACCAAAGAGGGTGAAAGAGAGAGAAACGAGATGAAGGAAGGTGAAAGAGAGCGAAACGAGACAAAGGAGGGTGAAAGAGAGTGAAACGAGACGAAGGAGTGTGAAAGAGAGCGAAACAAGATGAAGAAGGGTGAAAGAGGGCGAAACGAGACGAAGGAGGGTGAAACAGGGCGAAGCGAGACGAAGGAGCATGAAAGAGAGCGAAACGAGATGAAGGAGGGTGGAAGAGAGCGAAACGAGACAAAGGAGGGTGAAAGAGAGTGAAACGAGACGAAGGAAGGTGAAAGAGAGCGAAACAAGACCAAAGAGGGTGAAAGAGAGAGAAACGAGATGAAGGAAGGTGAAAGAGAGCGAAACGAGACAAAGGAGGGTGAAAGAGAGTGAAACGAGACGAAGGAGTGTGAAAGAGAGCGAAACAAGATGAAGAAGGGTGAAAGAGGGCGAAACGAGACGAAGGAGGGTGAAACAGGGCGAAGCGAGACGAAGGAGCATGAAAGAGAGCGAAACGAGATGAAGGAGGGTAAAAGAGAGTGAAACGAGACGAAATAGGGTAAACGAGAGTGAAACGAGACGATGGAGGGTGAAAGAGAGCGAAAAGAGAGGAAGGAGGGTGAAAGAGAGCGAAACGAGATGAAGGAGGGTGGAATAGAGCGAAACGAGTCAAAGGAGGGTGAAAGAGAGTGAAACGAGACGAAGGAAGGTGAAAGAGAGCGAATCGAGACGAAGGAGGGTGAAAGAGAGCGAAAGGAGTCGAAGGAGGGTGAAAGAGAGCGGAACGAGACGAAGGAGGTTGAAAGAGAGCGAAAGGAGACGAAGGAGGGTCAAAGAGAGCGAAACGAGATGAAGGAGGGTCAAAGAGGGCGAAACGAGACGAAGGAGGGTGAAACAGGGCGAAGCGAGACGAAGGAGCATGAAAGAGAGCGAAACGAGATGAAGGAGGGTAAAAGAGAGTGAAACGAGACGAAATAGTTTAAAAGAGAGTGAAACGAGACGATGGAGGGTGAAAGAGAGCGAAAAGAGAGGAAGGAGGGTGAAAGAGAGCGAAACGAGATGAAGGAGGGTGGAAGAGAGCGAAACGAGACAAAGGAGGGTGAAAGAGAGCGAAACAAGACCAAAGAGGGTGAAAGAGAGAGAAACGAGATGAAGGAAGGTGAAAGAGAGCGAAACGAGACAAAGGAGGGTGAAAGAGAGCGAAACGAGACGAAGGAGGGTGAAACAGGGCGAAGCGAGACGAAGGAGCATGAAAGAGAGCGAAACGAGATGAAGGAGGGTAAAAGAGAGTGAAACGATACGAAGGAGGGTGAAAGAGAGCGAAATGAGACGAAGGAGGTTGAAAGAGAGCGAAACGAGAAGAAGGAGGGTGAAAGAGAGCGAAACGATACGAAGGAGGGTGAAAGAGAGCGACACAAGACCAAAGAGGGTGAAAGAGAGAGAAACGAGATGAAGGAAGGTGAAAGAGAGCGAAACAAGACCAAAGAGGGTGAAAGAGCGAGAAACGAGATGAAGGAAGGTGAAAGAGAGCGAAACGAGACAAAGGAGGGTGAAAGAGAGTGAAACGAGACGAAGGAGTGTGAAAGAGAGCGAAACAAGATGAAGAAGGGTGAAAGAGGGCGAAACGAGACGAAGGAGGGTGAAACAGGGCGAAGCGAGACGAAGGAGCATGAAAGAGAGCGAAACGAGATGAAGGAGTGTGGAAGAGAGCGAAACGAGACAAAGGAGGGTGAAAGAGAGAGAAACGAGACGAAGGAAGGTGAAAGAGAGCGAAACAAGACCAAAGAGGGTGAAAGAGAGAGAAACGAGATGAAGGAAGGTGAAAGAGAGCGAAACGAGACAAAGGAGGGTGAAAGAGAGTGAAACGAGACGAAGGAGTGTGAAAGAGAGCGAAACAAGATGAAGAAGGGTGAAAGAGGGCGAAACGAGACGAAGGAGGGTGAAACAGGGCGAAGCGAGACGAAGGAGCATGAAAGAGAGCGAAACGAGATGAAGGAGGGTAAAAGAGAGTGAAACGAGACGAAATAGGGTAAACGAGAGTGAAACGAGACGATGGAGGGTGAAAGGGAGCGAAAAGAGAGGAAGGAGGGTGAAAGAGAGCGAAACGAGATGAAGGAGGGTGGAATAGAGCGAAACGAGTCAAAGGAGGGTGAAAGAGAGTGAAACGAGACGAAGGAAGGTGAAAGAGAGCGAATCGAGACGAAGGAGGGTGAAAGAGAGCGAAAGGAGTCGAAGGAGGGTGAAAGAGAGCGGAACGAGACGAAGGAGGTTGAAAGAGAGCGAAAGGAGACGAAGGAGGGTCAAAGAGAGCGAAAGGAGATGAAGGAGGGTCAAAGAGGGCGAAACGAGACGAAGGAGGGTGAAACAGGGCGAAGCGAGACGAAGGAGCATGAAAGAGAGCGAAACGAGATGAAGGAGGGTAAAAGAGAGTGAAACGAGACGAAATAGTTTAAAAGAGAGTGAAACGAGACGATGGAGGGTGAAAGAGAGCGAAAAGAGAGGAAGGAGGGTGAAAGAGAGCGAAACGAGATGAAGGAGGGTGGAAGAGAGCGAAACGAGACAAAGGAGGGTGAAAGAGAGCGAAACAAGACCAAAGAGGGTGAAAGAGAGAGAAACGAGATGAAGGAAGGTGAAAGAGAGCGAAACGAGACAAAGGAGGGTGAAAGAGAGCGAAACGAGACGAAGGAGGGTGAAACAGGGCGAAGCGAGACGAAGGAGCATGAAAGAGAGCGAAACGAGATGAAGGAGGGTAAAAGAGAGTGAAACGATACGAAGGAGGGTGAAAGAGAGTGGAACGAGACGAAGGAGGGTGAAAGAGAACGAAACGAAACGAAGGAGGGTGAAAGAGAGCGAAATGAGACGAAGGAGGTTGAAAGAGAGCGAAACGAGAAGAAGGAGGGTGAAAGAGAGCGAAACGATACGAAGGAGGGTGAAAGAGAGCGACACAAGACCAAAGAGGGTGAAAGAGAGAGAAACGAGATGAAGGAAGGTGAAATAGAGCGAAACAAGACCAAAGAGGGTGAAAGAGAGAGAAACGAGATGAAGGAAGGTGAAAGAGAGCGAAACGAGACAAAGGAGGGTGAAAGAGAGCGAAACGAGACGAAGGAGGGTGAAACAGGGCGAAGCGAGACGCAGGAGCATGAAAGAGAGCGAAACGAGATGAAGGAGGGTAAAAGAGAGTGAAACGAGACAAAATAGGTTAAAAGAGAGTGAAACGAGACGATGGAGGGTGAAAGAGAGCGAAAAGAGAGGAAGGAGGGTGAAAGAGAGCGAAACGAGATGAAGGAGGGTGGAAGAGAGCGAAACGAGACAAAGGAGGGTGAAAGAGAGTGAAACGAGACGAAGGAAGGTGAAAGAGAGCGAATCGAGACGAAGGAGGGTGAAAGAGAGCGAAAGGAGTCGAAGGAGGGTTAAAGAGAGCGGAACGAGACGAAGGAGGTTGAAAGAGAGCGAAAGGAGACGAAGGAGGGTCAAAGAGAGCGAAACGAGATGAAGGAGGGTCAAAGAGGGCGAAACGAGACGAAGGAGGGTGAAACAGGGCGAAGCGAGACGAAGGAGCATGAAAGAGAGCGAAACGAGATGAAGGAGGGTAAAAAAGAGTGAAACGAGACGAAATAGGGTAAAAGAGAGTTAAACGAGACGATGGAGGGTGAAAGAGAGCGAAAAGAGAGGAAGGAGGGTGAAAGAGAGCGAAAGGAGACGAAGGAGGGTGAAAGAGAGCGAAAAGAGAGGAAGGAAGGTGAAAGAGAGCGAAACGAGATGAAGGAGGGTGGAAGAGAGCGAAACGAGACAAAGGAGGGTGAAAGAGAGTGAAACGAGACGAAGGAAGGTGAAAGAGAGCGAATCGAGGCGAAGGAGGGTGAAAGAGAGCGAAAGGAGTCGAAGGAGGGTGAAAGAGAGCGGAACGAGACGAAGGAGGGTGTAAGAGAGCGAAAGGAGACGAAGGAGGGTCAAAGAGAGCGAAACGAGATGAAGGAGGGTCAAAGAGGGCGAAACGAGACGAAGGAGGGTGAAACAGGGCGAAGCGAGACGAAGGAGCATGAAAGAGAGCGAAACGAGATGAAGGAGGGTAAAAGAGAGTGAAACGAGACAAAATAGGGTAAAAGAGAGTGAAACGAGACGATGGAGGGTGAAAGAGAGCGAAAAGAGAGGAAGGAGGGTGAAACAGAGCGAAAGGAGACGAAGGAGGGTGAAAGAGAGCGAAAGGAGACGAAGGAGGGTGAAAGAGTGCGAAAGGAGTCGAAGGAGGGTGAAAGAGAGTGGAACGAGACGAAGGAGGGTGAAAGAGAACGAAACGAAACGAAGGAGGGTGAAAGAGAGCGAAACGAGACAAAGGAGGGTGAAAGAGAGTGAAACGAGACGAAGGAGTGTGAAAGAGAGCGAAACAAGATGAAGAAGGGTGAAAGAGGGCGAAGCGAGACGAAGGAGGGTGAAACAGGGCGAAGCGAGACGAAGGAGCATGAAAGAGAGCGAAACGAGATGAAGAAGGGTGGAATAGAGAGAAACGAGATGAAGGAAGGTGAAAGAGAGCGAAACGAGACAAAGGAGGGTGAAAGAGAGTGAAACGAGACGAAGGAGTGTGAAAGAGAGCGAAACAAGATGAAGAAGGGTGAATGAGGGCGAAACGAGACGAAGGAGGGTGAAACAGGGCGATGCGAGACGAAGGAGCATGAAAGAGAGCGAAACGAGATGAAGGAGGGTGGAAGAGAGCGAAACGAGACAAAGGAGGGTGAAAGAGAGTGAATCGAGACGAAGGAAGGTGAAAGAGAGCGAAACAAGACCAAAGAGGGTGAAAGAGAGAGAAACGAGATGAAGGAAGGTGAAAGAGAGCGAAACGAGACAAAGGAGGGTGAAAGAGAGTGAAACGAGACGAAGGAGTGTGAAAGAGAGCGAAACAAGATGAAGAAGGGTGAATGAGGGCGAAACGAGACGAAGGAGGGTGAAACAGGGCGATGCGAGACGAAGGAGCATGAAAGAGAGCGAAACGAGATGAAGGAGGGTGGAAGAGAGCGAAACGAGACAAAGGAGGGTGAAAGAGAGTGAATCGAGACGAAGGAAGGTGAAAGAGAGCGAAACAAGACCAAAGAGGGTGAAAGAGAGAGAAACGAGATGAAGGAAGGTGAAAGAGAGCGAAACGAGACAAAGGAGGGTGAAAGAGAGCGGAACGAGACGAAGGAGTGTGAAAGAGAGCGAAACAAGATGAAGAAGGGTGAAAGAGGGCGAAACGAGACGAAGGAGGGTGAAACAGGGCGAAGCGAGACGAAGGAGCATGAAAGAGAGCGAAACGAGATGAAGGAGGGTAAAAGAGAGTGAAACGAGACGAAATAGGGTAAAAGAGAGTGAAACGAGACGATGGAGGGTGAAAGAGAGCGAAAAGAGAGGAAGGAGGGTGAAAGAGAGCGAAACGAGATGAAGGAGGGTGGAAGAGAGCGAAACGAGACAAAGGAGGGTGAAAGAGAGTGAAAAGAGACGAAGGAAGGTGAAAGAGAGCGAATCGAGACGAAGGAGGGTGAAAGAGAGCGAAAGGAGTCGAAGGAGGGTGTAAGAGAGCGGAACGAGACGAAGGAGGTTGAAAGAGAGCGAAAGGAGACGAAGGAGGGTCAAAGAGAGCGAAACGAGATGAAGGAGGGTCAAAGAGGGCGAAACGAGACGAAGGAGGGTGAAACAGGGCGAAGCGAGACGAAGGAGCATGAAAGAGAGCGAAACGAGATGAAGGAGGGTAAAAGAGAGTGAAACGAGACGAAATAGTTTAAAAGAGAGTGAAACGAGACGATGGAGGGTGAAAGAGAGTGGATCGTGATGAAGGAGGGTGAAACAGAGCCAAAGGAGACGAAGGAGGGTGAAAGAGAGCGAAATGAGACGAAGGAGGGTGAAAGAGTGCGAAAGGAGTCGAAGGAGGGTGAAAGAGAGCGAAACGATACTAAGGAGGGTGAAAGAGAGCGAAACAAGACCAAAGAGGGTGAAAGAGAGAGAAACGAGATGAAGGAAGGTGAAAGAGAGCGAAACAAGACCAAAGAGGGTGAAAGAGAGAGAAACGAGATGAAGGAAGGTGAAAGAGAGCGAAACGAGACAAAGGAGGGTGAAAGAGAGTGAAACGAGACGAAGGAGTGTGAAAGAGAGCGAAACAAGATGAAGAAGGGTGAAAGAGGGCGAAACAAGACGAAGGAGGGTGAAACAGGGCGAAGCGAGACGAAGGAGCATGAAAGAGAGCGAAACGAGATGAAGGAGGGTAAAAGAGAGTGAAACGAGACGAAATAGGGTAAAAGAGAGTGAAACGAGACGATGGAGGGTGAAAGAGAGCGAAAAGAGAGGAAGGAGGGTGAAAGAGAGCGAAACGAGATGAAGGAGGGTGGAAGAGAGCGAAACGAGACGACGGAGGGTGAAAGAGGGCGAAACGAGACGAAGGCGGGTGGAACAGAGCGAAACAAGACGAAGGAGGGTGAAAGAGAGCGAAACGAGATGAAGGAGGGTGAAAGAGAGCAAAACGAGATGAAGGAGGGTGAAAGAGAGCGAAACGAGACGAAGGAGGGTGAAAGAGAGCGAAACAAGACGATGGAGGGTGAAAAAGAGCGAAACGAGAGGAAGGAGGGTGAAAGAGAGCGAAACGAGACGAAGGGGGGTGAAAGAGAGTGAAACGAGACGAAGGAGGGTGAAAGAGAGCAAAACTAGACGAAGGAGTGTAAAACAGAGCGAAACGAGACGAAGGAGGGTCAAAGAGAGCGAAACGAGATGAAGGAAGGTCAAAGAGGGCGAAACGAGATGAAGGAGGGTGAAACAGGGCGAAGCGAGACGAAGGAGCATGAAAGAGAGCGAAAGGAGATGAAGGAGGGTAAAAGAGAGCAAAACAAGACGAAAGAGTGTAAAAGAGAGCGAAACAAGACGGGGACGGGGAAAGAGAGCGACACAGGACGAAGGAGGGTGAAAGAGAGCGAAACAAGACGATGGAGGGTGAAAAAGAGCGAAACGAGAGGAAGGAGGGTGAAAGAGAGCGAAACGAGACGAAGGGGTGCGAAAGAGAGTGAAACGAGACGAAGGAGGGTGAAAGAGAGCAAAACTAGACGAAGGAGTGTAAAACAGAGCGAAACGAGACGAAGGAGGGTCAAAGAGAGCGAAACGAGATGAAGGAAGGTCAAAGAGGGCGAAACGAGATGAAGGAGGGTGAAACAGGGCGAAGCGAGACGAAGGAGCATGAAAGAGAGCGAAAGGAGATGAAGGAGGGTAAAAGAGAGCAAAACAAGACGAAAGAGTGTAAAAGAGAGCGAAACAAGACGGGGAGGGGGAAAGAGAGCGAAACAGGACGAAGGAGGGTGAAAGAGAGCGAAACGAGACGATGGAGGGTGAAAGAGAGCGAAACGAGAGGAAGGAGAGTGAAAGAGAGTGAAACGAGACGAAGGAGGGTGAAAGAGAGCAACATGAAACAAAGGAGTGTGAAACAGAGCGAAAGGAGTCGAAGGAGGGTGAAAGAGAGTGGAACGAGACGAAGGAGCGTGAAAGAGAGCAAAACGAGACGAAGGAGGGTGAAAGAGAGCGAAAGGAGGCGAAGGAGGGTGAAAGGGAGCGGACCGAGACGAAATAGGGTAAAAGAGAGTGAAACGAGATGATGGAGGGTGAAAGAGAGCGAAGCGAGACGAAGGAGCATGAAAGAGAGCGAAACGAGATGAAGGAGGGTAAAAGAGAGTGAAACGAGACGAAATAGGGTAAAAGAGAGTGAAACGAGACGATGGAGGGTGAAAGAGAGCGAAAAGAGAGGAAGGAGGGTGAAAGAGAGCGAAACGAGATGAAGGAGGGTGGAAGAGAGCGAAACGAGGCAAAGGAGGGTGAAAGAGAGTGAAACGAGACGAAGGAAGAAGAAAGAGAGCGAATCGAGACGAAGGAGGGGGAAAGAGAGCGAAAGGAGTCGAAGGAGGGTGAAAGAGAGCGGAACGAGACGAAGGAGGTTGAAAGAGAGCGAAAGGAGACGAAGGAGGGTCAAAGAGAGCAAAACGAGATGAAGGAGGGTCAAAGAGGGCGAAACGAGACGAAGGAGGGTGAAACAGGGCGAAGCGAGACGAAGGAGCACGAAAGAGAGCGAAACGAGATGAAGGAGGGTAAAAGAGAGTGAAACAAGACGAAATAGGGTAAAAGAGAGTGAAACGAGACGATGGAGGGTGAAAGAGAGCGAAAAGAGAGGAAGGAGGGTGAAACAGAGCGAAAGGAGACGAAGGAGGGTGAAAGAGAGCGAAATGAGACGAAGGAGGGTGAAAGAGTGCGAAAGGAGTCGAAGGAGGGTGAAAGAGAGTGGAACGAGACGAAGGAGGGTGAAAGAGAACGAAACGAAACAAAGGAGGGTGAAAGAGAGCGAAATGAGACGAAGGAGGTTGAAAGAGAGCGAAACGAGAAGAAGGAGGGTGAAAGAGAGCGAAACGATACGAAGGAGGGTGAAAGAGAGCGAAACGAGATGACGGAGGGTCAAAGAGAGCGAAACGAGATGAAGGAGGGTGAAAGAGAGCGAAACCAGACGATGGAGGGTGAAAGAGAGCGAAACGAGAGGAAGGAGGGTGAAAGAGGGCGAAAGGAGTCGAAGTAGGGTGAAAGCGAGCGGAGCGAGACGAAGGAGGGTGAAAGAGAGCGAAAGGAGTCGAAGGAGGGTGAAAGAGAGCGGAGTGAGACGAAGGAGGGTGAAAGAGAATGAAACGAGACGAAGGAGGGTGAAAGAGAGCGAAACGAGATGAAGGAGGGTGAAAGAGAGCAAAACGAGACGAAGGAGTGTAAAACAGAGCAAAACGAGACGAAGGAGGATGAAACAGAGCTAAACGAGATGAAGGAGGGTCAAAGAGAGCGAAACGAGATGAAGGATGGTCAAAGAGGGCGAAACAAAATGAAGGAGGGTGAAAGAGAGCGAAACGAGACAAAGGAGTGTGAAAGAGAGCGAAAGGAGTCGAAGGAGGGTGAAAGAGAGCGGAACGAGACGAAGGAGGATGAATGAGACCGAAACGAGGAGGAGGGTGAAAGAGAGCGAAACATGATGAAGGTGGGTGAAAGAGAGCGAAACAAGACAAAGGAGTGTGAAAGAGACCGAAACGAGATGAAGGAGGGTGAAAGAGAGCGAAACGAGGCGAAGGAGGGTGAAAGAGAGCCAAACGAGAAGAAGGAGGGTGAAAGAGAGCGAAATGAGACGAAGGAGGCTGAAAGAGAGCGAAATGAGATGAAGGAGGGTGGAAGAGAGCGAAACGAGATGAAGGAGGGTGAAAGAGAGTTAAACGAGATGAAGGTAGGTGAAAGAGAGCGAAACGAGACCAAAGAGGGTGATAGAGAGAGAAACGAGACGAAGGAAGGTGAAAGAGAGCGAAACGAGACAAAGGAGGGTGAAAGGGAGCGAAACGAGATGAAGGAGGGTGGAAGAGAGCGAAACGAGAGGAAGGAGGGTGAAAGAGACCGAAACGAGAAGAAGGAGGGTGAAAGAGAGCGAAACGAGATGAAGGAGGGTGAAAGAGAGCAAAACGAGATGTAGGAGGGTGAAAGAGAGCGAAACGAGACGAAGGAGGGTGAAAGAGAGCGAAACAAGACGATGGAGGGTGAAAAAGAGCGAAACGAGAGTAAGGAGGGTGAAAGAGAGCGAAACGAGACGAAGGGGGGTGAAAGAGAGTGAAACGAGACGAAGGAGGGTGAAAGAGGGCGAAACGAGACGAAGGCGGGTGGAACAGAGCGAAACAAGGTGAAGGAGGGTGAAAGAGAGCGAAACGAGACGAAGGAGGGTGAAAGAGAGCAAAACTAGACGAAGGAGTGTAAAACAGAGCGAAACGAGACGAAGGAGGGTCAAAGAGAGCGAAACGAGATGAAGGAAGGTCAAAGAGGGCGAAACGAGATGAAGGAGGGTGAAACAGGGCGAAGCGAGACGAAGGAGCATGAAAGAGAGCGAAAGGAGATGAAGGAGGGTAAAAGAGAGCGAAACAAGATGAAAGAGTGTAAAAGAGAGCGAAACAAGACGGGGAGGGGGAAAGAGAGCGAAACAGGACGGAAGAGGGTGAAAGAGAGCGAAACAAGACGATGGAGGGTGAAAGAGAGCGAAACGAGAGGAAGGAGAGTGAAAGAGAGCGAAACGAGACGAAGGAGGGTGAAAGAGAGCAACATGAAACAAAGGAGTGTGAAACAGAGCGAAAGGAGTCGAAGGAGGGTGAAAGAGAGTGGAACGAGACGAAGGAGGGTGAAAGAGAGCAAAACGAGACGAAGGAGGGTGAAAGAGAGCGAAAGGAGGTGAAGGAGGGTGAAAGGGAGCGGACCGAGACGAAGGAGGGTGATAGAGACCGAAACGAGACGAAGGAGGGTGAAAGAGACCGAAACGAGATGAAGGAGGGTGAACGAGCGCGAAACGAGACAAAGGAGGGTGAAAGAGAGCGAAACGAGAAGAAGGAGGCTGAAAGAGAGCGAAACGAGATGAAGGAGGGTGGAAGAGAGCGAAACGAGACAAAGGAGGGTGAAAGAGAGTGAAACGAGACGAAGGAAGGTGAAAGAGAGCGAAACAAGACCAAAGAGGGTGAAAGAGAGAGAAACGAGATGAAGGAAGGTGAAAGAGAGCGAAACGAGACAAAGGAGGGTGAAAGAGAGTGAAACGAGACGAAGGAGGGTGAAAGAGAGCGAAACGATACGAAGGAGGGTGAAAGAGAGCGAAACAAGATGAAGAAGGGTGAAAGAGGGCGAAACGAGACGAAGGAGGGTGAAACAGGGCGAAGCGAGACGAAGGAGCATGAAAGAGAGCGAAACGAGATGAAGGAGGGTGGAAGAGAGCGAAACGAGACAAAGGAGGGTGAAAGAGAGTGAAACGAGACGAAGGAAGGTGAAAGAGAGCGAAACAAGACCAAAGAGGGTGAAAGAGAGAGAAACGAGATGAAGGAAGGTGAAAGAGAGCGAAACGAGACAAAGGAGGGTGAAAGAGAGTGAAACGAGACGATGGAGGGTGAAAGAGAGCGAAAAGAGAGGAAGGAGGGTGAAAGAGAGCGAAAGGAGATGAAGGAGGGTGAAAGAGAGCGAAATGAGACGAAGGAGGGTGAAAGAGTGCGAAAGGAGTCGAAGGAGGGTGAAAGAGAGTGGAACGAGACGAAGGAGGGTGAAAGAGAACGAAACGAAACGAAGGAGGGTGAAAGAGAGCGAAAGGAGAAAAGGGAGGGTGAAAGAGAGCGGAGCGAGACGAAGGAGGGTGAAAGAGAATGAAACGACATGAAGGAGGGTGAAAGAGAGTAAAACGAGACGACGGAGGGTGAAAGAGGGCGAAACGAGACGAAGGCGGGTGGAACAGAGCGAAACAAGACGAAGGAGGGTGAAAGAGAGCGAAACGAGATGAAGGATGGTGAAAGAGAGCAAAACGAGACGAAGGAGTGTAAAACAGAGCAAAACGAGACGAAGGAGGATGAAACAGAGCTAAACGAGATGAAGGAGTGTCAAAGAGGACGAAACGAGATGAAGGATGGTCAAAGAGGGCGAAACGAGATGAAGGAGGGTGAAAGAGAGCGAAACGAGACAAAGGAGTGTGAAAGAGAGCGAAAGGAGTCGAAGGAGGGTGAAAGAGAGCGGAACGAGATGAAGGAGGATGAAAGAGACCGAAACGAGGAGGAGGGTGAAAGAGAGCGAAACATGATGAAGGTGGGTGAAAGAGAGCGAAACAAGACAAAGGAGTGTGAAAGAGACCGAAACGAGATGAAGGAGTGTGAAAGAGAGCGAAACGAGGCGAAGGAGGGTGAAAGAGAGCGAAACGAGAAGAAGGAGGGTGAAAGAGAGCGAAATGAGACGAAGGAGGGTGAAAGAGAGCGAAATGAGATGAAGGAGGGTGGAAGAGAGCGAAACGAGATGAAGGAGGGTGAAAGAGAGTGAAACGAGATGAAGGTAGGTGAAAGAGAGCGAAACGAGACCAAAGAGGGTGATAGAGAGAGAAACGAGACGAAGGAAGGTGAAAGAGAGCGAAACGAGACAAAGGAGGGTGAAAGGGAGCGAAACGAGACGAAGGAGGGTGGAAGAGAGCGAAACGAGAGGAAGGAGGGTGAAAGAGAGCGAAACGAGAAGAAGGAGGGTGAAAGAGAGCGAAACGAGATGAAGGAGGGTGAAAGAGAGCGAAACGAGATGAAGGAGGGTGAAAGAGAGCGAAACGAGATGAAGGAGGGTGAAAGAGAGCGAAACAAGATGAAGAAGGGTGAAAGAGGGCGAAACGAGACGAAGGAGGGTGAAACAGGGCGAAGCGAGACGAAGGAGCATGAAAGAGAGCGAAACGAGATGAAGGAGGGTAAAAGAGAGTGAAACGAGACGAAATAGGGTAAACGAGAGTGAAACGAGACGATGGAGTGTGAAAGAGAGCGAAAAGAGAGGAAGGAGGGTGAAAGAGAGCGAAACGAGATGAAGGAGGGTGGAATAGAGCGAAACGAGTCAAAGGAGGGTGAAAGAGAGTGAAACGAGACGAAGGAAGGTGAAAGAGAGCGAATCGAGACGAAGGAGGGTGAAAGAGAGCGAAAGGAGTCGAAGGAGGGTGAAAGAGAGCGGAACGAGACGAAGGAGGTTGAAAGAGAGCGAAAGGAGACGAAGGAGGGTCAAAGAGAGCGAAACGAGATGAAGGAGGGTCAAAGAGGGCGAAACGAGACGAAGGAGGGTGAAACAGGGCGAAGCGAGACGAAGGAGCATGAAAGAGAGCGAAACGAGATGAAGGAGGGTAAAAGAGAGTGAAACGAGACGAAATAGTTTAAAAGAGAGTGAAACGAGACGATGGAGGGTGAAAGAGAGCGAAAAGAGAGGAAGGAGGGTGAAAGAGAGCGAAACGAGATGAAGGAGGTTGGAAGAGAGCGAAACGAGACAAAGGAGGGTGAAAGAGAGCGAAACAAGACCAAAGAGGGTGAAAGAGAGAGAAACGAGATGAAGGAAGGTGAAAGAGAGCGAAACGAGACAAAGGAGGGTGAAAGAGAGCGAAACGAGACGAAGGAGGGTGAAACAGGGCGAAGCGAGACGAAGGAGCATGAAAGAGAGCGAAACGAGATGAAGGAGGGTAAAAGAGAGTGAAACGATACGAAGGAGGGTGAAAGAGAGTGGAACGAGACGAAGGAGGGTGAAAGAGAACGAAACGAAACGAAGGAGGGTGAAAGAGAGCGAAATGAGACGAAGGAGGTTGAAAGAGAGCGAAACGAGAAGAAGGAGAGTGAAAGAGAGCGAAACGATACGAAGGAGGGTGAAAGAGAGCGAAACGAGATGAAGGAAGGTGAAAGAGAGCGAAACAAGACCAAAGAGGGTGAAAGAGAGAGAAACGAGATGAAGGAAGGTGAAAGAGAGCGAAACGAGACAAAGGAGGCTGAAAGAGAGCGAAACGAGACGATGGAGGGTGAAACAGGGCGAAGCGAGACGAAGGAGCATGAAAGAGAGCGAAACGAGATGAAGGAGGGTAAAAGAGAGTGAAACGAGACGAAATAGGTTAAAAGAGAGTGAAACGAGACGATGGAGGGTGAAAGAGAGCGAAAAGAGAGGAAGGAGGGTGAAAGAGAGCGAAACGAGATGAAGGAGGGTGGAAGAGAGCGAAACGAGACAAAGGAGGGTGAAAGAGAGTGAAACGAGACGAAGGAAGGTGAAAGAGAGCGAATCGAGACGAAGGAGGGTGAAAGAGAGCGAAAGGAGTCGAAGGAGGGTTAAAGAGAGCGGAACGAGACGAAGGAGGTTGAAAGAGAGCGAAAGGAGACGAAGGAGGGTCAAAGAGAGCGAAACGAGATGAAGGAGGGTCAAAGAGGGCGAAACGAGACGGAGGAGGGTGAAACAGAGCGAAGCGAGACGAAGGAGCATGAAAGAGAGCGAAACGAGATGAAGGAGGGTAAAAAAGAGAGAAACGAGACGAAATAGGGTAAAAGAGAGTTAAACGAGACGATGGAGGGTGAAAGAGAGCGAAAAGAGAGGAAGGAGGGTGAAAGAGAGCGAAAGGAGACGAAGGAGGGTGAAAGAGAGCGAAAAGAGAGGAAGGAAGGTGAAAGAGAGCGAAACGAGATGAAGGAGGGTGGAAGAGAGCGAAACGAGACAAAGGAGGGTGAAAGACAGTGAAACGAGACGAAGGAAGGTGAAAGAGAGCGAATCGAGGCGAAGGAGGGTGAAAGAGAGCGAAAGGAGTCGAAGGAGGGTGAAAGAGAGCGGAACGAGACGAAGGAGGTTGTAAGAGAGCGAAAGGAGACGAAGGAGGGTCAAAGAGAGCGAAACGAGATGAAGGAGGGTCAAAGAGGGCGAAACGAGACGAAGGAGGGTGAAACAGGGCGAAGCGAGACGAAGGAGCATGAAAGAGAGCGAAACGAGATGAAGGAGGGTAAAAGAGAGTGAAACGAGACAAAATAGGGTAAAAGAGAGTGAAACGAGACGATGGAGGGTGAAAGAGAGCGAAAAGAGAGGAAGGAGGGTGAAACAGAGCGAAAGGAGACGAAGGAGGGTGAAAGAGAGCGAAAGGAGACGAAGGAGGGTGAAAGAGTGCGAAAGGAGTCGAAGGAGGGTGAAAGAGAGTGGAACGAGACGAAGGAGGGTGAAAGAGAACGAAACGAAACGAAGGAGGGTGAAAGAGAGTGAAACGAGACAAAGGAGGGTGAAAGAGAGTGAAACGAGACGAAGGAGTGTGAAAGAGAGCGAAACAAGATGAAGAAGGGTGAAAGAGGGCGAAACGAGACGAAGGAGGGTGAAACAGGGCGAAGCGAGACGAAGGAGCATGAAAGAGAGCGAAACGAGATGAAGAAGGGTGGAATAGAGAGAAACGAGATGAAGGAAGGTGAAAGAGAGCGAAACGAGACAAAGGAGGGTGAAAGAGAGCGAAACGAGACGAAGGAGTGTGAAAGAGAGCGAAACAAGATGAAGAAGGGTGAAAGAGGGCGAAACGAGACGAAGGAGGGTGAAACAGGGCGATGCGAGACGAAGGAGCATGAAAGAGAGCGAAACGAGATGAAGGAGGGTGGAAGAGAGCGAAACGAGACAAAGGAGGGTGAAAGAGAGTGAATCGAGACGAAGGAAGGTGAAAGAGAGCGAAACAAGACCAAAGAGGGTGAAAGAGAGAGAAACGAGATGAAGGAAGGTGAAAGAGAGCGAAACGAGACAAAGGAGGGTGAAAGAGAGCGGAACGAGACGAAGGAGTGTGAAAGAGAGCGAAACAAGATGAAGAAGGGTGAAAGAGGGCGAAACGAGACGAAGGAGGGTGAAACAGGGCGAAGCGAGACGAAGGAGCATGAAAGAGAGCGAAACGAGATGAAGGAGGGTAAAAGAGAGTGAAACGAGACGAAATAGGGCAAAAGAGAGTGAAACGAGACGATGGAGGGTGAAAGAGAGCGAAAAGAGAGGAAGGAGGGTGAAAGAGAGCGAAACGAGATGAAGGAGGGTGGAAGAGAGCGAAACGAGACAAAGGAGGGTGAAAGAGAGTGAAAAGAGACGAAGGAAGGTGAAAGAGAGCGAATCGAGACGAAGGAGGGTGAAAGAGAGCGAAAGGAGTCGAAGGAGGGTGAAAGAGAGCGGAACGAGACGAAGGAGGTTGAAAGAGAGCGAAAGGAGACGAAGGAGGGTCAAAGAGAGCGAAACGAGATGAAGGAGGGTCAAAGAGGGCGAAACGAGACGAAGGAGGGTGAAACAGGGCGAAGCGAGACGAAGGAGCATGAAAGAGAGCGAAACGAGATGAAGGAGGGTAAAAGAGAGTGAAACGAGACGAAATAGTTTAAAAGAGAGTGAAACGAGACGATGGAGGGTGAAAGAGAGTGGATCGTGATGAAGGAGGGTGAAACAGAGCCAAAGGAGACGAAGGAGGGTGAAAGAGAGCGAAATGAGACGAAGGAGGGTGAAAGAGTGCGAAAGGAGTCGAAGGAGGGTGAAAGAGAGCGAAACGATACTAAGGAGGGTGAAAGAGAGCGAAACAAGACCAAAGAGGGTGAAAGAGAGAGAAACGAGATGAAGGAAGGTGAAAGAGAGCGAAACAAGACCAAAGAGGGTGAAAGAGAGAGAAACGAGATGAAGGAAGGTGAAAGAGAGCGAAACGAGACAAAGGAGGGTGAAAGAGAGTGAAACGAGACGAAGGAGTGTGAAAGAGAGCGAAACAAGATGAAGAAGGGTGAAAGAGGGCGAAACAAGACGAAGGAGGGTGAAACAGGGCGAAGCGAGACGAAGGAGCATGAAAGAGAGCGAAACGAGATGAAGGAGGGTAAAAGAGAGTGAAACGAGACGAAATAGGGTAAAAGAGAGTGAAACGAGACGATGGAGGGTGAAAGAGAGCGAAAAGAGAGGAAGGAGGGTGAAAGAGAGCGAAACGAGATGAAGGAGGGTGGAAGAGAGCGAAACGAGACGACGGAGGGTGAAAGAGGGCGAAACGAGACGAAGGCGGGTGGAACAGAGCGAAACAAGACGAAGGAGGGTGAAAGAGAGCGAAACGAGATGAAGGAGGGTGAAAGAGAGCAAAACGAGACGAAGGAGGTTGAAAGAGAGCGAAAGGAGACGAAGGAGGGTCAAAGAGAGCGAAACGAGATGAAGGAGGGTCAAAGAGAGCGAAACGAGATGAAGGATGGTCAAAGAGGGCGAAACGAAATGAAGGAGGGTGAAAGAGAGCGAAACGAGACAAAGGAGTGTGAAAGAGAGCGAAAGGAGTCGAAGGAGGGTGAAAGAGAGCGGAACGAGACGAAGGAGGATGAAAGAGACCGAAACGAGGAGGAGGGTGAAAGAGAACAAAACATGATGAAGGTGGGTGAAAGAGAGCGAAACAAGACAAAGGAGTGTGAAAGAGACCGAAACGAGATGAAGGAGGGTGAAAGAGAGCGAAACGAGGCGAAGGAGGGTGAAAGAGAGCGAAACGAGAAAAAGGAGGGTGAAAGAGAGCGAAATGAGACGAAGGAGGGTGAAAGAGAGCGAAATGAGATGAAGGAGGGTGGAAGAGAGCGAAACGAGATGAAGGAGGGTGAAAGAGAGTGAAACGAGATGAAGGTAGGTGAAAGAGAGCTAAACGAGACCAAAGAGGGTGATAGAGAGAGAAACGAGACGAAGGAAGGTGAAAGAGAGCGAAACGAGACAAAGGGGGGGTGAAAGGGAGCGAAACGAGACGAAGGAGAGTGGAAGAGAGCGAAACGAGAGGAAGGAGGGTGAAAGAGAGCGAAACGAGAAGAAGGAGGGTGAAAGAGAGCGAAACGAGATGAAGGAGGGTGAAAGAGAGCGAAACGAGATGAAGGAGGGTGAAAGAGAGCGAAACGAGACGAAGGAGGGTGAAAGAGAGCGAAACAAGACGATGGAGGGTGAAAAAGAGCGAAACGAGAGGAAGGAGGGTGAAAGAGAGCGAAACGAGACGAAGGGGGGTGAAAGAGAGTGAAACGAGACGAAGGAGGGTGAAAGAGAGCAAAACTAGACGAAGGAGTGTAAAACAGAGCGAAACGAGACGAAGGAGGGTCAAAGAGAGCGAAACGAGATGAAGGAAGGTCAAAGAGGGCGAAACGAGATGAAGGAGGGTGAAACAGGGCGAAGCGAGACGAAGGAGCATGAAAGAGAGCGAAAGGAGATGAAGGAGGGTAAAAGAGAGCAAAACAAGACGAAAGAGTGTAAAAGAGAGCGAAACAAGACGGGGAGGGGGAAAGAGAGCGAAACAGGACGAAGGAGGGTGAAAGAGAGCGAAACGAGACGATGGAGGGTGAAAGAGAGCGAAACGAGAGGAAGGAGAGTGAAAGAGAGCGAAACGAGACGAAGGAGGGTGAAAGAGAGCAACATGAAACAAAGGAGTGTGAAACAGAGCGAAAGGAGTCGAAGGAGGGTGAAAGAGAGTGGAACGAGACGAAGGAGCGTGAAAGAGAGCAAAACGAGACGAAGGAGTGTGAAAGAGAGCGAAAGGAGGCGAAGGAGGGTGAAAGGGAGCGGACCGAGACGAAATAGGGTAAAAGAGAGTGAAACGAGACGATGGAGGGTGAAAGAGAGCGAAGCGAGACGAAGGAGAATGAAAGAGAGCGAAACGAGATGAAGGAGGGTAAAAGAGAGTGAAACGAGACGAAATAGGGTAAAAGAGAGTGAAACGAGACGATGGAGGGTGAAAGAGAGCGAAAAGAGAGGAAGGAGGGTGAAAGAGAGCGAAACGAGATGAAGGAGGGCGGAAGAGAGCGAAACGAGGCAAAGGAGGGTGAAAGAGAGTGAAACGAGACGAAGGAAGAAGAAAGAGAGCGAATCGAGACGAAGGAGGGGGAAAGAGAGCGAAAGGAGTCGAAGGAGGGTGAAAGAGAGCGGAACGAGACGAAGGAGGTTGAAAGAGAGCGAAAGGAGACGAAGGAGGGTCAAAGAGAGCAAAACGAGATGAAGGAGGGTCAAAGAGGGCGAAACGAGACGAAGGAGGGTGAAACAGGGCGAAGCGAGACGAAGGAGCATGAAAGAGAGCGAAACGAGATGAAGGAGGGTAAAAGAGAGTGAAACAAGACGAAATAGGGTAAAAGAGAGTGAAACGAGACGATGGAGGGTGAAAGAGAGCGAAAAGAGAGGAAGGAGGGTGAAACAGAGCGAAAGGAGACGAAGGAGGGTGAAAGAGAGCGAAATGAGACGAAGGAGGGTGAAAGAGTGCGAAAGGAGTCGAAGGAGGGTGAAAGAGAGTGGAACGAGACGAAGGAGGGTGAAAGAGAACGAAACGAAACGAAGGAGGGTGAAAGAGAGCGAAATGAGACGAAGGAGGTTGAAAGAGAGCGAAACGAGAAGAAGGAGGGTGAAAGAGAGCGAAACGATACGAAGGAGGGTGAAAGAGAGCGAAACGAGATGACGGAGGGTCAAACAGAGCGAAACGAGATGAAGGAGGGTGAAAGAGAGCGAAACCAGACGATGGAGGGTGAAAGAGAGCGAAACGAGAGGAAGGAGGGTGAAAGAGGGCGAAAGGAGTCGAAGTAGGGTGAAAGCGAGCGGAGCGAGACGAAGGAGGGTGAAAGAGAGCGAAAGGAGTCGAAGGAGGGTGAAAGAGAGCGGAGTGAGACGAAGGAGGGTGAAAGAGAATGAAACGAGACGAAGGAGGGTGAAAGAGAGCGAAACGAGATGAAGGAGGGTGAAAGAGAGCAAAACGAGACGAAGGAGTGTAAAACAGAGCAAAACGAGACGAAGGAGGATGAAACAGAGCTAAACGAGATGAAGGAGGGTCAAAGAGAGCGAAACGAGATGAAGGATGGTCAAAGAGGGCGAAACAAAATGAAGGAGGGTGAAAGAGAGCGAAACGAGACAAAGGAGTGTGAAAGAGAGCGAAAGGAGTCGAAGGAGGGTGAAAGAGAGCGGAACGAGACGAAGGAGGATGAAAGAGACCGAAACGAGGAGGAGGGTGAAAGAGAGCGAAACATGATGAAGGTGGGTGAAAGAGAGCGAAACAAGACAAAGGAGTGTGAAAGAGACCGAAACGAGATGAAGGAGGGTGAAAGAGAGCGAAACGAGGCGAAGGAGGGTGAAAGAGAGCCAAACGAGAAGAAGGAGGGTGAAAGAGAGCGAAATGAGACGAAGGAGGCTGAAAGAGAGCGAAATGAGATGAAGGAGGGTGGAAGAGAGCGAAACGAGATGAAGGAGGGTGAAAGAGAGTTAAACGAGATGAAGGTAGGTGAAAGAGAGCGAAACGAGACCAAAGAGGGTGATAGAGAGAGAAACGAGACGAAGGAAGGTGAAAGAGAGCGAAACGAGACAAAGGAGGGTGAAAGGGAGCGAAACGAGATGAAGGAGGGTGGAAGAGAGCGAAACGAGAGGAAGGAGGGTGAAAGAGACCGAAACGAGAAGAAGGAGGGTGAAAGAGAGCGAAACGAGATGAAGGAGGGTGAAAGAGAGCGAAACGAGATGTAGGAGGGTGAAAGAGAGCGAAACGAGACGAAGGAGGGTGAAAGAGAGCGAAACAAGACGATGGAGGGTGAAAAAGAGCGAAACGAGAGTAAGGAGGGTGAAAGAGAGCGAAACGAGACGAAGGAGGGTGAAAGAGGGCGAAACGAGACGAAGGCGGGTGGAACAGAGCGAAACAAGGTGAAGGAGGGTGAAAGAGAGCGAAACGAGACGAAGGAGGGTGAAAGAGAGCAAAACTAGACGAAGGAGTGTAAAACAGAGCGAAACGAGACGAAGGAGGGTCAAAGAGAGCGAAACGAGATGAAGGAAGGTCAAAGAGGGCGAAACGAGATGAAGGAGGGTGAAACAGGGCGAAGCGAGACGAAGGAGCATGAAAGAGAGCGAAAGGAGATGAAGGAGGGTAAAAGAGAGCGAAACAAGATGAAAGAGTGTAAAAGAGAGCGAAACAAGACGGGGAGGGGGAAAGAGAGCGAAACAGGACGAAAGAGGGTGAAAGAGAGCGAAACAAGACGATGGAGGGTGAAAGAGAGCGAAACGAGAGGAAGGAGAGTGAAAGAGAGCGAAACGAGACGAAGGAGGGTGAAAGAGAGCAACATGAAACAAAGGAGTGTGAAACAGAGCGAAAGGAGTCGAAGGAGGGTGAAAGAGAGTGGAACGAGACGAAGGAGGGTGAAAGAGAGCAAAACGAGATGAAGGAGGGTGAAAGAGAGCGAAAGGAGGTGAAGGAGGGTGAAAGGGAGCGGACCGAGACGAAGGAGGGTGATAGAGACCGAAACGAGACGAAGGAGGGTGAAAGAGTGCGAAAGGAGTCGAAGGAGGGTGAAAGAGAGTGGAACGAGACGAAGGAGGGTGAAAGAGAACGAAACGAAACGAAGGAGGGTGAAAGAGAGCGAAAGGAGAAAAGGGAGGGTGAAAGAGAGCGGAGCGAGACGAAGGAGGGTGAAAGAGAATGAAACGACATGAAGGAGGGTGAAAGAGAGTAAAACGAGACGACGGAGGGTGAAAGAGGGCGAAACGAGACGAAGGCGGGTGGAACAGAGCGAAACAAGACGAAGGAGGGTGAAAGAGAGCGAAACGAGATGAAGGATGGTGAAAGAGAGCAAAACGAGACGAAGGAGTGTAAAACAGAGCAAAACGAGACGAAGGAGGATGAAACAGAGCTAAACGAGATGAAGGAGTGTCAAAGAGGACGAAACGAGATGAAGGATGGTCAAAGAGGGCGAAACGAGATGAAGGAGGGTGAAAGAGAGCGAAACGAGACAAAGGAGTGTGAAAGAGAGCGAAAGGAGTCAAAGGAGGGTGAAAGAGAGCGGAACAGGACGAAGGAGGATGAAAGAGACCGAAACGAGGAGGAGGGTGAAAGAGAGCGAAACATGATGAAGGTGGGTGAAAGAGAGCGAAACAAGACAAAGGAGTGTGAAAGAGACCGAAACGAGATGAAGGAGTGTGAAAGAGAGCGAAACGAGGCGAAGGAGGATGAAAGAGACCGAAACGAGGAGGAGGGTGAAAGAGAGCGAAACATGATGAAGGTGGGTGAAAGAGAGCGAAACAAGACAAAGGAGTGTGAAAGAGACCGAAACGAGATGAAGGAGTGTGAAAGAGAGCGAAACGAGGCGAAGGAGGGTGAAAGAGAGCGAAACGAGAAGAAGGAGGGTGAAAGAGAGCGAAATGAGACGAAGGAGGGTGAAAGAGAGCGAAATGAGATGAAGGAGGGTGGAAGAGAGCGAAACGAGATGAAGGAGGGTGAAAGAGAGTGAAACGAGATGAAGGTAGGTGAAAGAGAGCGAAACGAGACCAAAGAGGGTGATAGAGAGAGAAACGAGACGAAGGAAGGTGAAAGAGAGCGAAACGAGACAAAGGAGGGTGAAAGGGAGCGAAACGAGACGAAGGAGGGTGGAAGAGAGCGAAACGAGAGGAAGGAGGGTGAAAGAGAGCGAAACGAGAAGAAGGAGGGTGAAAGAGAGCGAAACGAGATGAAGGAGGGTGAAAGAGAGCGAAACGAGATGAAGGAGGGTGAAAGAGAGCGAAACGAGATGAAGGAGGGTGAAAGAGAGCGAAACAAGACGATGGAGGGTGAAAAAGAGCGAAACGAGAGGAAGGAGGGTGAAAGAGAGCGAAACGAGACGAAGGGGGGTGAAAGAGAGTGAAACGAGACGAAGGAGGGTGAAAGAGGGCGAAACGAGACGAAGGCGGGTGGAACAGAGCGAAACAAGGTGAAGGAGGGTGAAAGAGAGCGAAACGAGACGAAGGAGGGTGAAAGAGAGCAAAACTAGACGAAGGAGTGTAAAACAGAGCGAAACGAGACGAAGGAGGGTCAAAGAGAGCGAAACGAAATGAAGGAAGGTCAAAGAGGGCGAAACGAGATGAAGGAGGGTGAAACAGGGCGAAGCGAGACGAAGGAGCATGAAAGAGAGCGAAAGGAGATGAAGGAGGGTAAAAGAGAGCGAAACAAGACGAAAGAGTGTAAAAGAGAGCGAAACAAGACGGGGAGGGGGAAAGAGAGCGAAACAGGACGAAGGAGGGTGAAAGAGAGCGAAACGAGACGATGGAGGGTGAAAGAGAGCGAAACGAGAGGAAGGAGAGTGAAAGAGAGCGAAACGAGACGAAGGAGGGTGAAAGAGAGCAACATGAAACAAAGGAGTGTGAAACAGAGCGAAAGGAGTCGAAGGAGGGTGAAAGAGAGTGGAACGAGACGAAGGAGGGTGAAAGAGAGCAAAACGAGACGAAGGAGGGTGAAAGAGAGCGAAAGGAGACGAAGGAAGAAGAAAGAGAGCGAATCGAGACGAAGGAGGGGGAAAGAGAGCGAAAGGAGTCGAAGGAGGGTGAAAGAGAGCGGAACGAGACGAAGGAGGTTGAAAGAGAGCGAAAGGAGACGAAGGAGGGTCAAAGAGAGCAAAACGAGATGAAGGAGGGTCAAAGAGGGCGAAACGAGACGAAGGAGGGTGAAACAGGGCGAAGCGAGACGAAGGAGCATGAAAGAGAGCGAAACGAGATGAAGGAGGGTAAAAGAGAGTGAAACAAGACGAAATAGGGTAAAAGAGAGTGAAACGAGACGATGGAGGGTGAAAGAGAGCGAAAAGAGAGGAAGGAGGGTGAAACAGTGCGAAAGGAGACGAAGGAGGGTGAAAGAGAGCGAAATGAGACGAAGGAGGGTGAAAGAGTGCGAAAGGAGTCGAAGGAGGGTGAAAGAGAGTGGAACGAGACGAAGGAGGGTGAAAGAGAACGAAACGAAACGAAGGAGGGTGAAAGAGAGCGAAATGAGACGAAGGAGGTTGAAAGAGAGCGAAACGACAAGAAGGAGGGTGAAAGAGAGCGAAACGATACGAAGGAGGGTGAAAGAGAGCGAAACGAGATGACGGAGGGTCAAAGAGAGCGAAACGAGATGAAGGAGGGTGAAAGAGAGCGAAACCAGACGATGGAGGGTGAAAGAGAGCGAAACGAGAGGAAGGAGGGTGAAAGAGGGCGAAAGAAGTCGAAGTAGGGTGAAAGCGAGCGGAGCGAGACGAAGGAGGGTGAAAGAGAGCGAAAGGAGTCGAAGGAGGGTGAAAGAGAGCGGAGCGAGATGAAGGAGGGTGAAAGAGAATGAAACGAGACGAAGGAGGGTGAAAGAGAGCGAAACGAGATGAAGGAGGGTGAAAGAGAGCAAAACGAGACGAAGGAGTGTAAAACAGAGCAAAACGAGACGAAGGAGGATGAAACAGAGCTAAACCAGATGAAGGAGGGTCAAAGAGAGCGAAACGAGATGAAGGATGGTCAAAGAGGGCGAAACAAAATGAAGGAGGGTGAAAGAGAGCGAAACGAGACAAAGGAGTGTGAAAGAGAGCGAAAGGAGTCGAAGGAGGGTGAAAGAGAGCGGAACGAGACGAAGGAGGATGAAAGAGACCGAAACGAGGAGGAGGGTGAAAGAGAGCGAAACATGATGAAGGTGGGTGAAAGAGAGCGAAACAAGACAAAGGAGTGTGAAAGAGACCGAAACGAGATGAAGGAGGGTGAAAGAGAGCGAAACGAGGCGAAGGAGGGTGAAAGAGAGCCAAACGAGAAGAAGGAGGGTGAAAGAGAGCGAAATGAGACGAAGGAGGCTGAAAGAGAGCGAAATGAGATGAAGGAGGGTGGAAGAGAGCGAAACGAGATGAAGGAGGGTGAAAGAGAGTTAAACGAGATGAAGGTAGGTGAAAGAGAGCGAAACGAGACCAAAGAGGGTGATAGAGAGAGAAACGAGACGAAGGAAGGTGAAAGAGAGCGAAACGAGACAAAGGAGGGTGAAAGGGAGCGAAACGAGATGAAGGAGGGTGGAAGAGAGCGAAACGAGAGGAAGGAGGGTGAAAGAGACCGAAACGAGAAGAAGGAGGGTGAAAGAGAGCGAAACGAGATGAAGGAGGGTGAAAGAGAGCGAAACGAGATGTAGGAGGGTGAAAGAGAGCGAAACGAGACGAAGGAGGGTGAAAGAGAGCGAAACAAGACGATGGAGGGTGAAAAAGAGCGAAACGAGAGGAAGGAGGGTGAAAGAGAGCGAAACGAGACGAAGGGGGGTGAAAGAGAGTGAAACGAGACGAAGGAGGGTGAAAGAGGGCGAAACGAGACGAAGGCGGGTGGAACAGAGCGAAACAAGGTGAAGGAGGGTGAAAGAGAGCGAAACGAGACGAAGGAGGGTGAAAGAGAGCAAAACTAGACGAAGGAGTGTAAAACAGAGCGAAACGAGACGAAGGAGGGTCAAAGAGAGCGAAACGAGATGAAGGAAGGTCAAAGAGGGCGAAACGAGATGAAGGAGGGTGAAACAGGGCGAAGCGAGACGAAGGAGCATGAAAGAGAGCGAAAGGAGATGAAGGAGGGTAAAAGAGAGCGAAACAAGATGAAAGAGTGTAAAAGAGAGCGAAACAAGACGGGGAGGGGGAAAGAGAGCGAAACAGGACGAAAGAGGGTGAAAGAGAGCGAAACAAGACGATGGAGGGTGAAAGAGAGCGAAACGAGAGGAAGGAGAGTGAAAGAGAGCAAAACGAGACGAAGGAGGGTGAAAGAGAGCAACATGAAACAAAGGAGTGTGAAACAGAGCGAAAGGAGTCGAAGGAGGGTGAAAGAGAGCGAAAGGAGGTGAAGGAGGGTGAAAGGGAGCGGACCGAGACGAAGGAGGGTGATAGAGACCGAAACGAGACGAAGGAGGGTGAAAGAGACCGAAACGAGATGAAGGAGGGTGAACGAGCGCGAAACGAGACAAAGGAGGGTGAAAGAGAGCGAAACGAGAAGAAGGAGGGTGAAAGAGAGCGAAACGAGATGAAGGAGGGTGGAAGAGAGCGAAACGAGATGAAGGATGGTGAAAGAGAGCAAAACGAGACGAAGGAGTGTAAAACAGAGCAAAACGAGACGAAGGAGGATGAAACAGAGCTAAACGAGATGAAGGAGTGTCAAAGAGGACGAAACGAGATGAAGGATGGTCAAAGAGGGCGAAACGAGATGAAGGAGGGTGAAAGAGAGCGAAACGAGACAAAGGAGTGTGAAAGAGAGCGAAAGGAGTCAAAGGAGGGTGAAAGAGAGCGGAACAGGACGAAGGAGGATGAAAGAGACCGAAACGAGGAGGAGGGTGAAAGAGAGCGAAACATGATGAAGGTGGGTGAAAGAGAGCGAAACAAGACAAAGGAGTGTGAAAGAGACCGAAACGAGATGAAGGAGTGTGAAAGAGAGCGAAACGAGGCGAAGGAGGATGAAAGAGACCGAAACGAGGAGGAGGGTGAAAGAGAGCGAAACATGATGAAGGTGGGTGAAAGAGAGCGAAACAAGACAAAGGAGTGTGAAAGAGACCGAAACGAGATGAAGGAGTGTGAAAGAGAGCGAAACGAGGCGAAGGAGGGTGAAAGAGAGCGAAACGAGAAGAAGGAGGGTGAAAGAGAGCGAAATGAGACGAAGGAGGGTGAAAGAGAGCGAAATGAGATGAAGGAGGGTGGAAGAGAGCGAAACGAGATGAAGGAGGGTGAAAGAGAGTGAAACGAGATGAAGGTAGGTGAAAGAGAGCGAAACGAGACCAAAGAGGGTGATAGAGAGAGAAACGAGACGAAGGAAGGTGAAAGAGAGCGAAACGAGACAAAGGAGGGTGAAAGGGAGCGAAACGAGACGAAGGAGGGTGGAAGAGAGCGAAACGAGAGGAAGGAGGGTGAAAGAGAGCGAAACGAGAAGAAGGAGGGTGAAAGAGAGCGAAACGAGATGAAGGAGGGTGAAAGAGAGCGAAACGAGATGAAGGAGGGTGAAAGAGAGCGAAACGAGATGAAGGAGGGTGAAAGAGAGCGAAACAAGACGATGGAGGGTGAAAAAGAGCGAAACGAGAGGAAGGAGGGTGAAAGAGAGCGAAACGAGACGAAGGGGGGTGAAAGAGAGTGAAACGAGACGAAGGAGGGTGAAAGAGGGCGAAACGAGACGAAGGCGGGTGGAACAGAGCGAAACAAGGTGAAGGAGGGTGAAAGAGAGCGAAACGAGACGAAGGAGGGTGAAAGAGAGCAAAACTAGACGAAGGAGTGTAAAACAGAGCGAAACGAGACGAAGGAGGGTCAAAGAGAGCGAAACGAAATGAAGGAAGGTCAAAGAGGGCGAAACGAGATGAAGGAGGGTGAAACAGGGCGAAGCGAGACGAAGGAGCATGAAAGAGAGCGAAAGGAGATGAAGGAGGGTAAAAGAGAGCGAAACAAGACGAAAGAGTGTAAAAGAGAGCGAAACAAGACGGGGAGGGGGAAAGAGAGCGAAACAGGACGAAGGAGGGTGAAAGAGAGCGAAACGAGACGATGGAGGGTGAAAGAGAGTGAAACGAGAGGAAGGAGAGTGAAAGAGAGCGAAACGAGACGAAGGAGGGTGAAAGAGAGCAACATGAAACAAAGGAGTGTGAAACAGAGCGAAAGGAGTCGAAGGAGGGTGAAAGAGAGTGGAACGAGACGAAGGAGGGTGAAAGAGAGCAAAACGAGACGAAGGAGGGTGAAAGAGAGCGAAAGGAGACGAAGGAAGAAGAAAGAGAGCGAATCGAGACAAAGGAGGGGGAAAGAGAGCGAAAGGAGTCGAAGGAGGGTGAAAGAGAGCGGAACGAGACGAAGGAGGTTGAAAGAGAGCGAAAGGAGACGAATGAGGGTCAAAGAGAGCAAAACGAGATGAAGGAGGGTCAAAGAGGGCGAAACGAGACGAAGGAGGGTGAAACAGGGCGAAGCGAGACGAAGGAGCATGAAAGAGAGCGAAACGAGATGAAGGAGGGTAAAAGAGAGTGAAACAAGACGAAATAGGGTAAAAGAGAGTGAAACGAGACGATGGAGGGTGAAAGAGAGCGAAAAGAGAGGAAGGAGGGTGAAACAGTGCGAAAGGAGACGAAGGAGGGTGAAAGAGAGCGAAATGAGACGAAGGAGGGTGAAAGAGTGCGAAAGGAGTCGAAGGAGGGTGAAAGAGAGTGGAACGAGACGAAGGAGGGTGAAAGAGAACGAAACGAAACGAAGGAGGGTGAAAGAGAGCGAAATGAGACGAAGGAGGTTGAAAGAGAGCGAAACGAGAAGAAGGAGGGTGAAAGAGAGCGAAACGATACGAAGGAGGGTGAAAGAGAGCGAAACGAGATGACGGAGGGTCAAAGAGAGCGAAACGAGATGAAGGAGGGTGAAAGAGAGCGAAACCAGACGATGGAGGGTGAAAGAGAGCGAAACGAGAGGAAGGAGGGTGAAAGAGGGCGAAAGAAGTCGAAGTAGGGTGAAAGCGAGCGGAGCGAGACGAAGGAGGGTGAAAGAGAGCGAAAGGAGTCGAAGGAGGGTGAAAGAGAGCGGAGCGAGATGAAGGAGGGTGAAAGAGAATGAAACGAGACGAAGGAGGGTGAAAGAGAGCGAAACGAGATGAAGGAGGGTGAAAGAGAGCAAAACGAGACGAAGGAGTGTAAAACAGAGCAAAACGAGACGAAGGAGGATGAAACAGAGCTAAACGAGACGAAGGAGGGTCAAAGAGAGCGAAACGAGATGAAGGATGGTCAAAGAGGGCGAAACAAAATGAAGGAGGGTGAAAGAGAGCGAAACGAGACAAAGGAGTGTGAAAGAGAGCGAAAGGAGTCGAAGGAGGGTGAAAGAGAGCGGAACGAGACGAAGGAGGATGAAAGAGACCGAAACGAGGAGGAGGGTGAAAGAGAGCGAAACATGATGAAGGTGGGTGAAAGAGAGCGAAACAAGACAAAGGAGTGTGAAAGAGACCGAAACGAGATGAAGGAGGGTGAAAGAGAGCGAAACGAGGCGAAGGAGGGTGAAAGAGAGCCAAACGAGAAGAAGGAGGGTGAAAGAGAGCGAAATGAGACGAAGGAGGCTGAAAGAGAGCGAAATGAGATGAAGGAGGGTGGAAGAGAGCGAAACGAGATGAAGGAGGGTGAAAGAGAGTTAAACGAGATGAAGGTAGGTGAAAGAGAGCGAAACGAGACCAAAGAGGGTGATAGAGAGAGAAACGAGACGAAGGAAGGTGAAAGAGAGCGAAACGAGACAAAGGAGGGTGAAAGGGAGCGAAACGAGATGAAGGAGGGTGGAAGAGAGCGAAACGAGAGGAAGGAGGGTGAAAGAGACCGAAACGAGAAGAAGGAGGGTGAAAGAGAGCGAAACGAGATGAAGGAGGGTGAAAGAGAGCGAAACGAGATGTAGGAGGGTGAAAGAGAGCGAAACGAGACGAAGGAGGGTGAAAGAGAGCGAAACAAGACGATGGAGGGTGAAAAAGAGCGAAACGAGAGGAAGGAGGGTGAAAGAGAGCGAAACGAGATGAAGGGGGGTGAAAGAGAGTGAAACGAGACGAAGGAGGGTGAAAGAGGGCGAAACGAGACGAAGGCGGGTGGAACAGAGCGAAACAAGGTGAAGGAGGGTGAAAGAGAGCGAAACGAGACGAAGGAGGGTGAAAGAGAGCAAAACTAGACGAAGGAGTGTAAAACAGAGCGAAACGAGACGAAGGAGGGTCAAAGAGAGCGAAACGAGATGAAGGAAGGTCAAAGAGGGCGAAACGAGATGAAGGAGGGTGAAACAGGGCGAAGCGAGACGAAGGAGCATGAAAGAGAGCGAAAGGAGATGAAGGAGGGTAAAAGAGAGCGAAACAAGATGAAAGAGTGTAAAAGAGAGCGAAACAAGACGGGGAGGGGGAAAGAGAGCGAAACAGGACGAAAGAGGGTGAAAGAGAGCGAAACAAGACGATGGAGGGTGAAAGAGAGCGAAACGAGAGGAAGGAGAGTGAAAGAGAGCAAAACGAGACGAAGGAGGGTGAAAGAGAGCAACATGAAACAAAGGAGTGTGAAACAGAGCGAAAGGAGTCGAAGGAGGGTGAAAGAGAGCGAAAGGAGGTGAAGGAGGGTGAAAGGGAGCGGACCGAGACGAAGGAGGGTGATAGAGACCGAAATGAGACGAAGGAGGGTGAAAGAGACCGAAACGAGATGAAGGAGGGTGAACGAGCGCGAAACGAGACAAAGGAGGGTGAAAGAGAGCGAAACGAGAAGAAGGAGGGTGAAAGAGAGCGAAACGAGATGAAGGAGGGTGGAAGAGAGCGAAACGAGACAAAGGAGGGTGAAAGAGAGTGAAACGAGACGAAGGAAGGTGAAAGAGAGCGAAACAAGACCAAAGAGGGTGAAAGAGAGAGAAACGAGATGAAGGAAGGTGAAAGAGAGCGACACGAGACAAAGGAGGGTGAAAGAGAGTGAAACGAGATGAAGGAGGGTGAAAGAGAGCGAAACGATACGAAGGAGGGTGAAAGAGAGCGAAACAAGATGAAGAAGGGTGAAAGAGGGCGAAACGAGACGAAGGAGGGTGAAACAGGGCGAAGCGAGACGAAGGAGCATGAAAGAGAGCGAAACGAGATGAAGGAGGGTGGAAGAGAGCGAAACGAGACAAAGGAGGGTGAAAGAGAGTGAAACGAGACGAAGGAAGGTGAAAGAGAGCGAAACAAGACCAAAGAGGGTGAAAGAGAGAGAAACGAGATGAAGGAAGGTGAAAGAGAGCGAAACGAGACAAAGGAGGGTGAAAGAGAGTGAAACGAGACGATGGAGGGTGAAAGAGAGCGAAAAGAGAGGAAGGAGGGTGAAAGAGAGCGAAAGGAGACGAAGGAGGGTGAAAGAGAGCGAAATGAGACGAAGGAGGGTGAAAGAGTGCGAAAGGAGTCGAAGGAGGGTGAAAGAGAGCGGAGCGAGACGAAGGAGGGTGAAAGAGAATGAAACGACATGAAGGAGGGTGAAAGAGAGTAAAACGAGACGACGGAGGGTGAAAGAGGGCGAAACGAGACGAAGGCGGGTGGAACAGAGCGAAACAAGACGAAGGAGGGTGAAAGAGAGCGAAACGAGATGAAGGATGGTGAAAGAGAGCAAAACGAGACGAAGGAGTGTAAAACAGAGCAAAACGAGACGAAGGAGGATGAAACAGAGCTAAACGAGATGAAGGAGTGTCAAAGAGGACGAAACGAGATGAAGGATGGTCAAAGAGGGCGAAACGAGATGAAGGAGGGTGAAAGAGAGCGAAACGAGACAAAGGAGTGTGAAAGAGAGCGAAAGGAGTCGAAGGAGGGTGAAAGAGAGCGGAACGAGACGAAGGAGGATGAAAGAGACCGAAACGAGGAGGAGGGTGAAAGAGAGCGAAACATGATGAAGGTGGGTGAAAGAGAGCGAAACAAGACAAAGGAGTGTGAAAGAGACCGAAACGAGATGAAGGAGTGTGAAAGAGAGCGAAACGAGGCGAAGGAGGGTGAAAGAGAGCGAAACGAGAAGAAGGAGGGTGAAAGAGAGCGAAATGAGACGAAGGAGGGTGAAAGAGAGCGAAATGAGATGAAGGAGGGTGGAAGAGAGCGAAACGAGATGAAGGAGGGTGAAAGAGAGTGAAACGAGATGAAGGTAGGTGAAAGAGAGCGAAACGAGACCAAAGAGGGTGATAGAGAGAGAAACGAGACGAAGGAAGGTGAAAGAGAGCGAAACGAGACAAAGGAGGGTGAAAGGGAGCGAAACGAGACGAAGGAGGGTGGAAGAGAGCGAAACGAGATGAAGGAGGGTGAAAGAGAGCGAAACGAGAAGAAGGAGGGTGAAAGAGAGCGAAACGAGATGAAGGAGGGTGAAAGAGAGCGAAACGAGATGAAGGAGGGTGAAAGAGAGCGAAACGAGATGAAGGAGGGTGAAAGAGAGCGAAACAAGACGATGGAGGGTGAAAAAGAGCGAAACGAGAGGAAGGAGGGTGAAAGAGAGCGAAACGAGACGAAGGGGGGTGAAAGAGAGTGAAACGAGACGAAGGAGGGTGAAAGAGGGCGAAACGAGACGAAGGCGGGTGGAACAGAGCGAAACAAGGTGAAGGAGGGTGAAAGAGAGCGAAACGAGACGAAGGAGGGTGAAAGAGAGCAAAACTAGACGAAGGAGTGTAAAACAGAGCGAAACGAGACGAAGGAGGGTCAAAGAGAGCGAAACGAAATGAAGGAAGGTCAAAGAGGGCGAAACGAGATGAAGGAGGGAGAAACAGGGCGAAGCGAGACGAAGGAGCATGAAAGAGAGCGAAAGGAGATGAAGGAGGGAAAAAGAGAGCGAAACAAGATGAAAGAGTGTAAAAGAGAGCGAAACAAGACGGGGAGGGGGAAAGAGAGCGAAACAGGACGAAGGAGGGTGAAAGAGAGCAACATGAAACAAAGGAGTGTGAAACAGAGCGAAAGGAGTCGAAGGAGGGTGAAAGAGAGTGGAACGAGACGAAGGAGGGTGAAAGAGAGCAAAACGAGACGAAGGAGGGTGAAAGAGTGCGAAAGGAGGCGAAGGAGGGTGAAAGGGAGCGGACCGAGACGGAGGAGGGTGATAGAGACCGAAACGAGACGAAGGAGGGTGAAAGAGACCGAAACAAGATGAAGGAGGGTGAACGAGCGCGAAACGAGACAAAGGAGGGTGAAAGAGAGCGAAACGAGAAGAAGGAGGGTGAAAGAGAGCGAAACGAGATGAAGGAGGGTGGAAGAGAGCGAAACGAGACAAAGGAGGGTGAAAGAGAGTGAAACGAGACGAAGGAAGGTGAAAGAGAGCGAAACAAGACCAAAGAGCGTGAAAGAGAGAGAAACGAGATGAAGGAAGGTGAAAGAGAGCGAAACGAGACAAAGGAGGGTGAAAGAGAGTGAAACGAGACGAAGGAGGGTGAAAGAGAGTGAAACGAGACGAAGGAGGGTGAAAGAGAGCGAAACGAGATGAAGTAGGGTCAAAGAGAGCGAAACGAGACGAAGGAGGGTGAAAGAGAGCGAAACCAGACGATGGAGGGTGAAAGAGAGCGAAACGAGAGGAAGGAGGGTGAAAGAGAGCGAAACGAGATGAAGGAGGGTCAAAGAGAGCGAAACGAGACGAAGGAGGGTGAAACAGGGCGAATCGAGACGAAGGAGCATGAAAGAGAGCGAAACGAGATGAAGGAGGGTAAAAGAGTGCGAAAGGAGTCGAAGGAGGGTGAAAGAGAGTGGAACGAGACGAAGGAGGGTGAAAGAGAACGAAACAAAACGAAGGAGGGTGAAAGAGAGCGAAATGAGACAAAGGAGGTTGAAAGAGAGCGAAACGAGAAGAAGGAGGGTGAAAGAGAGCGAAACGATACGAAGGAGGGTGAAAGAGAGCGAAACGAGATGAAGGAGGGTCAAAGAGAGCGAAACGAGACGAAGGAGGGTGAAAGAGAGCGAAACCTGACGATGGAGGGTGAAAGAGAGCGAAACGAGAGGAAGGAGGGTGAAAGAGAGCGAAAGGAGTCGAAGGAGGGTGAAAGCGAGCGGAGCGAGATGAAGGAGGGTGAAAGAGAGCGAAAGGAGTCGAAGGAGGGTGAAAGAGAGCGGAGCGAGACGAAGGAGGGTGAAAGAGAATGAAACGAGACGAAGGAGGGTGAAAGAGAGTAAAACGAGACGACGGAGGGTGAAAGAGAGCGAAACGAGATGAAGGAGGGTGAAAGAGAGCGAAACAAGACGATGGAGGGTGAAAAAGAGCGAAACGAGAGGAAGGAGGGTGAAAGAGAGCGAAACGAGACGAAGGGGGGTGAAAGAGAGTGAAACGAGACGAAGGAGGGTGAAAGAGGGCGAAACGAGACGAAGGCGGGTGGAACAGAGCGAAACAAGGTGAAGGAGGGTGAAAGAGAGCGAAACGAGACGAAGGAGGGTGAAAGAGAGCAAAACTAGACGAAGGAGTGTAAAATAGAGCGAAACGAGACGAAGGAGGGTCAAAGAGAGCGAAACGAAATGAAGGAAGGTCAAAGAGGGCGAAACGAGATGAAGGAGGGTGAAACAGGGCGAAGCGAGATGAAGGAGCATGAAAGAGAGCGAAAGGAGATGAAGGAGGGAAAAAGAGAGCGAAACAAGACGAAAGAGTGTAAAAGAGAGCGAAACAAGACGGGGAGGGGGAAAGAGAGCGAAACAGGACGAAGGAGGGTGAAAGAGAGCAACATGAAACAAAGGAGTGTGAAACAGAGCGAAAGGAGTCGAAGGAGGGTGAAAGAGAGTGGAACGAGACGAAGGAGGGTGAAAGAGAGCAAAACGAGACGAAGGAGGGTGAAAGAGAGCGAAAGGAGGCGAAGGAGGGTGAAAGGGAGCGGACCGGGACGGAGGAGGGTGATAGAGACCGAAACGAGACGAAGGAGGGTGAAAGAGACCGAAACGAGATGAAGGAGGGTGAACGAGCGCGAAACGAGACAAAGGAGGGTGAAAGAGAGCGAAACGAGAAGAAGGAGAGTGAAAGAGAGCGAAACGAGATGAAGGAGGGTGGAAGAGAGCGAAACGAGACAAAGGAGGGTGAAAGAGAGTGAAACGAGACGAAGGAAGGTGAAAGAGAGCGAAACAAGACCAAAGAGGGTGAAAGAGAGAGAAACGAGATGAAGGAAGGTGAAAGAGAGCGAAACGAGACAAAGGAGGGTGAAAGAGAGTGAAACGAGACGAAGGAGGGTGAAAGAGAGTGAAACGATACGAAGGAGGGTGAAAGAGAGAGAAACGAGATGAAGGAGGGTCAAAGAGAGCGAAACGAGACGAAGGAGGGTGAAAGAGAGCGAAACGAGAGGAAGGAGGGTGAAAGAGAGCGAAACGAGATGAAGGAGGGTCAAAGAGAGCGAAACGAGACGAAGGAGGGTGAAACAGGGCGAATCGAGACGAAGGAGCATGAAAGAGAGCGAAACGAGATGAAGGAGGGTAAAAGAGTGCGAAAGGAGTCGAAGGAGGGTGAAAGAGAGTGGAACGAGACGAAGGAGGGTGAAAGAGAACGAAACAAAACGAAGGAGGGTGAAAGAGAGCAAAATGAGACAAAGGAGGTTGAAAGAGAGCGAAACGAGAAGAAGGAGGGTGAAAGAGAGCGAAACGATACGAAGGAGGGTGAAAGAGAGCGAAACGAGATGAAGGAGTACCAAAGAGAGCGAAACGAGACGAAGGAGGGTGAAAGAGAGCGAAACCTGACGATGGAGGGTGAAAGAGAGCGAAACGAGAGGAAGGAGGGTGAAAGAGAGCGAAAGGAGTCGAAGGAGGGTGAAAGCGAGCGGAGCGAGACGAAGGAGGGTGAAAGAGAGCGAAAGGAGTCGAAGGAGGGTGAAAGAGAGCGGAGCGAGACGAAGGAGGGTGAAAGAGAATGAAACGAGACGAAGGAGGGTGAAAGAGAGTAAAACGAGACGACGGAGGGTGAAAGAGAGCGAAACGAGATGAAGGAGGGTGAAAGAGAGCGAAACAAGACGATGGAGGGTGAAAAAGAGCGAAACGAGAGGAAGGAGGGTGAAAGAGAGCGAAACGAGACGAAGGGGGGTGAAAGAGAGTGAAACGAGACGAAGGAGGGTGAAAGAGGGCGAAACGAGACGAAGGCGGGTGGAACAGAGCGAAACAAGGTGAAGGAGGGTGAAAGAGAGCGAAACGAGACGAAGGAGGGTGAAAGAGAGCAAAACTAGACGAAGGAGTGTAAAATAGAGCGAAACGAGACGAAGGAGGGTCAAAGAGAGCGAAACGAAATGAAGGAAGGTCAAAGAGGGCGAAACGAGATGAAGGAGGGTGAAACAGGGCGAAGCGAGACGAAGGAGCATGAAAGAGAGCGAAAGGAGATGAAGGAGGGAAAAAGAGAGCGAAACAAGACGAAAGAGTGTAAAAGAGAGCGAAACAAGACGGGGAGGGGGAAAGAGAGCGAAACAGGACGAAGGAGGGTGAAAGAGAGCAACATGAAACAAAGGAGTGTGAAACAGAGCGATAGGAGTCGAAGGAGGGTGAAAGAGAGTGGAACGAGACGAAGGAGGGTGAAAGAGAGCAAAACGAGACAAAGGAGGGTGAAAGAGAGCGAAAGGAGGCGAAGGAGGGTGAAAGGGAGCGGACCGGGACGGAGGAGGGTGATAGAGACCGAAACGAGACGAAGGAGGGTGAAAGAGACCGAAACGAGATGAAGGAGGGTGAACGAGCGCGAAACGAGACAAAGGAGGGTGAAAGAGAGCGAAACGAGAAGAAGGAGAGTGAAAGAGAGCGAAACGAGATGAAGGAGGGTGGAAGAGAGCGAAACGAGACAAAGGAGGGTGAAAGAGAGTGAAACGAGACGAAGGAAGGTGAAAGAGAGCGAAACAAGACCAAAGAGGGTGAAAGAGAGAGAAACGAGATGAAGGAAGGTGAAAGAGAGCGAAACGAGACAAAGGAGGGTGAAAGAGAGTGAAACGAGACGAAGGAGGGTGAAAGAGAGTGAAACGATACGAAGGAGGGTGAAAGAGAGAGAAACGAGATGAAGGAGGGTCAAAGAGAGCGAAACGAGACGAAGGAGGGTGAAAGAGAGCGAAACCAGACGATGGAGGGTGAAAGAGAGCGAAACGAGAGGAAGGAGGGTGAAAGAGAGCGAAACGAGATGAAGGAGGGTCAAAGAGAGCGAAACGAGACGAAGGAGGGTGAAACAGGGCGAATCGAGACGAAGGAGCATGAAAGAGAGCGAAACGAGATGAAGGAGGGTAAAAGAGTGCGAAAGGAGACGAAGGAGGGTGAAAGAGAGTGGAACGAGACGAAGGAGGGTGAAAGAGAACGAAACAAAACGAAGGAGGGTGAAAGAGAGCGAAATGAGACGAAGGAGGTTGAAAGAGAGCGAAACGAGAAGAAGGAGGGTGAAAGACAGCGAAACGATACGAAGGAGGGTGAAAGAGAGCGAAACGAGATGAAGGAGGGTCAAAGAGAGCGAAACGAGACGAAGGAGGGTGAAAGAGAGCGAAACCTGACGATGGAGGGTGAAAGAGAGCGAAACGAGAGGAAGGAGGGTGAAAGAGAGCGAAAGGAGTCGAAGGAGGGTGAAAGCGAGCGGAGCGAGACGAAGGAGGGTGAAAGAGAGCGAAAGGAGTCGAAGGAGGGTGAAAGAGAGCGGAGCGAGACGAAGGAGGGTGAAAGAGAATGAAACGAGACGAAGGAGGGTGAAAGAGAGTAAAACGAGACGACGGAGGGTGAAAGAGGGCGAAACGAGACGAAGGCGGGTGGAACAGAGCGAAACAAGACGAAGGAGGGTGAAAGAGAGCGAAACGAGATGAAGGGGGGTGAAAGAGAGCAAAACGAGACGAAGGAGTGTAAAACAGAGCAAAACGAGACGAAGGAGGATGAAACAGAGCTAAAGGAGATGAAGGAGGGTCAAAGAGAGCGAAACGAGATGAAGGATGGTCAAAGAGGGCGAAACGAGATGAAGGAGGGTGAAAGAGAGCGAAACGAGACAAAGGAGTGTGAAAGAGAGCGAAAGGAGTCGAAGGAGGGTGAAAGAGAGCGGAACGAGACGAAGGAGGATGAAAGAGACCGAAACGAGGAGGAGGGTGAAAGAGAGCGAAACATGATGAAGGTGGGTGAAAGAGAGCGAAACAAGACAAAGGAGTGTGAAAGAGACCGAAACGAGATGAAGGAGGGTGAAAGAGAGCAAAACGAGGCGAAGGAGGGTGAAAGAGAGCAAAACGAGAAGAAGGAGGGTGAAAGAGAGCGAAATGAGACGAAGGAGGGTGAAAGAGAGCGAAATGAGATGAAGGAGGGTGGAAGAGAGCGAAACGAGATGAAGGAGGGTGAAAGAGAGTGAAACGAGATGAAGGTAGGTGAAAGAGAGCGAAACGAGACCAAAGAGGGTGATAGAGAGAGAAACGAGACGAAGGAAGGTGAAAGAGAGCGAAACGAGACAAAGGAGGGTGAAAGGGAGCGAAACGAGACGAAGGAGGGTGAAAGAGACCGAAACGAGATGAAGGAGTGTGAAAGAGAGCGAAACGAGGCTAAGGAGGGTGAAAGAGAGCGAAACGAGAAGAAGGAGGGTGAAAGAGAGCGAAATGAGACGAAGGAGGGTGAAAGAGAGCGAAATGAGATGAAGGAGGGTGGAAGAGAGCGAAACGAGATGAAGGAGGGTGAAAGAGAGTGAAACGAGATGAAGGTAGGTGAAAGAGAGCGAAACGAGACCAAAGAGGGTGATAGAGAGAGAAACGAGACGAAGGAAGGTGAAAGAGAGCGAAACGAGACAAAGGAGGGTGAAAGGGAGCGAAACGAGACGAAGGAGGGTGGAAGAGAGCGAAACGAGAGGAAGGAGGGTGAAAGAGAGCGAAATGAGAAGAAGGAGGGTGAAAGAGAGCGAAACGAGATGAAGGAGGGTGAAAGAGAGCGAAACGAGATGAAGGAGGGTGAAAGAGAGCGAAACGAGATGAAGGAGGGTGAAAGAGAGCGAAACAAGACGATGGAGGGTGAAAAAGAGCGAAACGAGAGGAAGGAGGGTGAAAGAGAGCGAAACGAGACGAAGGGGGGTGAAAGAGAGTGAAACGAGACGAAGGAGGGTGAAAGAGGGCGAAACGAGACGACGGCGGGTGGAACAGAGGGAAACAAGGTGAAGGAGGGTGAAAGAGAGCGAAACGAGACGAAGGAGGGTGAAAGAGAGCAAAACTAGACGAAGGAGTGTAAAACAGAGCGAAACGAGACGAAGGAGGGTCAAAGAGAGCGAAACGAGATGAAGGAAGGTCAAAGAGGGCGAAACGAGATGAAGGAGGGTGAAACAGGGCGAAGCGAGACGAAGGAGCATGAAAGAGAGCGAAAGGAGATGAAGGAGGGAAAAAGAGAGCGAAACAAGACGGGGAGGGGGAAAGAGAGCGAAACAGGACGAAGGAGGGTGAAAGAGAGCGAAACGAGACGATGGAGGGTGAAAGAGAGCGAAACGAGAGGAAGGAGAGTGAAAGAGAGCGAAACCAGAGGAAGGAGGGTGAAAGAGAGCGAAACGAGACGAAGGGGGGTGAAAGAGAGTGAAACGAGACGAAGGAAGGTGAAACAGGGCGAAACGAGACGACGGCGGATGGAACAGAGGGAAACAAGGTGAAGGAGGGTGAAAGAGAGCGAAACGAGACGAAGGAGGGTGAAAGAGAGCAAAACTAGACGAAGGAGTGTAAAACAGAGCGAAACGAGACGAAGGAGGGTCAAAGAGAGCGAAACGAGATGAAGGAAGGTCAAAGAGGGCGAAACGAGATGAAGGAGGGTGAAACAGGGCGAAGCGAGACGAAGGAGCATGAAAGAGAGCGAAAGGAGATGAAGGAGGGAAAAAGAGAGCGAAACAAGACGGGGAGGGGGAAAGAGAGCGAAACAGGACGAAGGAGGGTGAAAGAGAGCGAAACGAGACGATGGAGGGTGAAAGAGAGCGAAACGAGAGGAAGGAGAGTGAAAGAGAGCGAAACGAGACGAAGAAGGGTGAAAGAGAGCAACATGAAACAAAGGAGTGTGAAACAGAGCGAAAGGAGTCGAAGGAGGGTGAAAGAGAGTGGAACGAGACGAAGGAGGGTGAAAGAGAGCAAAACGAGATGAAGGAGGGTGAAAGAGAGCGAAAGGAGGCGAAGGAGGGTGAAAGGGAGCGGACCGAGACGGAGGAGGGTGATAGAGACCGAAACGAGACGAAGGAGGGTGAAAGAGACCGAAACGAGATGAAGGAGGGTGAACGAGCGCGAAACGAGACAAAGGAGGGAGAAAGAGAGCGAAACGAGAAGAAGGAGGGTGAAAGAGAGCGAAACGAGATGAAGGAGGGTGGAAGAGAGCGAAACGAGACAAAGGAGGGTGAAAGAGAGTGAAACGAGACGAAGGAAGGTGAAAGAGAGCGAAACAAGACCAAAGAGGGTGAAAGAGAGAGAAACGAGACGAAGGAAGGTGAAAGAGAGCGAAACGAGACAAAGGAGGGTGAAAGAGAGTGAAACGAGACGAAGGAGGGTGAAAGAGAGTGAAACGATACGAAGGAGGGTGAAAGAGAGCGAAACGAGATGAAGGAGGGTCAAAGAGAGCGAAACGAGACGAAGGAGGGTGAAAGAGAGCAAAACCAGACGATGGAGGGTGAAAGAGAGCGAAACGAGAGGAAGGAGGGTGAAAGAGAGCGAAACGAGATGAAGGAGGCTCAAAGAGAGCGAAACGAGACGAAGGAGGGTGAAACAGGGCGAATCGAGACGAAGGAGCATGAAAGAGAGCGAAACGAGATGAAGGAGGGTAAAAGAGTGCGAAAGGAGTCGAAGGAGGGTGAAAGAGAGTGGAACGAGACGAAGGAGGGTGAAAGAGAACGAAACGAAACGAAGGAGGGTGAAAGAGAGCGAAATTAGACGAAGGAGGTTGAAAGAGAGCGAAACGAGAAGAAGGAGGGTGAAAGAGAGCGAAACGATACGAAGGAGGGTGAAAGAGAGCGAAACGAGATGAAGGAGGGTCAAAGAGAGCGAAACGAGACGAAGGAGGGTGAAAGAGAGCGAAACCTGACGATGGAGGGTGAAAGAGAGCGAAACGAGAGGAAGGAGGGTGAAAGAGAGCGAGAGGAGTCGAAGGAGGGTGAAAGCGAGCGGAGCGAGACGAAGGAGGGTGAAAGAGAGCGAAAGGAGTCGAAGGAGGGTGAAAGAGAGCGGAGCGAGACGAAGGAGGGTGAAAGAGAATGAAACGAGACGAAGGAGGGTGAAAGAGAGTAAAACGAGACGACGGAGGGTGAAAGAGGGCGAAACGAGACGAAGGCGGGTGGAACAGAGCGAAACAAGACGAAGGAGGGTGAAAGAGAGCGAAACGAGACGAAGGAGGGTGAAAGAGAGCGAAACCAGACGATGGAGGGTGAAAGAGAGCGAAACAAGAGGAAGGAGAGTGAAAGAGAGCGAAACGAGACGAAGAAGGGTGAAAGAGAGCAACATGAAACAAAGGAGTGTGAAACAGAGCGAAAGGAGTCGAAGGAGGGTGAAAGAGAGTGGAACGAGACGAAGGAGGGTGAAAGAGAGCAAAACGAGACGAAGGAGGGTGAAAGAGAGCGAAAGGAGGCGAAGGAGGGTGAAAGGGAGCGGACCGAGACGGAGGAGGGTGATAGAGACCGAAACGAGACGAAGGAGGGTGAAAGAGACCGAAACGAGATGAAGGAAGGTGAACGAGCGCGAAACGAGACAAAGGAGGGTGAAAGAGAGCGAAACGAGAAGAAGGAGGGTGAAAGAGAGCGAAACGAGATGAAGGAGGGTGGAAGAGAGCGAAACGAGACAAAGGAGGGTGAAAGAGAGTGAAACGAGACAAAGGAAGGTGAAAGAGTGCGAAACAAGACCAAAGAGGGTGAAAGAGAGAGAAACGAGATGAAGGAAGGTGAAAGAGAGCGAAACGAGACAAAGGAGGGTGAAAGAGAGTGAAACGAGATGAAGGAGGGTGAAAGAGAGTGAAACGATACGAAGGAGGGTGAAAGAGAGCGAAACGAGATGAAGGAGGGTCAAAGAGAGCGAAACGAGACGAAGGAGGGTGAAAGAGAGCGAAACCAGACGATGGAGGGTGAAAGAGAGCGAAACGAGAGGAAGGAGGGTGAAAGAGAGCGAAACGAGATGAAGGAGGGTCAAAGAGAGCGAAACGAGACGAAGGAGGGTGAAACAGGGCGAATCGAGACGAAGGAGCATGAAAGAGAGCGAAACGAGATGAAGGAGGGTAAAAGAGTGCGAAAGGAGTCGAAGGAGGGTGAAAGAGAGTGGAACGAGACGAAGGAGGGTGAAAGAGAACGAAACGAAACGAAGGAGGGTGAAAGAGAGCAAAATTAGACGAAGGAGGTTGAAAGAGAGCGAAACGAGAAGAAGGAGGGTGAAAGAGAGCGAAACGATACGAAGGAGGGTGAAAGAGAGCGAAACGAGATGAAGGAGGGTCAAAGAGAGCGAAACGAGACGAAGGAGGGTGAAAGAGAGCGAAACCTGACGATGGAGGGTGAAAGAGAGCGAAACAAGAGGAAGGAGGGTGAAAGAGAGCGAAAGGAGTCGAAGGAGGGTGAAAGCGAGCGGAGCGAGACGAAGGAGGGTGAAAGAGAGCGAAAGGAGTCGAAGGAGGGTGAAAGAGAGCGGAGCGAGACGAAGGAGGGTGAAAGAGAATGAAACAAGACGAAGGAGGGTGAAAGAGAGTAAAATGAGACGACGGAGGGTGAAAGAGGGCGAAACGAGACGAAGGCGGGTGGAACAGAGCGAAACAAGACGAAGGAGGGTGAAAGAGAGCGAAACGAGATGAAGGGGGGTGAAAGAGAGCAAAACGAGACGAAGGAGTGTAAAACAGAGCAAAACGAGACGAAGGAGGATGAAACAGAGCTAAACGAGATGATAGAGGGTCAAAGAGAGTGAAACGAGATGAAGGATGGTCAAAGAGGGCGAAACGAGATGAAGGAGGGTGAAAGAGAGCGAAACGAGACAAAGGAGTGTGAAAGAGAGCGAAAGGAGTCGTAGGAGGGTGAAAGAGAGCGGAACGAGACGAAGGAGGATGAAAGAGACCAAAACGAGGAGGAGGGTGAAAGAGAGCGAAACATGATGAAGGTGGGTGAAAGAGAGCGAAACAAGACAAAGGAGTGTGAAAGAGACCGAAACGAGATGAAGGAGGGTGAAAGAGAGCGAAACGAGGCGAAGGAGGGTGAAAGAGAGCGAAACGAGAAGAAGGAGGGTGAAAGAGAGCGAAATGAGACGAAGGAGGGTGAAAGAGAGCGAAATGAGATGAAGGAGGGTGGAAGAGAGCGAAACGAGATGAAGGAGGGTGAAAGAGAGTGAAACGAGATGAAGGTAGGTGAAAGAGAGCGAAACGAGACCAAAGAGGGTGATAGAGAGAGAAACGAGACGAAGGAAGGTGAAAGAGAGCGAAACGAGACAAAGGAGGGTGAAAGGGAGCGAAACGAGACGAAGGAGGGTGAAAGAGACCGAAACGAGATGAAGGAGTGTGAAAGAGAGCGAAACGAGGCGAGGGAGGGTGAAAGAGAGCGAAACGAGAAGAAGGAGGGTGAAAGAGAGCGAAATGAGACGAAGGAGGGTGAAAGAGAGCGAAATGAGATGAAGGAGGGTGGAAGAGAGCGAAACGAGATGAAGGAGGGTGAAAGAGAGTGAAACGAGATGAAGGTAGGTGAAAGAGAGCGAAACGAGACCAAAGAGGGTGATAGAGAGAGAAACGAGACGAAGGAAGGTGAAAGAGAGCGAAACGAGACAAAGGAGGGTGAAAGGGAGCGAAACGAGACGAAGGAGGGTAGAAGAGAGCGAAACGAGAGGAAGGAGGGTGAAAGAGAGCGAAACGAGAAGAAGGAGGGTGAAAGAGAGCGAAACGAGATGAAGGAGGGTGAAAGAGAGCGAAACGAGATGAAGGAGGGTGAAAGAGAGCGAAACGAGATGAAGGAGGGTGAAAGAGAGCGAAACAAGACGATGGAGGGTGAAAAAGAGCGAAACGAGAGGAAGGAGGGTGAAAGAGAGCGAAACGAGACGAAGGGGGGTGAAAGAGAGTGAAACGAGACGAAGGAGGGTGAAAGAGGGCGAAACGAGACGACGGCGGGTGGAACAGAGCGAAACAAGGTGAAGGAGGGTGAAAGAGAGCGAAACGAGACGAAGGAGGGTGAAAGAGAGCAAAACTAGACGAAGGAGTGTAAAACAGAGCGAAACGAGACGAAGGAGGGTCAAAGAGAGCGAAACGAGATGAAGGAAGGTCAAAGAGGGCGAAACGAGATGAAGGAGGGTGAAACAGGGCGAAGCGAGACGAAGGAGCATGAAAGAGAGCGAAAGGAGATGAAGGAGGGAAAAAGAGAGCGAAACAAGACGAAAGAGTGTAAAAGAGAGCGAAACAAGACGGGGAGGGGGAAAGAGAGCGAAACAGGACGAAGGAGGGTGAAAGAGAGCGAAACGAGACGATGGAGGGTGAAAGAGAGCGAAACGAGAGGAAGGAGAGTGAAAGAGAGCGAGACGAGATGAAGAAGGGTGAAAGAGAGCAACATGAAACAAAGGAGTGTGAAACAGAGCGAAAGGAGTCGAAGGAGGGTGAAAGAGAGTGGAACGAGACGAAGGAGGGTGAAAGAGAGCAAAACGAGACGAAGGAGGGTGAAAGAGAGCGAAAGGAGGCGAAGGAGGGTGAAAGGGAGCGGACCGAGACGGAGGAGGGTGATAGAGACCGAAACGAGACGAAGGAGGGTGAAAGAGACCGAAACGAGATGAAGGAGGGTGAACGAGCGCAAAACGAGACAAAGGAGGGTGAAAGAGAGCGAAACGAGAAGAAGGAGGGTGAAAGAGAGCGAAACGAGATGAAGGAGGGTGGAAGAGAGCGAAACGAGACAAAGGAGGGTGAAAGAGAGTGAAACGAGACGAAGGAAGGTGAAAGAGAGCGAAACAAGACCAAAGAGGGTGAAAGAGAGAGAAACGAGATGAAGGAAGGTGAAAGAGAGCGAAACGAGACAAAGGAGGGTGAAAGAGAGTGAAACGAGACGAAGGAGGGTGAAAGAGAGTGAAACGATATGAAGGAGGGTGAAAGAGAGCGAAACGAGATGAAGGAGGATCAAAGAGAGCGAAACGAGACGAAGGAGGGTGAAAGAGAGCGAAACCAGACGATGGAGGGTGAAAGAGAGCGAAACGAGAGGAAGGAGGGTGAAAGAGAGCGAAACGAGATGAAGGAGGGTCAAAGAGAGCGAAACGAGACGAAGGAGGGTGAAACAGGGCGAATCGAGACGAAGGAGCATGAAAGAGAGCGAAACGAGATGAAGGAGGGTAAAAGAGTGCGAAAGGAATCGAAGGAGGGTGAAAGAGAGTGGAACGAGACGAAGGAGGGTGAAAGAGAACGAAACGAAACGAAGGAGGGTGAATGAGAGCGAAACCTGACGATGGAGGGTGAAAGAGAGCGAAACGAGAGGAAGGAGGGTGAAAGAGAGCGAAAGGAGTCGAAGGAGGGTGAAAGCGAGCGGAGCGAGACGAAGGAGGGTGAAAGAGAGCGAAAGGAGTCGAAGGAGGGTGAAAGAGAGCGGAGAAAGACGAAGGAGGGTGAAAGGGAGCGAAACGAGACGAAGGAGGGTAGAAGAGAGCGAAACGAGAGGAAGGAGGGTGAAAGAGAGCGAAACGAGAAGAAGGAGGGTGAAAGAGAGCGAAACGAGATGAAGGAGGGTGAAAGAGAGCGAAACGAGATGAAGGAGGGTGAAAGAGAGCGAAACGAGATGAAGGAGGGTGAAAGAGAGCGAAACAAGACGATGGAGGGTGAAAAAGAGCGAAACGAGAGGAAGGAGGGTGAAAGAGAGCGAAACGAGACGAAGGGGGGTGAAAGAGAGTGAAACGAGACGAAGGAGGGTGAAAGAGGGCGAAACGAGACGACGGCGGGTGGAACAGAGCGAAACAAGGTGAAGGAGGGTGAAAGAGAGCGAAACGAGACGAAGGAGGGTGAAAGAGAGCAAAACTAGACGAAGGAGTGTAAAACAGAGCGAAACGAGACGAAGGAGGGTCAAAGAGAGCGAAACGAGATGAAGGAAGGTCAAAGAGGGCGAAACGAGATGAAGGAGGGTGAAACAGGGCGAAGCGAGACGAAGGAGCATGAAAGAGAGCGAAAGGAGATGAAGGAGGGAAAAAGAGAGCGAAACAAGACGAAAGAGTGTAAAAGAGAGCGAAACAAGACGGGGAGGGGGAAAGAGAGCGAAACAGGACGAAGGAGGGTGAAAGAGAGCGAAACGAGACGATGGAGGGTGAAAGAGAGCGAAACGAGAGGAAGGAGAGTGAAAGAGAGCGAGACGAGATGAAGAAGGGTGAAAGAGAGCAACATGAAACAAAGGAGTGTGAAACAGAGCGAAAGGAGTCGAAGGAGGGTGAAAGAGAGTGGAACGAGACGAAGGAGGGTGAAAGAGAGCAAAACGAGACGAAGGAGGGTGAAAGAGAGCGAAAGGAGGCGAAGGAGGGTGAAAGGGAGCGGACCGAGACGGAGGAGGGTGATAGAGACCGAAACGAGACGAAGGAGGGTGAAAGAGACCGAAACGAGATGAAGGAGGGTGAACGAGCGCGAAACGAGACAAAGGAGGGTGAAAGAGAGCGAAACGAGAAGAAGGAGGGTGAAAGAGAGCGAAACGAGATGAAGGAGGGTGGAAGAGAGCGAAACGAGACAAAGGAGGGTGAAAGAGAGTGAAACGAGACGAAGGAAGGTGAAAGAGAGCGAAACAAGACCAAAGAGGGTGAAAGAGAGAGAAACGAGATGAAGGAAGGTGAAAGAGAGCGAAACGAGACAAAGGAGGGTGAAAGAGAGTGAAACGAGACGAAGGAGGGTGAAAGAGAGTGAAACGATATGAAGGAGGGTGAAAGAGAGCGAAACGAGATGAAGGAGGGTCAAAGAGAGCGAAACGAGACGAAGGAGGGTGAAAGAGAGCGAAACCAGACGATGGAGGGTGAAAGAGAGCGAAACGAGAGGAAGGAGGGTGAAAGAGAGCGAAACGAGATGAAGGAGGGTCAAAGAGAGCGAAACGAGACGAAGGAGGGTGAAACAGGGCGAATCGAGACGAAGGAGCATGAAAGAGAGCGAAACGAGATGAAGGAGGGTAAAAGAGTGCGAAAGGAATCGAAGGAGGGTGAAAGAGAGTGGAACGAGACGAAGGAGGGTGAAAGAGAACGAAACGAAACGAAGGAGGGTGAATGAGAGCGAAACCTGACGATGGAGGGTGAAAGAGAGCGAAACGAGAGGAAGGAGGGTGAAAGAGAGCGAAAGGAGTCGAAGGAGGGTGAAAGCGAGCGGAGCGAGACGAAGGAGGGTGAAAGAGAGCGAAAGGAGTCGAAGGAGGGTGAAAGAGAGCGGAGAAAGACGAAGGAGGGTGAAAGAGAATGAAACGAGACGAAGGAGGGTGAAAGAGAGTAAAACGAGACGACGGAGGGTGAAAGAGGGCGAAACGAGACGAAGGATGGTCAAAGAGGGCGAAACGAGATGAAGGAGGGTGAAAGAGAGCGAAACGAGACAAAGGAGTGTGAAAGAGAGCGAAAGGAGTCGAAGGAGGGTGAAAGAGAGCGGAACGAGACGAAGTAGGATGAAAGAGACCGAAACGAGGAGGAGGGTGAAAGAGAGCGAAACATGATGAAGGTGGGTGAAAGAGAGCGAAACAAGACAAAGGAGTGTGAAAGAGACCGAAACGAGATGAAGGAGGGTGAAAGAGAGCGAAACGAGGCGAAGGAGGGTGAAAGAGAGCGAAACGAGAAGAAGGAGGGTGAAAGAGAGCGAAATGAGACGAAGGAGGGTGAAAGAGAGCGAAATGAGATGAAGGAGGGTGGAAGAGAGCGAAACGAGATGAAGGAGGGTGAAAGAGAGTGAAACGAGATGAAGGTAGGTGAAAGAGAGCGAAACGAGACCAAAGAGGGTGATAGAGAGAGAAACGAGACGAAGGAAGGTGAAAGAGAGCGCAACGAGACAAAGGAGGGTGAAAGGGAGCGAAACGAGACGAAGGAGGGTCAAAGAGAGCGAAACGAGATGAAGGAAGGTCAAAGAGGGCGAAACGAGATGAAGGAGGGTGAAACAGGGCAAAGCGAGACAAAGGAGCATGAAAGAGAGCGAAACGAGATGAAGGAGCGTAAAAGAGAGCGAAACAAGACGAAAGAGTGTAAAAGAGAGCGAAACAAGTCGGGGAGGGGGAAAGAGAGCGAAACAGGACGAAGGAGGGTGAAAGAGAGCGAAACGAGACGATGGAGCGTGAAAGAGAGCGAAACGAGAGGAAGGAGAGTGAAAGAGAGCGAAACGAGACGAAGGAGGGTGAAAGAGAGCAACATGAAACAAAGGAGTGTGAAACAGAGCGAAAGGAGTCGAAGGAGGGTGAAAGAGAGTGGAACGAGACGAAGGAGGGTGAAAGAGAGCAAAACGAGACGAAGGAGGGTGAAAGAGAGCGAAAGGAGGCGAAGGAGGGTGAAAGGGAGCGGACCGAGACGAAGGAGGGTGATAGAGACCGAAACGAGACGAAGGAGGGTGAAAGAGACCGAAACGAGATGAAGGAGGGTGAACGAGCGCGAAACGAGACAAAGGAGGGTGAAAGAGAGCGAAACGAGAAGAAGGAGGGTGAAAGAGAGCGAAACGAGATGAAGGAGGGTGGAAGAGAGCGAAACGAGACAAAGGAGCGTGAAAGAGAGTGAAACGAGACGAAGGAAGGTGAAAGAGAGCGAAACAAGACCAAAGAGGGTGAAAGAGAGAGAAACGAGATGAAGGAAGGTGAAAGAGAGCGAAACGAGACAAAGGAGGGTGAAAGAGAGTGAAAGGAGACGAAGGAGTGTGAAAGAGAGCGAAACGATACGAAGGAGGGTGAAAGAGAGCGAAACGAGATGAAGGAGGGTCAAAGAGAGCGAAACGAGACGAAGGAGGGTGAAAGAGAGCGAAACCAGACGATGGAGGGTGAAAGAGAGCGAAACGAGAGGAAGGAGGGTGAAAGAGAGCGAAACGAGATGAAGGAGGGTCAAAGAGGGCGAAACGAGACGAAGGAGGGTGAAACAGGGCGAAGCGAGACGAAGGAGCATGAAAGAGAGCGAAACGAGATGAAGGAGGGTAAAAGAGAGTGAAACGAGACGAAATAGGGTAAAAGAGAGTGAAACGAGACGATGGAGGGTGAAAGAGAGCGAAAAGAGAGGAAGGAGGGTGAAAGAGAGCGAAACGAGATGAAGGAGGGTGGAAGAGAGCGAAACGAGACAAAGGAGTGTGAAAGAGAGTGAAACGAGATGAAGGAAGGTGAAAGAGAGCGAATCGAGACGAAGGAGGGTGAAAGAGAGCGAAAGGAGTCGAAGGAGGGTGAAAGAGAGCGGAACGAGACGAAGGAGGTTGAAAGAGAGCGAAAGGAGACGAAGGAGGGTCAAAGAGAGCGAAACGAGATGAAGGAGGGTCAAAGAGGGCGAAACGAGACGAAGGAGGGTGAAACAGGGCGAAGCGAGACGAAGGAGCATGATAGAGAGCGAAACGAGATGAAGGAGGGTAAAAGAGAGTGAAACGAGACGAAATAGGGTAAAAGAGAGTGAAACGAGACGATGGAGGGTGAAAGAGAGCGAAAAGAGAGGAAGGAGGGTGAAAGAGAGCGAAACGAGAAGAAGGAGGGTGAAAGAGAGCGAAACGATACGAAGGAGTGTGAAAGAGAGCGAAACGAGATGAAGGAGGGTCAAAGAGAGCGAAACGAGACGAAGGAGGGTGAAAGAGAGCGAAACCAGACGATGGAGTGTGAAAGAGAGCGAAACGAGAGGAAGGAGGGTGAAAGAGAGCGAAAGGAGTCGAAGGAGGGTGAAAGCGAGCGGAGCGAGACGAAGGAGGGTGAAAGAGAGCGAAAGGAGTCGAAGGAGGGTGAAAGAGAGCGGAGCGAGACGAAGGAGGGTGAAAGAGAATGAAACGAGACGAAGGAGGGTGAAAGAGAGTAAAACGAGACGACGGAGGGTGATAGAGGGCGAAACGAGACGAAGGCGGGTGGAACAGAGCGAAACAAGACGAAGGAGGGTGAAAGAGAGCGAAACGAGATGAAGGAGGGTGAAAGAGAGCAAAACGAGACGAAGGAGTGTAAAACAGAGCAAAACGAGACGAAGGAGGATGAAACAGAGCTAAACGAGATGAAGGAGGGTCAAAGAGAGCGAAACGAGATGAAGGATGGTCAGAGAGGGCGAAACCAGATGAAGGAGGGTGAAAGAGAGCGAAACGAGACAAAGGAGTGTGAAAGAGAGCGAAAGGAGTCGAAGGAGGGTGAAAGAGAGCGGAACGAGACGAAGGAGGATGAAAGAGACCGAAACGAGGAGGAGGGTGAAAGAGAGCGAAACATGATGAAGGTGGGTGAAAGAGAGCGAAACAAGACAAAGGAGTGTGAAAGAGACCGAAACGAGATGAAGGAGGGTGAAAGAGAGCGAAACAAGGCGAAGGAGGGTGAAAGAGAGCGAAACGAGAAGAAGGAGGGTGATAGAGAGCGAAATGAGACGAAGGAGGGTGAAAGAGAGCGAAATGAGATGAAGGAGGGTGGAAGAGAGCGAAACGAGATGAAGGAGGGTGAAAGAGAGTGAAACGAGATGAAGGTAGGTGAAAGAGAGCGAAACGAGACCAAAGAGGGTGATAGAGAGAGAAACGAGACGAAGGAAGGTGAAAGAGAGCGAAACGAGACAAAGGAGGGTGAAAGGGAGCGAAACAAAACGAAGGAGGGTGGAAGAGAGCGAAAAGAGAGGAAGGAGGGTGCAAGAGAGCGAAACGAGAAGAAGGAGGGTGAAAGAGAGCGAAACGAGATGAAGGAGGGTGAAAGAGAGCGAAACGAGATGAAGGAGGGTGAAAGAGAGCGAAACGAGATGAAGGAGGGTGAAAGAGAGCGAAACAAGACGATGGAGGGTGAAAAAGAGTGAAACGAGAGGAAGGAGGGTGAAAGAGAGCGAAACGAGACGAAGGGGGGTGAAAGAGAGTGAAACGAGACGAAGGAGGGTGAAAGAGGGCGAAACGAGACGAAGGCGGGTGGAACAGAGCGAAACAAGGTGAAGGAGGGTGAAAGAGAGCGAAACGAGACGAAGGAGGGTGAAAGAGAGCGAAACCAGACGATGGAGGGTGAAAGAGAGCGAAACGAGAGGAAGGAGGGTGAAAGAGAGCGAAACGAGATGAAGGAGGGCGAAAGAGAGCGAAACGAGACGAAGGAGGGTGAAAGAGAGCGAAACGAGACGAAAGAGGGTGAAAGAGAGCGAAAGGAGTCGAAGGAGGGTAAAAGAGAGTGAAACGAGACGAAATAGGGTAAAAGAGAGCGAAACGAGAGGAAGGAGGGTGAAAGAGAGCGAAACGAGATGAAGGAGGGTGGAAGAGAGCGAAACGAGACAAAGGAGGGTGAAAGAGAGTGAAACAAGACGAAGGAGGGTGAAAGAGAGCGGAACGAGACGAAGGAGGTTGAAAGAGAGCGAAAGAAGACGAAGGAGGGTCAAAGAGAGCGAAACGAGATGAAGGAGGGTCAAAGAGGGCGAAACGAGACGAAGGAGGGTGAAACAGGGCGAAGCGAGACGAAGGAGCATGAAAGAGAGCGAAACGAGATGAAGGAGGGTAAAAGAGAGTGAAACGAGACGAAATAGGGTAAAAGAGAGTGAAACGAGATGATGGAGGGTGAAAGAGAGCGAAAAGAGAGGAAGGAGGGTGAAACAGAGCGAAAGGAGACGAAGGAGGGTGAAAGAGAGCGAAATGAGACGAAGGAGGGTGAAAGAGTGCGAAAGGAGTCGAAGGAGGGTGAAACAGAGTTGAACGAGACGAAGGAGGGTGAAAGAGAACGAAACGAAACGAAGGAGGGTGAAAGAGAGCGAAATGTGACGAAGGAGGTTGAAAGAGAGCGAAACGAGAAGAAGGAGGGTGAAAGAGAGCGAAACGATACGAAGGAGGGTGAAAGAGAGCGAAACGAGATGAAGGAGGGTCAAAGAGAGCGAAACGAGACGAAGGAGGGTGAAAGAGAGCGAAACCAGACGATGGAGGGTGAAAGAGAGCGAAACGAGAGGAAGGAGGGTGAAAGAGAGCGAAAGGAGTCGAAGGAGGGTGAAAGCGAGCGGAGCGAGACGAAGGAGGGTGAAAGAGAATGAAACGAGACGAAGGAGGGTGAAAGAGAGTAAAACGAGACGACGGAGGGTGAAAGAGGGCGAAACGAGACGAAAGCTGGTGAAAGAGAGCGAAAGGAGTCGAAGGAGGGTAAAAGAGAGTGAAACGAGACGAAATAGGGTAAAAGAGAGCGAAACGAGAGGAAGGAGGGTGAAAGAGAGCGAAACGAGATGAAGGAGGGTGGAAGAGAGCGAAACGAGACAAAGGAGGGTGAAAGAGAGTGAAACAAGACGAAGGAGGGTGAAAGAGAGCGGAACGAGACGAAGGAGGTTGAAAGAGAGCGAAAGAAGACGAAGGAGGGTCAAAGAGAGCGAAACGAGATGAAGGAGGGTCAAAGAGGGCGAAACGAGACGAAGGAGGGTGAAACAGGGCGAAGCGAGACGAAGGAGCATGAAAGAGAGCGAAACGAGATGAAGGAGGGTAAAAGAGAGTGAAACGAGACGAAATAGGGTAAAAGAGAGTGAAACGAGATGATGGAGGGTGAAAGAGAGCGAAAAGAGAGGAAGGAGGGTGAAACAGAGCGAAAGGAGACGAAGGAGGGTGAAAGAGAGCGAAATGAGACGAAGGAGGGTGAAAGAGTGCGAAAGGAGTCGAAGGAGGGTGAAACAGAGTGGAACGAGACGAAGGAGGGTGAAAGAGAACGAAACGAAACGAAGGAGGGTGAAAGAGAGCGAAATGTGACGAAGGAGGTTGAAAGAGAGCGAAACGAGAAGAAGGAGGGTGAAAGAGAGCGAAACGATACGAAGGAGGGTGAAAGAGAGCGAAACGAGATGAAGGAGGGTCAAAGAGAGCGAAACGAGACGAAGGAGGGTGAAAGAGAGCGAAATCAGACGATGGAGGGTGAAAGAGAACGAAACGAGAGGAAGGAGGGTGAAAGAGAGCGAAAGGAGTCAAAGGAGGGTGAAAGCGAGCGGAGCGAGACGAAGGAGGGTGAAAGAGAATGAAACGAGACGAAGGAGGGTGAAAGAGAGTAAAACGAGACGACGGAGGGTGAAAGAGGGCGAAACGAGACGAAAGCGGGTGGAACAGAGCGAAACAAGACGAAGGAGGGCGAAAGAGAGCGAAACGAGACGAAGGAGGGTGAAAGAGAGCAAAACGAGACGAAGGAGTGTAAAACAGAGCAAAACGAGACGAAGGAGGATGAAACAGAGCTAAACGAGATGAAGGAGGGTCAAAGAGAGCGAAACGAGATGAAGGATGGTCAAAGAGGGCGAAACGAGATGAAGGAGGGTGAAAGAGAGCGAAACGAGACAAAGGAGTGTGAAAGAGAGCGAAAGGAGTCGAAGGAGGCTGAAAGAGAGCGGAACGAGACGAAGGAGGATGAAAGAGACCGAAACGAGGAGGAGGGTGAAAGAGAGCGAAACATGATGATGGTGGGTGAAAGAGAGCGAAACAAGACAAAGGAGTGTGAAAGAGACCGAAACGAGATGAAGGAGGGTGAAAGAGAGCGAAACGAGACGATGGAGGGTGAAAGAGAGCGAAACGAGAGGAAGGAGGGTGAAAGAGAGCGAAACGAGACGAAGGAGGGTGAAAGAGAGCAACATGAAACAAAGGAGTGTGAAACAGAGCGAAAGGAGTCGAAGGAGGGTGAAAGAGAGTGGAACGAGACGAAGGAGGGTGAAAGAGAGCAAAACGAGACGAAGGAGGGTGAAAGAGAGCGAAAGGAGGCGAAGGAGGGTGAAAGGGAGCGGACCGAGACGAAGGAGGGTGATAGAGACCGAAACGAGACGAAGGAGGGTGAAAGAGACCGAAACGAGGAGGAGGGTGAAAGAGAGCGAAACATGATGAAGGTGGGTGAAAGAGAGCGAAACAAGGCAAAGGAGTGTGAAAGAGACCGAAACGAGATGAAGGAGTGTGAAAGAGACCGAAACGAGGCGAAGGAGGGTGAAAGAGAGCGAAACGAGAAGAAGGAGGGTGAAAGAGAGCGAAATGAGACGAAGGAGGGTGAAAGAGAGCGAAATGAGATGAAGGAGGGTGGAAGAGAGCGAAACGAGATGAAGGAGGGTGAAAGAGAGTGAAACGAGATGAAGGTAAGTGAAAGAGAGCGAAACGAGACCAAAGAGGGTGATAGAGAGAGAAACGAGACGAAGGAAGGTGAAAGAGAGCGAAACGAGACAAAGGAGGGTGAAAGGGAGCGAAACGAAACGAAGGAGGGTGGAAGAGAGCGAAAAGAGAGGAAGGAGGGTGAAAGAGTGCGAAACGAGAAGAAGGAGGGTGAAAGAGAGCGAAACGAGATGAAGGAGGGTGAAAGAGAGCCAAACGAGATGGAGGAGGGTGAAAGAGAGCGAAACGAGACGAAGGAGGGTGAAAGAGAGCGAAACAAGACGATGGAGGGTGAAAGAGAGCGAAACGAGACGAAGGCGGGTGGAACAGAGCGAAACAAGGTGAAGGAGGGTGAAAGAGAGCGAAACGAGACGAAGGAGGGTGAAAGAGAGCAAAACTAGACGAAGGAGTGTAAAACAGAGCGAAACGAGACGAAGGAGGGTCAAAGAGAGCGAAACGAGATGAAGGAGGGTGAAACAGGGCGAAGCGAGACGAAGGAGCATGAAAGAGAGCGAAACGTGATGAAGGAGGGTAAAAGAGAGCGAAACAAGACGAAAGAGTGTAAAAGAGAGCGAAACAAGACGGGGAGGGGGAAAGAGAGCGAAACAGGACGAAGGAGGGTGAAAGAGAGCGAAACAAGACGATGGAGGGTGAAAGAGAGCGAAACGAGAGGAAGGAGGGTGAAAGAGAGCGAAACGAGACGAAGGAGGGTGAAAGAGAGCAACATGAAACAAAGGAGTGTGAAACAGAGCGAAAGGAGTCGAAGGAGGGTGAAAGAGAGTGGAACGAGACGAAGGAGGGTGAAAGAGAGCAAAACGAGACGAAGGAGGGTGAAAGAGAGCGAAAGGAGGCGAAGGAGGGTGAAAGGGAGCGGACCGAGACGAAGGAGGGTGATAGAGACCGAAACGAGACGAAGCAGGGTGAAAGAGACCGAAACGAGATGAAGGAGCGTGAACGAGCGCGAAACGAGACAAAGGAGTGTGAAAGAGAGCGAAACGAGAAGAAGGAGGGTGAAAGAGAGCGAAACGAGATGAAGGAGGGTGGAAGAGAGCGAAACGAGATGAAGGAGGGTGAAAGAGAGTGAAACGAGATGGAGGAGGGTGAAAGAGAGTGAAACGATATGAAGGAGGGTGAAAGAGAGCGAAACGAGATGAAGGAGGGTCAAAGAGAGCGAAACGAGAAGAAGGAGGGTGAAAGAGAGCGAAACGAGATGAAGGAGGGTGGAAGAGAGCGAAACGAGACAAAGGAGGGTGAAAGAGAGTGAAACGAGACGAAGGAAGGTGAAAGAGAGCGAAACAAGACCAAAGAGGGTGAAAGAGAGAGAAACAAGATGAAGGAAGGTGAAAGAGAGCGAAACGAGACAAAGGAGGGTGAAAGAGAGTGAAACGAGACGAAGGAGGGTGAAAGAGAGCGAAACGATATGAAGGAGGGTGAAAGAGAGCGAAACGAGATGAAGGAGGGTCAAAGAGAGCGAAACGAGACGAAGGAGGGTGAAAGAGAGCGAAACCAGACGATGGAGGGTGAAAGAGAGCGAAACGAGAGGAAGGAGGGTGAAAGAGAGCGAAACGAGATGAAGGAGGGTCAAAGAGGGTGAAACGAGACGAAGGAGGGTGAAACAGGGCGAAGCGAGACGAAGGAGCATGAAAGAGAGCGAAACTAGATGAAGGAGGGTAAAAGAGAGTGAATCGAGACGAAATAGGGTAAAAGAGAGTGAAACGAGACGATGGAGGGTGAAAGAGAGCGAAAAGAGAGGAAGGAGGGTGAAAGAGAGCGAAAGGAGACGAAGGAGGGTGAAAGAGAGCGAAATGAGACGAAGGAGGGTGAAAGAGTGCGAAAGGAGTCGAAGGAGGGTGAAAGAGAGTGGAACGAGACGAAGGAGGGTGAAAGAGAACGAAACGAAACGAAGGAGGGTGAAAGAGAGCGAAATGAGACGAAGTAGGTTGAAAGAGAGCGAAACGAGAAGAAGGAGGGTGAAAGAGAGCGAAACGATACGAAGGAGGGTGAAAGAGAGCGAAACGAGATGAAGGAGGGTCAAAGAGAGCGAAATGAGACGAAGGAGGGTGAAAGAGAGCGAAACCAGACGATGGAGGGTGAAAGAGAGCGAAACGAGAGGAAGGAGGGTGAAAGAGAGCGAAACGAGATGAAGGAGGGTGAAAGAGAGCGAAACGAGACGAAGGAGGGTGAAAGAGAGCGAAACGAGACGAAGGAGGGTGAAAGAGAGCGAAACGAGATGAAGGAGGGTGAAAGAGAGCGAAACGAGACGAAGGAGGGTGAAAGAGAGTGAAACGAGACGAAGGAGGGTGAAAGAGGGCGAAACGAGATGAAGGTGGGTGGAACAGAGCGAAACAAGTTGAAGGAGTGTGAAAGAGAGCGAAACGAGACGAAGGAGGGTGAAAGACAGCAAAACGAGACGAATGAGTGTAAAACAGAGCGAAAGGGACGAAGGAGGATGAAAGAGAGCAAAACGAGACGAAGGAGGGTCAAAGAGGGCGAAACGAGACGAAGGAGGGTGAAACAGGGCGAAGCGAGACGAAGGAGCATGAAAGAGAGCGAAACGAGATGAAGGAGGGTAAAAGAGAGCGAGACGAGACGTAAGAGTGTAAAAGAGAGCGAAACAAGAAGGGGGAGGGTGAAAGAGAGCGAAACAAGATGAAGGAGGGTGAAAGAGAGCGAAACGAGACGATGGAGGGTGATAGAGACCGAAACGAGACGAAGGAGGGTGAAAGAGACCGAAACGAGATGAAGGAGCGTGAACGAGCGCGAAACGAGACAAAGGAGGGTGAAAGAGAGCGAAACGAGAAGAAGGAGGGTGAAAGAGAGCGAAACGAGAAGAAGGAGTGTGAAACAGAGCGAAAGGAGTCGAAGGAGGGTGAAAGAGAGTGGAACGAGACGAAGGAGGGTGAAAGAGAGCAAAACGAGACGAAGGAGGGTGAAAGAGAGCGAAAGGAGGCGAAGGAGGGTGAAAGGGAGCGGACCGAGACGAAGGAGGGTGATAGAGACCGAAACGAGACGAAGGAGGGTGAAAGAGGGCGAAACGAGACGAAAGCGGGTGGAACAGAGCGAAACAAGACGAAGGAGGGCGAAAGAGAGCGAAACGAGACGAAGGAGGGTGAAAGAGAGCAAAACGAGACGAAGGAGGATGAAACAGAGCTAAACGAGATGAAGGAGGGTCAAAGAGAGCGAAACGAGATGAAGGATGGTCAAAGAGGGCGAAACGAGATGAAGGAGGGTGAAAGAGAGCGAAACGAGACAAAGGAGTGTGAAAGAGAGCAACATGAAACAAAGGAGTGTGAAACAGAGCGAAAGGAGTCGAAGGAGGGTGAAAGAGAGTGAAACGAGACGAAGGAGGGTGAAAGAGAGCGAAACGAGATGAAGGAGGGTGAAAGAGAGCGAAACGAGACGAAGGAGGGTGAAAGAGAGTGAAACGAGACGAAGGAGGGTGAAAGAGGGCGAAACGAGATGAAGGTGGGTGGAACAGAGCGAAACAAGTTGAAGGAGTGTGAAAGAGAGCGAAACGAGACGAAGGAGGGTGAAAGACAGCAAAACGAGACGAATGAGTGTAAAACAGAGCGAAAGGGACGAAGGAGGATGAAAGAGAGCAAAACGAGACGAAGGAGGGTCAAAGAGGGCGAAACGAGACGAAGGAGGGTGAAACAGGGCGAAGCGAGACGAAGGAGCATGAAAGAGAGCGAAACGAGATGAAGGAGGGTAAAAGAGAGCGAGACGAGACGTAAGAGTGTAAAAGAGAGCGAAACAAGAAGGGGGAGGGTGAAAGAGAGCGAAACAAGTTGAAGGAGGGTGAAAGAGAGCGAAACGAGACGATGGAGGGTGATAGAGACCGAAACGAGACGAAGGAGGGTGAAAGAGACCGAAACGAGATGAAGGAGCGTGAACGAGCGCGAAACGAGCCAAAGGAGGGTGAAAGAGAGCGAAACGAGAAGAAGGAGGGTGAAAGAGAGCGAAACGAGATGAAGGAGGGTGGAAGAGAGCGAAACGAGACAAAGGAGGGTGAAAGAGAGTGAAACGAGACGAAGGAAGGTGAAAGAGAGCGAAACAAGACCAAAGAGGGTGAAAGAGAGAGAAACGAGATGAAGGAAGGTGAAAGAGAGCGAAACGAGACAAAGGAGGGTGAAAGAGAGTGAAACGAGATGAAGGAGGGTGAAAGAGAGCGAAACGATACGAAGGAGGGTGAAAGAGAGCGAAACGAGATGAAGGAGGGTCAAAGAGAGCGAAACGAGACGAAGGAGGGTGAAAGAGAGCGAAACCAGACGATGGAGGGTGAAAGAGAGCGAAACGAGAGGAAGGAGGGTGAAAGAGAGCGAAACGAGATGAAGGAGGGTCAAAGAGGGCGAAACGAGACGAAAGAGGGTGAAACAGGGCGAAGCGAGACGAAGGAGCATGAAAGAGAGCGAAACGAGATGAAGGAGGGTAAAAGAGAGTGAATCGAGACGAAATAGGGTAAAAGAGAGTGAAACGAGACGACGGAGGGTGAAAGAGAGCGAAAAGAGAGGAAGGAGGGTGAAAGAGAGCGAAAGGAGACGAAGGAGGGTGAAAGAGAGCGAAATGAGACGAAGGAGGGTGAAAGAGTGCGAAAGGAGTCGAAGGAGGGTGAAAGAGAGTGGAACGAGACGAAGGAGGGTGAAAGAGAACGAAACGAAACGAAGGAGGGTGAAAGAGAGCGAAATGAGACGAAAAAGGTTGAAAGAGAGCGAAACGAGAAGAAGGAGGGTAAAAGAGAGCGAAACGATACGAAGGAGGGTGAAAGAGAGCGAAACGAGATGAAGGAGGGTCAAAGAGAGCGAAATGAGACGAAGGAGGGTGAAAGAGAGCGAAACCAGACGATGGAGGGTGAAAGAGAGCGAAACGAGAGGAAGGAGGGTGAAAGAGAGCGAAACGAGATGAAGGAGGGTGAAAGAGAGCGAAACGAGACGAAGGAGGGTGAAAGAGAGCGAAACGAGACGAAGGAGGGTGAAAGAGAGCGAAACGAGAAGAAGGAGGGTGAAAGAGAGCGAAACGAGACGAAGGAGGGTGAAAGAGAGTGAAACGAGACGAAGGAGGGTGAAAGAGGGCGAAACGAGATGAAGGTGGGTGGAACAGAGCGAAACAAGTTGAAGGAGTGTGAAAGAGAGCGAAACGAGACGAAGGAGGGTGAAAGACAGCAAAACGAGACGAATGAGTGTAAAACAGAGCGAAAGGGACGAAGGAGGATGAAAGAGAGCAAAACGAGACGAAGGAGGGTCAAAGAGGGCGAAACGAGACGAAGGAGGGTGAAACAGGGCGAAGCGAGACGAAGGAGCATGAAAGAGAGCGAAACGAGATGAAGGAGGGTAAAAAAGAGCGAGACGAGACGTAAGAGTGTAAAAGAGAGCGAAACAAGAAGGGGGAGGGTGAAAGAGAGCGAAACAAGACGAAGGAGGGTGAAAGAGAGCGAAACGAGACGATGGAGGGTGAAAAAGAGCGAAACGAGAGGATGCAATGTGAAAGAGAGCGAAACGAGACGAAGGAGGGTGAAAGAGAGCGAAACGAGAGGAAGGAAGGTGAAAGAGAGCGAAACGAGATGAAGGAGAGTGAAAGAGAGCGAAACGAGACGAAGGAGGGTGAAAGATAGCGAAACGAGACGAAGCAGGGTGAAAGAGTGCGAAAGGAGTCGAAGGAGGGTGAAACAGAGTGGAACGAGACGAAGGAGGGTGAAAGAGAACGAAACGAAACGAAGGAGGGTGAAAGAGAGCGAAATGTGACGAAGGAGGTTGAAAGAGAGCGAAACGAGAAGAAGGAGGGTGAAAGAGAGCGAAACGATACGAAGGAGGGTGAAAGAGAGCGAAACGAGATGAAGGAGGGTCAAAGAGAGCGAAACGAGACGAAGGAGGGTGAAAGAGAGCGAAACCAGACGATGGAGGGTGAAAGAGAGCGAAACGAGAGGAAGGAGGGTGAAAGAGAGCGAAAGGAGTCGAAGGAGGGTGAAAGCGAGCGGAGCGAGACGAAGGAGGGTGAAAGAGAGCGAAAGGAGTCGAAGGAGGGTGAAAGAGAGCGGAGCGAGACGAAGGAGGGTGAAAGAGAATGAAACGAGACGAAGGAGGGTGAAAGAGGGCGAAACGAGACGAAAGCGGGTGGAACAGAGCGAAACAAGACGAAGGAGGGCGAAAGAGAGCGAAACGAGACGAAGGAGGGTGAAAGAGAGCAAAACGAGACGAAGGAGTGTAAAACAGAGCAAAACGAGACGAAGGAGGATGAAACAGAGCTAAACGAGATGAAGGAGGGTCAAAGAGAGCGAAACGAGATGAAGGATGGTCAAAGAGGGCGAAACGAGATGAAGGAGGGTGAAAGAGAGCGAAACGAGACAAAGGAGTGTGAAAGAGAGCGAAAGGAGTCGAAGGAGGCTGAAAGAGAGCGGAACGAGACGAAGGAGGATGAAAGAGACCGAAACGAGGAGGAGGGTGAAAGAGAGCGAAACATGATGAAGGTGGGTGAAAGAGAGCGAAACAAGACAAAGGAGTGTGAAAGAGACCGAAACGAGATGAAGGAGGGTGAAAGAGAGCGAAACGAGACGATGGAGGGTGAAAGAGAGCGAAACGAGAGGAAGGAGGGTGAAAGAGAGCGAAACGAGACGAAGGAGGGTGAAAGAGAGCAACATGAAACAAAGGAGTGTGAAACAGAGCGAAAGGAGTCGAAGGAGGGTGAAAGAGAGTGGAACGAGACGAAGGAGGGTGAAAGAGAGCAAAACGTGACGAAGGAGGGTGAAAGAGAGCGAAAGGAGGCGAAGGAGGGTGAAAGGGAGCGGACCGAGACGAAGGAGGGTGATAGAGACCGAAACGAGACGAAGGAGGGTGAAAGAGACCGAAACGAGGAGGAGGGTGAAAGAGAGCGAAACATGATGAAGGTGGGTGAAAGAGAGCGAAACAAGACAAAGGAGTGTGAAAGAGACCGAAACGAGATGAAGGAGTGTGAAAGAGACCGAAACGAGGCGAAGGAGGGTGAAAGAGAGCGAAACGAGAAGAAGGAGGGTGAAAGAGAGCGAAATGAGACGAAGGAGGGTGAAAGAGAGCGAAATGAGATGAAGGAGGGTGGAAGAGAGCGAAACGAGATGAAGGAGGGTGAAAGAGAGTGAAACGAGATGAAGGTAAGTGAAAGAGAGCGAAACGAGACCAAAGAGGGTGATAGAGAGAGAAACGAGACGAAGGAAGGTGAAAGAGAGCGAAACGAGACAAAGGAGGGTGAAAGGGAGCGACACGAAACGAAGGAGGGTGGAAGAGAGCGAAAAGAGAGGAAGGAGGGTGAAAGAGTGCGAAACGAGAAGAAGGAGGGTGAAAGAGAGCGAAACGAGATGAAGGAGGGTGAAAGAGAGCGAAACGAGATGGAGGAGGGTGAAAGAGAGCGAAACGAGACGAAGGAGGGTGAAAGAGAGCGAAACAAGACGATGGAGGGTGAAAGAGAGCGAAACGAGACGAAGGCGGGTGGAACAGAGCGAAACAAGGTGAAGGAGGGTGAAAGAGAGCTAAACGAGACGAAGGAGGGTGAAAGAGAGCAAAACTAGACGAAGGAGTGTAAAACAGAGCGAAACGAGACGAAGGAGGGTCAAAGAGAGCGAAACGAGATGAAGGAGGGTGAAACAGGGCGAAGCGAGACGAAGGAGCATGAAAGAGAGCGAAACGTGATGAAGGAGGGTAAAAGAGAGCGAAACAAGACGAAAGAGTGTAAAAGAGAGCGAAACAAGACGGGGAGGGGGAAAGAGAGCGAAACAGGACGAAGGAGGGTGAAAGAGAGCGAAACAAGACGATGGAGGGTGAAAGAGAGCGAAACGAGAGGAAGGAGGGTGAAAGAGAGCGAAACGAGACGAAGGAGGGTGAAAGAGAGCAACATGAAACAAAGGAGTGTGAAACAGAGCGAAAGGAGTCGAAGGAGGGTGAAAGAGAGTGGAACGAGACGAAGGAGGGTGAAAGAGAGCAAAACGAGACGAAGGAGGGTGAAAGAGAGCGAAAGGAGGCGAAGGAGGGTGAAAGGGAGCGGACCGAGACGAAGGAGGGTGATAGAGACCGAAACGAGACGAAGGAGGGTGAAAGAGACCGAAACGAGATGAAGGAGCGTGAACGAGCGCGAAACGAGACAAAGGAGTGTGAAAGAGAGCGAAACGAGAAGAAGGAGGGTGAAAGAGAGCGAAACGAGATGAAGGAGGGTGGAAGAGAGCGAAACGAGACAAAGGAGGGTGAAAGAGAGTGAAACGAGACCAAAGAGGGTGAAAGAGAGAGAAACGAGATGAAGGAAGGTGAAAGAGAGCGAAACGAGACAAAGGAGGGTGAAAGAGAGTGAAACGAGACGAAGGAGGGTGAAAAAGAGCGAAACGAGAAGAAGGAGGGTGAAAGAGAGCGAAACGAGATGAAGGAGGGTCAAAGAGAGCGAAACGAGACGAAGGAGGGTGAAAGAGAGCGAAACCAGACGATGGAGGGTGAAAGAGAGCGAAACGAGAGGAAGGAGGGTGAAAGAGAGCGAAACGAGATGAAGGAGGGTCAAAGAGGGTGAAACGAGACGAAGGAGGGTGAAACAGGGCGAAGCGAGACGAAGGAGCATGAAAGAGAGCGAAACTAGATGAAGGAGGGTAAAAGAGAGTGAATCGAGACGAAATAGGGTAAAAGAGAGTGAAACGAGACGATGGAGGGTGAAAGAGAGCGAAAAGAGAGGAAGGAGGGTGAAAGAGAGCGAAAGGAGACGAAGGAGGGTGAAAGAGAGCGAAATGAGACGAAGGAGGGTGAAAGAGTGCGAAAGGAGTCGAAGGAGGGTGAAAGAGAGTGGAACGAGACGAAGGAGGGTGAAAGAGAACGAAACGAAACGAAGGAGGGTGAAAGAGAGCGAAATGAGACGAAGGAGGTTGAAAGAGAGCGAAACGAGAAGAAGGAGGGTGAAAGAGAGCGAAACGATACGAAGGAGGGTGAAAGAGAGCAAAACGAGATGAAGGAGGGTCAAAGAGAGCGAAATGAGACGAAGGAGGGTGAAAGAGAGCGAAACCAGACGATGGAGGGTGAAAGAGAGCGAAACGAGAGGAAGGAGGGTGAAAGAGAGCGAAACGAGATGAAGGAGGGTGAAAGAGAGCGAAACGAGACGAAGGAGGGTGAAAGAGAGCGAAACGAGACGAAGGAGGGTGAAAGAGAGCGAAACGAGATGAAGGAGGGTGAAAGAGAGCGAAACGAGACGAAGGAGGGTGAAAGAGAGTGAAACGAGACGAAGGAGGGTGAAAGAGGGCGAAACGAGATGAAGGTGGGTGGAACAGAGCGAAACAAGTTGAAGGAGTGTGAAAGAGAGCGAAACGAGACGAAGGAGGGTGAAAGACAGCAAAACGAGACGAATGAGTGTAAAACAGAGCGAAAGGGACGAAGGAGGATGAAAGAGAGCAAAACGAGACGAAGGAGGGTCAAAGAGGGCGAAACGAGACGAAGGAGGGTGAAACAGGGCGAAGCGAGACGAAGGAGCATGAAAGAGAGCGAAACGAGATGAAGGAGGGTAAAAGAGAGCGAGACGAGACGTAAGAGTGTAAAAGAGAGCGAAACAAGAAGGGGGAGGGTGAAAGAGAGCGAAACAAGACGAAGGAGGGTGAAAGAGAGCGAAACGAGACGATGGAGGGTGATAGAGACCGAAACGAGACGAAGGAGGGTGAAAGAGACCGAAACGAGATGAAGGAGCGTGAACGAGCGCGAAACGAGACAAAGGAGGGTGAAAGAGAGCGAAACGAGAAGAAGGAGGGTGAAAGAGAGCGAAACGAGATGAAGGAGGGTGGAAGAGAGCGAAACGAGACAAAGGAGGGTGAAAGAGAGTGAAACGAGACGAAGGAAGGTGAAAGAGAGCGAAACAAGACCAAAGAGGGTGAAAGAGAGAGAAACGAGATGAAGGAAGGTGAAAGAGAGCGAAATGAGACAAAGGAGGGTGAAAGAGAGTGAAACGAGACGAAGGAGGGTGAAAGAGAGCGAAACGATACGAAGGAGGGTGAAAGAGAGCGAAACGAGATGAAGGAGGGTCAAAGAGAGCGAAACGAGACGAAGGAGGGTGAAAGAGAGCGAAACCAGACGATGGAGGGTGAAAGAGAGCGAAACGAGAGGAAGGAGGGTGAAAGAGAGCGAAACGAGATGAAGGAGGGTCAAAGAGGGCGAAACGAGACGAAAGAGGGTGAAACAGGGCGAAGCGAGACGAAGGAGCATGAAAGAGAGCGAAACGAGATGAAGGAGGGTAAAAGAGAGTGAATCGAGACGAAATAGGGTAAAAGAGAGTGAAACGAGACGACGGAGGGTGAAAGAGAGCGAAAAGAGAGGAAGGAGGGTGAAAGAGAGCGAAAGGAGACGAAGGAGGGTGAAAGAGAGCGAAATGAGACGAAGGAGGGTGAAAGAGTGCGAAAGGAGTCGAAGGAGGGTGAAAGAGAGTGGAACGAGACGAAGGAGGGTGAAAGAGAACGAAACGAAACAAAGGAGGGTGAAAGAGAGCGAAATGAGACGAAGGAGGTTGAAAGAGAGCGAAACGAGAAGAAGGAGGGTAAAAGAGAGCGAAACGATACGAAGGAGGGTGAAAGAGAGCGAAACGAGATGAAGGAGGGTCAAAGAGAGCGAAATGAGACGAAGGAGGGTGAAAGAGAGCGAAACCAGACGATGGAGGGTGCAAGAGAGCGAAACGAGAGGAAGGAGGGTGAAAGAGAGCGAAACGAGATGAAGGAGGGTGAAAGAGAGCGAAACGAGACGAAGGAGGGTGAAAGAGAGCGAAACGAGACGAAGGAGGGTGAAAGAGAGCGAAACGAGATGAAGGAGGGTCAAAGAGAGCGAAACGAGATGAAGGAT